>NC_090449.1:867354225-867656741 GCF_031143425.1 Pleurodeles waltl
CCCATGAATGACTTATATATGACCTACAGGATAGAACAGATGTGTTCTTACAAACCTGGTCGCCCTTTCTCTCTGGATCAATGAACTAAGCCCCCCACCAGAGACCACAACCAACCTAAAAGATGAAGCTCCACCTCCACCTCACTGAATCATTCAATGTCGCTCCCTATTGAATTACATCCCCCCTGATCTGATCCAATATTGACACCCTACTGAATGTTCAAATACAGTGTATCGTGGATGAATCGTCCCCCCACCCCCGTCATTTTCCATTTTTCTTTCTTCTTCATTGCCATATTCATTAATCTTCCCCCTCTTACGTGCTATCATCGCTCCGCCTGCCCTATGACCACAGTTCTACCACCACCTGCCTCTCTATATGTGTTTCTTTCTTTCCCCCTCGGTCACTACTACTACTACTAAAGCTATTACTACCATCACCCCTATCAACATTAACCTCTATCTTATATACATTCCTGCCTCTATGTCTATTCTCCACCTCTTCTCTCCTTTCTCTATTCTTATTCCTCATCCTTTTCTCCCTTATCTCTTCCTCTTCGGCATTCTTATAGCCTCACTCTTCTCCTCTTACTAGTCTGGTTTGAAAACCCCTCTTCCTTTGGATAACTCCTCCCCTCGTCCCTGATTACTCTATATCTGTTCTTCACAGCACTCCGAGTTACCCATTCCCATTATCTGCACTACTATTACAGAGGAGTTCTTGCACTTCTGCAACCCATACCCCTATATCTCTATATTAAGGTTCTCCCTCAGGCCTCCTCTCCCCATATCAAGAGCAGGACACTCCTTTCTCCTACACCATGCTGGAGCAACTTCCCTAATTCTCAGTTTATATCCCCTAACCGGAGGTCATTCGGAGTTACCTTCTTCTCACCATTACCCGTTGTTCTCCTATAACATTCTTTCTGTACCTGCCCCCGCTTACCTCGCTTATCTAGGGAAGGATTATTCCGGAAAGAAACAACTATCTGGCCCCCTTTTGGAGATCTGGGGCAGATCAGAGAGAGATTATTAGACTATTATTGGACCCTACCGCTAGTATAACGATACTATACTACAGCTATATCATAGAGAGGGTGTGTCCTTCATTCATGCTTCTACTATAATAAGATATTTTTGAGAATCCCCTTGTACTATTGTACTGTAACTATCTCTCTACTATAAAAATATGCTGGTGGTAATAGTTATACACCATGAACATAAATACTTGCTTAAACTGTTTAATAATTTGACATGTGTATATATGGCAGACCACAGACTGTATGTGTCAAATAACCATTGAAGGACTAAGCTTTGGATTTTTTGTACACCTGTTTAAAGTTGTGATAACAATAAAAAAGTACAACACTTTTCTTAAAAACGCCCCTTAGTGAGAGTGAGTAGCTGTCCGTGCTTGATATTCATGTTCTGTAGCACTTAAAGCTGTTTCTTAATGCAAAAGGCATCCTTCCACCAAGCTTGGAAATACTCTTCTCACGTAATTCTAGTGTAATCTTGAGGAATTCTTAGATAATTCCGATAGATTACGCTACATAGAATTACACTAGTTATGTCCTCCCCTATCCTGAAGCACTCAAAATTCCTTGGCTGAAATTGACCAAATCTTCTTTTAGCAATCTGATTGTCTCTGTTTTCAAACCCTGGCACCATAATTAAGTTAGAATAAAACTGGGTTAGGCAACTTTTTCTAAAGAAATTGTACCATCTCAAGCGAGACTTCTGAGCTTCCTAAACCTTCAGGTCATGCATATGTTTTTTTGTAGAACTCATTTAGCCTGGAGTTATACTTATTAGCTAAAATTCACCCTAGAGAGAGAGCTCTTTTTACTGTACCTTTTATTTCTTTGCGTGGATTATAGTTGTGATTCCATATGTTGTTGTCCAGGTGAGGAGGCTTCACCCCAAACACTTTTGAACTTTTTTTTTTTTTTTACATTTTATAAATCTTTTTCCCTAAGATTTGTAGCCCCTTTGCTTAATGCACATGGTTTTACTAGGTATACGTCTACCTTAATGCATTTACAGGTGCTGTTTAATTTAAATGTTTGTTATGCATTAGTCTTTTTGTGAGCTTAGGAATCAAAACGTGATTTTTCAACAAATGTTATTTCACTTGATTTCAGAACTCTTACTTTTGTTTGTTATAGTATTTATTGATATGGTTGGTATTTGTGCATTTATGACGTGTTTTATATAACTAAATAAAATGTTCTTTGATTGATTGATTGATTGATTGATTCAAGTAGACACAGCCAGGATCCTTGCTGAGTATTTTTCCACTGAGTTGACAGATTTCTAGCTTTTCCACAAGTGTCAACGTTCAGTAATAATTCATGTTGAGGAGCTTGAGAGACATGTCTTGCTTACCAAAGTAACAGTGGAATTTCACTTTGCTTATTCTGCCCTGACCTACTTGAAATACTGAAGAGCAGAAGGGATATGTTTATTTGTTTAGAAATTGGAAACTACTATTCTTGATGCAAAGTCTGAAGGTTTTCACGTTAGTTTCACTCCTCATAAGTAAACATGAACTTCCTTAGGTTAAACATAACCCTATAGTATTTTTTAGTTGGTAACCCTGTTTTAAATTAAAAGTCCACTACAGCTATTACATTTTGAAATAAATGCCACATTGTTATTCACATGCATGTTTTTGTTTCAAATTGTAATGGTAGACACACCAAGGAACCCATAAAAAAAACAGAAACATGCTTTGTATTTTCTCAAGAAGGTTCCCCCAATTGATAATACCTCATCAAAATGCATTTCTGTGATTCAGCATATGTTCTTGTTGTTAAGCATATGGTTTCAATCATAACAAATACAGTCAACCGGCCTGTTTACAATGTCTGCACATAACAGTATTCAGGTTCTTTTTCGAACCAGTCAATCAACCTATCTACAGTGTCTGCATATAACACTAGGTTGCTTTCTTAGAAATAAAAATGAAGACATCTGGATGTATTTGTTGTCTTTGTTTGTGAAGCTGCCATTTCCTTTGGCCTGTGTAGCTTGTGTTCTTGTTCATTGAGCGGTGTGGGAGTCAGGGCTGGACTTGGAACCAAAGTAGCCCAGGCACATTTTGTCAGACCAGCCCACATGGGGTACATAGTGAGCAAGCCTGACTGCTACAATGGGGTTTGGGAAGGCTCTTCCCCCAAGAACAATTTGAAAAAAATGGCAGAAATGGCTCATTCTACAACACATTTTTCATTATATATTCAATTGCATTTGTTTTTAATGCATAGTAAATGATGACCTTACAGAGCACCAGAATACCAGAATGTAATCTTTATCTGGACTCTTCATTGATTCACTCACCATCATCCTCTAACAGTGACTCTCATCGCTCCATTGCCCCACTCACATTTATTTCATTTGTTTTATAGTGCCTCTCTTACCAGTGTAGGGTGCTGTAAAACTTACCCTTACACACACACACATAGGGAAACAATGAATCAGAGATTAGAACATGTTATATAAGACAAAGGGGAGTACAAGGTGTAAGATTCACGTCATCCATACTAGTAGGCATTTTTTACGAGTGCTTGGACGGGGGAAGAATAAAATCAGGATTCAGAATGTAACACAGTGGATAGGGTTGAGTTTACTAATAGCATTTTATTTCTACCCAAAAAAAATATTTTCAGCAAAATTAAGGTAATCGAAGGCTGAGAAAATACATAAATTCCTAAACTGTACCATGCAGTTTGCATGCAGCTCTTTGATAGCAGTTCATAGCTCACCTTAATAGATTATGATTGTAACTTATGAAGTGCATAGTAACAAAAGGTTGTCTATGACAAAAGCATTATCCCACTGAGCTATGCACAAAAAATACTGTTTTGTGATCTACTTAGCACACATTCTTTGCAGCAGGCATATTTAACTTTTGCGCTACCTTAGATGAGTCAAAACTGCCACTAGATAAAACTTCACCCTCTCTCCAGCAGGTACATTAATCACCAGAGGTATCTTGGCACTTTTATTGTTGCCTGAAAACTGTTGGCTATACAAGGAACTCTGCTGTGCTCTTTAAAAGCCTGCACTGCTACAACATCAGCCCTCTACCATTCCAGCCTACCAGGGAAATGCATGATGCCAGGTAAGGCCAGTTCGTCCTTGGTGGTACTTCAAATAAGCCCCTTCTCAACTAGGGAAACCATTTCTGCCATCAAATTGTCATATGTAAAGTTGTTTACGAGTCAGCTGTAATGTGTACACAAACAAACAAAAGGCTGCCTAAATTTAAAATTCAAAAGGCAAGCCTGAACAGAAGTTTCCTGTTAGACCTGGGATCCTTGGCATAGTATGCCCTGTCTTTTTGCCTCTGCTGTCTATGTTTTGATTGTGTGCTGCACTATGTTTTTGCTGGTTTTAGGTACTTTTATACCACTGCTGACCAGTACTAAAGTGCAAGGGCTCTCTGTGTAAACTGTATGTGTAATTGGCTTTTCTACGATTGGCATATTTGATTTACTAGTAAGTCCCCAGCAAAGTGCACTAGGGGTGCCCAGGGCCTGTAAATCAAAAGCTACTAGTGGGCCTGCAGCACTAATTGTGCCACCCACATTAGTAGTCTCGTAAACATGGCTCAGACCTGCCACTGCGGTGTCTGTGTATGCAGTTTTAAATTTAAACTGCCAATTCGACTTGGTAAATGATCCCACTTGCCATGCCCAAACCTTCCCTTTTTCTACATGTAAGGCACCCGTAAAGTAGGCCCTAGGGGGCCCCATGAGCAGGGTGCAGTGTAAAGGTAGGACCTGTTCTAATGTGTCTTACATGTCCTGCAAGTGAATAACTGCCTCTGTTGCAAGGCCTATAGCTCTCATAGGTTAACATAGGGACTGACTTTAAATATCTTTTAAGTGCAACTTCCCATTGGAAGCCGATGGAGATATAGGCGGTCATTCTGACCCTGGCGGTAAAAACCGCCAGGGCCGTGGTCCGCGGGAGCACCGCCAACAGGCTGGCGGTGCTCCTTTGGGCATTCTGACCGCGGCGGTACAGCCGCGGCCAGAAACGGAAAGTCGGCGGTCTCCCACCGGCTTTCCGCTGCCCAGGGGAATCCTCCATGGCGGCGCAGCTTGCTGCGCCGCCATGGGGATTCCGACCCCCATACCGCCATCCTGTTCCTGGCGGTTCCGGCCGCCATGAACAGGATGGCGGTATGGGGTGTCGTGGGGCCCCTGGGGGCCCCTGCAGTGCCCATGCCAATGGCATGGGCACTGCAGGGGCCCCCGTAAGAGGGCCCCACTTAGAATTTCAGTGTCTGCTTAGCAGACACTGAAATTCGCGACGGGTGCTACTGCACCCGTCGCACCCCTTCCACTCCGCCGGCTCCATTCGGAGCGGGCTTCCTCGTGGAAGGGTGTTTCCCGCTGGGCTGGTGGCCGGCCTTTTGGCGGTCGCCCGCCAGCCCAGTGGGAAACCCAGAATGACTGCCGCGGTGTTTTGACCGCGGTACGGTCTTCTGGCGGTTCCCGCTTGGCGGGCGCCTCCCGCCGCCCGCCAAGCTTAGAATCACCCCCATAGTGAGTTTGAGGTCTCTGAACTCACAACGTTTGGTAAAGTTGGTTTTTAGATTGTCAGTTTGAAATTGCCACTTTTAGAAAGGGGGCATTTTCTTGCTTAAACCATTCTGTGCCTCTGCCTGCTTGTGTATTCCAAGTCTGGGTCAAACTGACAGTTGGGCTGATGTGAATTCCCTCTAAAAAGTAAAACAAAGGGAGCTGGGTTGTGGCCTGCATATCCTGATGAGTCTCCTGGGCTAGAGTGGGGAGGGAGAAGTTGACACTTACACCTAAATGGGCAGTGCCTGTCCTCACACTATGTAGTCTCCAAACCCCTGGTGTGTGTCTGGGGCTAGGCCTTGGCAAGGCAGGATCTTGTCAACAACAGAAACTTTCCTTTGACGTTTGCCTACTTCAAAGGCAGAAAAGGGTATAAGTAGTGGACCCAAAACCCCAGTGTTGGAAAATGGGTTATTGGTAAGGGCAGGTAGGTACCTACGCTTAGCAATAGGCCACTAACCTCCACTAAGGTCCAATTAGGTCTCAGTAAATTAACCCCAGCTCAACCCTTGGTAGCTTGGCAACGAGCGTCAAGGCTTAACTTAGGAGACAGAGTGTAAAGCATTCAAATATCACAAAACAGTAATTAAATAAAACACAGGAAACAGTTTAAAAATCCAAAACCAATTAATAAAAATAGATTATAGTTTTATCTTTAAAATGACACCAAAACGAATAAAATCGGATAAGGGGAACCGGAGATATGAATTTTTAAAGAATTATTATTTTTTAGCGCATAGAAACAAAAAGCGCCAATCGGGTCATCTGGTTGCATCTCGACCGAGGCAAAGTCAAAGTTTCAGGCCGACCGCGAAGGAGCCCTGCTCGGCTACAGGCCGCGAGAGGCCTCGGTTAAAAGTTTACCTTCACACTTAGGGGGTCATTACAACCCTGGCGGATGGTGGTAAAGATGCGGTAATACTGCAAACAGTCAGACGGACAAAAAAAGGGAATTATGACCCTGGGGAAACCGCCAACAAAGACAGCCACTTTAACACACCGCCCGCCACGGCGGTACAGACAAGCAGCGCGGCGGTCACCGCCAACAGACAGGCGGAAGACAATGTACAGCCCACAGTATCACAACAGGCCAATCCGCCACCTTTTCCGGGGCGGATTCACCGTGGATAAAAACACGGCGGAAACAGCTTTTGCTATGGGAAAATGCTCACCGTCTACACATCCCACGAGGAACGACGACTCCATGGACCCGGAACTGCAAATTCTACCTGCCCTTGTCTTTCTGCTCCTTCACGACCAACAGCGACGTAGGCGCAGAAGATACCGGTGAGTACTGCACCTACGACACGGGGGAGGAGGGAGGCAAAAGTTAGGGGGACACCCACCAAACACCCCCACCCCCACCCTTGCATATTACAACATACACACCAATGCAGTCACAAACATAACAGTAACAACCTACAATCCCCCCGGAAGAATGCAAAGACAATGCGAATTTCGGGCAAACTTTGTAATGTGCCACTATACATGTCATACAAAAATATACAAATATATGTATTCCAAAATCACTCAAATTTACATATACAATCCGAGAAGTATTGCAGATATGTACACAACAATGTCCGTGCACAAACAGTCCAAAAATGCATGGGCGAGGCCCACAATAGATACCTGACCAAAATCGGAGAGAACACTGCCGGGGCATCAGATAGAAACACTACAGGCACCTCAGGGGGAAGGGAAGGGGGGGCACCTCAGCCAGATGAATGTAAAGCCAGATCCACGACGGGGCTACATGCCCATTGATGTATCCTGGGGAGTGCAAAGCCACAGTATCTCAAATCTCTACAGTGGGTGGGTTGCCCACTGTGCCATCCTGGGGAGTGCAAAGCCACAGTCTCTCAAGTCTCTACAGTGGATGGGTTGCCCACTGTGCCATCCTGTGGAGTGCAAAGCCACAGTCTCTCAAGTCTCTACAGTAGGTGGGTTGCCCACTGTTCAATCCTGGGGAGTGCAAAGCCACAGTCTCTCAAGTCTCTACAGTGGGTGGGTTGCCCACTGTGCCATCCTGGGGAGTGCAAAGCCACAGTCTCTCAAGTCTCTACAGTGGGTGGGTTGCCCACTGTGCCATCCTGGGGAGTCCAAAGCCACAGTCTCTCAAGTCTCTACAGTGGGTGGGTTGCCCACTGTGCCATCCTGGGGAGTGCAAAGCCACAGTCTCTCAAGTCACTACAGTGTGTGGGTTGCCCACTGTTCAATCCTGGGGAGTGCAAAGCCACAGTCTCTCAAGTTGATGCAGGTCCATACTGGTACTGGGGGGTGACTGGTGCCCAGCCTGGATGAGTCTCCCCGTGAAAGGTAGTGTCCTGTCACTGTCCCAGCTGCACATGGGATAAGGATGCCTGATGTGGTGGGCCATTCATTCCTACCCGGTGCATTGCCCTGTTCAGCTGTGCTTTGCCATGGCGGTTCTGGACTGTTCAGCGGTGCTTTGCCATGGCGGTCTTTGCCCTGTTGAGCGGTGCTTTGCCATGGCGGTCTTTGCCCTGTTCAGCGGTGCTTTGACATGGCGGTCTTTGCCCTGTTCAGCGGTGCTTTGCCATGGCGGTCTTTGCCCTGTTCAGCGGTGCTTTGACATGGCGGTTCTGGACTGTTCAGCGGTGCTTTGCCATGGCGGTCTTTGCCCCGTTCAGCGGTGCTTTGCCATGGCGGTCTTTGCCCTGTTCAGCGGTGCTTTGCCATGGCGGTCTTTGCCCTGTTCAGCGGTGCTTTGCCATGGCGGTCTTTGCCCTGTTCAGCGGTGCTTTGACATGGCGGTTCTGGACTGTTTAGCGGTGCTTTGACATGGCGGTCTTTGCCCTGTTCAGCAGTGCTTTGACATGGCGGTCTTTGCCCTGTTCAGCGGTGCTTTGACATGGCAGTCTTTGCCCTGTTCAGCGGTGCTTTGCCATGGCGGTCTTTGCCCTGTTCAGCGGTGCTTTGACATGGCAGTTCTGGACTGTTCAGCGGTGCTTTGCCATGGCGGTCTTTGCCCTGTTCAGCTGTGCTTTGCCATGGCGGTCTTTGCCCTGTTCAGTGGTGCTTTGACATGGCGGTTCTGGACTGTTCAGCGGTGCTTTGCCATGGCAGTCTTTGCCCTGTTCAGCGGTGCTTTGCCATGGCGGTCTTTGCCCTGTTCAGCGGTGCTTTGACATGGCGGTTCTGGACTGTTCAGCAGTGCTTTGACATGGCGGTCTTTGCCCTGTTCAGCGGTGCTTTGACATTGCGGTCTTTGCCCTGTTCAGCGGTGCTTTGACATGGCGGTTCTGATATGGACATTGGTGTGTGGCATGACGATTTCCACACTGGACATTGGTGTGTGGCATGACGATTTCCACACTGGACATTGGTGTGTGGCATGACGATCTCCATACTGGACATTGGTGTGTGGCATGATGTTCCATCATTGCCCAGTGGTGCTTTGCAGGTCCATACTGGTACTGGGGGGTGACTGGTGCCCAGCCTGGATGAGTCTCCCCGTGAAAGGTAGTGTCCTGTCACTGTCCCAGCTGCACATGGGATAAGGATGCCTGATGTGGTGGGCCATTCATTCCTACCCGGTGCATTGCCCTGTTCAGCTGTGCTTTGACATTGCGGTTCTGGACTGTTCAGCGGTGCTTTGCCATGGCGGTCTTTGCCCTGTTCAGCGGTGCTTTGCCATGGCGGTCTTTGCCCTGTTCAGCGGTGCTTTGACATGGCGGTCTTTGCCCTGTTCAGCGGTGCTTTGCCATGGCGGTCTTTGCCCTGTTCAGCGGTGCTTTGACATGGCGGTTCTGGACTGTTCAGCGGTGCTTTGCCATGGCGGTCTTTGCCCCATTCAGCGGTGCTTTGCCATGGCGGTCTTTGCCCTGTTCAGCGGTGCTTTGCCATGGCGGTCTTTGCCCTGTTCAGCGGTGCTTTGCCATGGCGGTCTTTGCCCTGTTCAGCGGTGCTTTGACATGGCGGTTCTGGACTGTTTAGCGGTGCTTTGACATGGCGGTCTTTGCCCTGTTCAGCAGTGCTTTGACATGGCGGTCTTTGCCCTGTTCAGCGGTGCTTTGACATGGCAGTCTTTGCCCTGTTCAGCGGTGCTTTGCCATGGCGGTCTTTGCCCTGTTCAGCGGTGCTTTGACATGGCAGTTCTGGACTGTTCAGCGGTGCTTTGCCATGGCGGTCTTTGCCCTGTTCAGCTGTGCTTTGCCATGGCGGTCTTTGCCCTGTTCAGTGGTGCTTTGACATGGCGGTTCTGGACTGTTCAGCGGTGCTTTTCCATGGCAGTCTTTGCCCTGTTCAGCGGTGCTTTGCCATGGCGGTCTTTGCCCTGTTCAGCGGTGCTTTGACATGGCGGTTCTGGACTGTTCAGCAGTGCTTTGACATGGCGGTCTTTGCCCTGTTCAGCGGTGCTTTGACATTGCGGTCTTTGCCCTGTCAGCGGTGCTTTGACATGGCGGTTCTGATATGGACATTGGTGTGTGGCATGACGATTTCCACACTGGACATTGGTGTGTGGCATGACGATTTCCACACTGGACATTGGTGTGTGGCATGACGATCTCCATACTGGACATTGGTGTGTGGCATGATGTTCCATCATTGCCCAGCGGTGCTTTGCAGGTCCATACTGGTACTGGGGGGTGACTGGTGCCCAGCCTGGATGAGTCTCCCCGTGAAAGGTAGTGTCCTGTCACTGTCCCAGCTGCACATGGGATAAGGATGCCTGATGTGGTGGGCCATTCATTCCTACCCGGTGCATTGCCCTGTTCAGCTTTGCTTTGACATGGCGGTTCTGGACTGTTCAGCGGTGCTTTGCCATGGCGGTCTTTGCCCTGTTGAGCGGTGCTTTGCCATGGCGGTCTTTGCCCTGTTCAGCGGTGCTTTGACATGGCGGTCTTTGCCTTGTTCAGCAGTGCTTTGACATGGCGGTCTTTGCCCTGTTCAGCGGTGCTTTGACATGGCGGTCTTTGCCCTGTTCAGCTGTGCTTTGACATGGCGGTCTTTGCCCTGTTCAGCGGTGCTTTGACATGGCGGTTCTGATATGGACATTGGTGTGTGGCATGACGATTTCCACACTGGACATTGGTGTGTGGCATGACGATTTCCACACTGGACATTGGTGTGTGGCATGACGATCTCCATACTGGACATTGGTGTGTGGCATGATGTTCCATCATTGCCCAGCGGGGCTGTGGCATCCTGGCCCTGCCTGGACTGTGACTGCGGCAGTGGTCTCTGAACCAGTGACGACACTTGGGCCCTCCTGGGCTGTGTCTTGTGCGGTGGTCTCAGGACCAGTGACGATACTTGGGCCCTCCTGGGCTGTGACTCTGGCGGTGGTCTCAGGACCAGTGACGATACTTGGGCCCTCCTGGGCTGTGTCTTGTGCAGTGGTCTCAGGACCAGTGACGATACTTGGGCCCTCCTGGGCTGTGACTGTGGCGGTGGTCTCAGGACCAGTGACGATACTTGGGCCCTCCTGGGCTGTGTCTTGTGCGGTGGTCTCAGGACCAGTGACGATACTTGGGCCCTCCTGGGCACTGACTCTGGCGGTGGTCTCTGGACCAGTGACAATACTTGCGCCCTCCTTGGCACTGACTCTGGCGGTGGTCTCTGGACCAGTTCCGATACTTGGGCCCTCCTGGGCACTGACTCTGGCGGTGGTCTCTGGACCAGTGACGACGGTGCTGGCGGTTGTGTCTGGACCGCCGGAAATGATGGCGCACTTCTCCGCCGTGACACTCACAACAGGCTGGGCAGACTTCCTCTGGACCTTCCCCACCTTTTTTGGAGTTACAACTGACTCACCAATCGCCTTCGATCCCATTTCACTTGTTGTCCCACCAGGAGTCTTGACACGGTCCCATCGTCCACTCTCCAATTTCGGAGCCTTTACAGGGGGTGGGCTGCCAGTGCCTTGGCTACGGGTCCTACTGCCTGTCCTGGTGGACGGTGCACTCCAAAAACCTGGAACACGCACCACTGGTACTGGAGGCTTTTTGGCTGAGGCGCTACAACGGGACTGATTAATTGGAGGGGGGGTGGGGGCAAAAAGTTCAATTTGACAGAGAGGCAGTTTCTGACGAACACTGGGATGGGTAGCTGGAGGAGGTCTGGGAGTGGAGGAAGAGGAGGTGGTTGTAGGAGGTGTCACTTTAGCTGTTTTGGGTGCAGGTGCAGGTACTGGAGGCTGTCGTGAGGTGGATGGATGTTGGGTGAGTGATTGCCGGCGTTTGGGTACTTTGGGAGGGGGCGTCACAGACACACTGGGAGAGGACACGGGGACGTGTAAATGGCAGTGGAGGTGGTGAGTGCTGGTGAGCGGCGTCTGGTGCTGGGTGTCCTGGTGCGAGTCCTAGTGCGAGTCCTAGTGCCTGTAGATGTGGTGCATGCAGGTGTGTGTGTAGACGACACTGGGAGGGGGAGGGAGAAGAGGAGGAGGGGACACAGTGGAGACAGTGGATGTTGCTGTGTCTGTATGGGTGTGATGCTTGTGTGAGTGCCTGTGGGATGTGTGGTGCCTATGTTTGCCTGAGCTACTTTTGTGTGTTGACTTGTGTTAATGCTGGTCTGTAGGTGTGCTTGAGATGGGCTGGGGTACAGGTGATTGGGTCTGGGTGGAGGAAGTTGGAGGGGGGAGGCTGGACACAGGGACAATTGCTGCCATCAGTGCTGAGGCCAGAGATTGCAGGGTTCGCTGAAGGACAGCCTGACCAGAATGAATGCCCTCCAGGAAAGCATTACCGTGTTGCAACACCCTTTCTGCACCCTGGATGGCATTCACAATGGTAGACTGCCCAACAGTGAGTGACCTGAGGAGGTCAATGGCCTCCTCACTGAGGGCAGCAGGGGTGACTGGGGCAGGGCCTGAGGTGCCTGGGGCGAAGGTGATGCCCACCCTCCTGGGTGAGCGGGCACGGGGTGAACGCTGAGGGGCTGCTGTGAGGGCAGTGCTGGTAGGGGGGAGGCGGCTGTACCTGTAGAAGTGGGGCGCACAGATGGTGCCGCCACCACAGGGGAGTTCACATCGGCGGACGAGTCTGTGTCGCTGGTTGGTGATCCGGTGGCTGACGTGAAGCTCTCCTCGCCCTCCGTCACACTGGTGTATTCAGAGTCTGTGGTGTGGCCCTCCATGGCCATGTGGGATGCAGCTCCCTCGTGCTCCGGTGCCACTGTACCTCCGCCTGTTGATGCTGATGTACAAAAGGACAGGGAGAGCAGGAAAAGTGGGGGAGACAGAACAATGAGAGTTTTAGTGCATGGCATACCGCTACCGTTGGCGGACAAGACAGATGCAGCAGCCCCATGCACAACGCCGCGCTCCTGCCCTCTGCACATGCAATTTCTGGGATATGGCCTACATGGCAATGGTGGAAATCTGCGCACATGGATGCCACAGGGGCAACTATACCTCAA
This sequence comes from Pleurodeles waltl, assembly GCF_031143425.1. Lineage (NCBI taxonomy): Eukaryota > Metazoa > Chordata > Amphibia > Caudata > Salamandridae > Pleurodeles > Pleurodeles waltl. Next base: position 867,367,212 of record NC_090449.1, read on the forward strand.
CTTGCTAATTTACTGAGGTGGGGTAGAGTGCCACATGGCCTACATTACGGAGGGGCCTTGCCTACCTAACTCGCCCTGGCCTAGGGACACCCACAGCCCACCTCCCCCACCCAGACACCTCCACTGCACGCAAAGTCCACAGAATGAGGTTGTACTCACCCCCTTGTGTCTGCTGTGATGTCCTTAAGCGCCCATCCATCTCCGGGTAGGCCACCGCCAGGATCCGGAACATCAGGGGGGTCATGGTACGACGGGCACCCCTCCCACGTTGGGAGGCCATCCCCAGCTGAGCCTCCGCCGTCTTCTTGCTGCAGCAGCGAATGTCCTCCCATCTCTTCCGGCAGTGGGTGCCCCGTCTCTGGTGGGCCCCCAGGGTCCGGACCTCCTTGGCGATGGCACGCCAAATGTCCCTCTTCTGGTGGGCACTGACCTACATGACATGCACAAGGGAAGAGGAACAGTCATTACCAATTGCACCATCAATGTGTGTGCCCCCCTCTATACTCTGACCATGTGGCCCATTTATTCCCATGCTTTACTGTAGTATGACTTCTGCCCCCTTCTCTCTTCCACCCAGCCCTGTCCACCCAGGCCTAGCCCCTACATTGTGCTCCCTGTGTACTAACCTGTTGGTCTGGAGGACCGTAGAGTAGCATGTACTGGGGGAGGACCCCATCCACAAGTTTCTCCAACTCCTGTGCAGTGAAGGCAGGGGCCCTTTCCCCAGATGCAGCAGCCATCGTCGCTTCCAGACCGAGGTCACAGCAGCACTAGCAGTGTAGGTCCTCTCCTGTCGAAGGTCAGGTATCTAGTGATTGAACAGATAGAAAATGGTGGTGACGTCCGTGGCGGTGACGTCTGTGGCGGGGCACATCATCACCGCCGGCGCACCTGTTCATTGACTCCTGGGACCCATAGGGTCCAATGTTAACCAATGCAGCATTGCGCCGCGCTCTTCGACCGCCTACCGCAACGGTGTGCAACGCCAGCTCTGTTACCCCACAATCCCATTGTCCCAGTTTAGAGGTCAGGCTGCCGCCATTTCAGGGGCCCACATGGATTCATTTTCAACTGCGTCACACATACTGAGGCCTACATCCAACACACATACAGGAAGGGTATTGTGTCTGGTGTAGTCTTGTGTGTAACTGTGGGTACATACCTGCAGGAATAGTGACTGTTTCTTCGCTGTTGTCCTTCGCAGGCACCATCAGCTGGGACATAGGAGAAGATGGCGGAATCCTCCGGTGTACCGACCGCTGGTGGACCTGTTGACAATGGAAGAGAGACATTTAATCGTGACCTACCGGTTTGACCGTGCTACAATCCAGGAACTATATACCCAGAGCTGATGTCACCAATCCGCCATTCGACTGGAATCCCCCCTGACGTGCAGGTGCTGTCAGTGCTCCATTTCCTTGCAAGTGGGTGTTTTCAAACAACAGTGGCCATGGCATCAGGGATGTCCCAGCCTATGTTTTCCAATGTGTTGTCCAGAGTGTTGTCTGCCCTGCTGAAACACGTAAGGCGATACATCATTTTCCCTGAGGTGGAGGATTTGCCTACAGTGAAAGGTGACTTCTATGCCCTTGGACATATCCCCAACGTCATAGGTGCCATTGATGGGACCCATGTAGCTCTGGTCCCCCCGCAGGAGTGAACAGGTGAACAGGAACAGGAAGAGTTATCATTCAATGAATGTCCATATGGTCTGTTTGGCAGACCAGTACATCTCGCAGGTAAATGCTATGTTCCCTGTCTCTGTGCATGACGCCTACATCCTGCGGAATAGAAGCATCCCTGATATGATGGGTCAACTCCAGAGGCACTCTGTATGGCTATTGGGGGACTCTGGTTACCCCAACCTTTCCTGGCTATTGACCCCAGTGAGGAATCCCAGGACCAGGGCAAAGGAACGCTACAATGAGGCCCATGGGCGGACTAGGAGGGTTATCGAGCGGACCTTCGGCCTCCTGAAGGCCAGGTTCCGGTGCCTCCATATGACAGGTGGATCCCTATTCTACTCACCGAAGAAGGTGTGCGACATCATCATCGCCTGCTCCATGCTCCATAACTTGGCATTGCGACGCCAGGTGCCTTTTCTGCAGGAGGATGATCCAGATGACGGTGTTGTGGCAGTTGTGGAGCCTGTGGACAGTGATGAGGATGAAGCTGAGGAAGACGAAAACGACAACAGGGAGTCAGTCATACAGCAATATTTCCAGTGAGACACAGGTGAGAACATTTTCATTTTTACCATTACATTAACTTTCACACATCTACCTCTATCCTGTACCAACATTTCACTCACTTTTTGTTAACTGAGTTGTCCCCTTCCATTTCAGTTTCACAAATGTGGTAACCTACGTGTCAACTGTTTGCATCCTTGAAGGGCTTGTGATGTGTGACATAGGTATGTTAGCCTTCCAATGGGTAACCCATTATGAAACTGTAATTGATAATACACATTTACAAATCATAGACTGACTCCATTTGTGTTTAGTGTTTCAAGGGTGTTTATTTAAGTGTAAAAAAATGAAGGAGGGTTGTAAAATGGTGATGGGTGATGGTGGAGGAATGTCCATGGCAGAGTCCAGTCTATTAGTCTCACAGGTACATTGCACATCTGGGCATTGGAAGTGGAGCTAGGTCAGTTCCGATTTGGGCAGGGTAACATAGTGGGACAGTGGGGGGACAAACAGGGTGGTCTTATTTCCTGGCGGGGGTCTTGCCATCTTGCTCTGTCCTGTTCCTGGATCTCAGGGCCTGCTTGCGTGGTGGTTGTCCGTCTGCAGGGGATGGGGTGCAGGTGTGGTGGTCCTGTGGCGGGGCGTCCTGTCCACTAGCGCCGGCGGAGGTGGTGGGCATTTCATCGTCGTGGCTAGTGTCAGGGGCCCCTTGGAGTGCCACGGTGTTCCTCAAGGTCTTTTGAATGCCCGTCAGCACCCCTACGATGGTGCCCAGGGCGGAGCCGATGGTCCTGAGCTCCTCCCTGAACCCCAAATATTGTTCCTCCTGCAGACGCAGGGTCTCCTGCAACTTGTCCAGGACCGTGGCCATCGTCTCCTGGGAGTGGTGGTATGCTCCCATGATGGAGGAGAGGGCCTCGTTGAGAGTTGGTTCCCTTGGCCTGTCCTCCCTCTGTCGCACAGCAGCCCTCCCAGTTCCCCTGTGTTCCTGTGCCTCCGTCCCCTGGACCGTGTGCCCACTACCACTGCCCCCAGGTCCCTGTTGTTGTTGGGGTGGTGGGTTAGCCTGGGTGCCCCGTAGTGGTGGACACACCGCTGATTGACCTGTCTTGGGTAGGGAGGTTTGGGCCCGCTGGGTGGGTGCTGTGCTGGTGTTACAAGAGGGTGTAAGCTCGGTGTTGGGCTGTGGCTGGGCAAGGGGAACCGACTGTCCTGAGGCCCACGATGGTCCGGGCTGGTCATCAAGATCCAGTGGGGCAGAGCTGCTGTCGTCACTGTGGGCCTCTTCTGGGGGTGGAGTGGTGTTGTCTGGACCCTCTGGTGTGGTGACGTTCCTTCGGGTTCCTGCGGGGGTATAAGTACATGATTATTGCATGAGTGTGTTTCATGGTGTGCAATGGTTGGATGCTCGTGAACCCCAGTGCAGGCATTCCTGTGTGGGGGCTTGTGTCCTGATGGTTGGGGGGTGTTGTGGGTCTGTGCAGTGGGCATGCTTTGGTGACGGGTGTCCATGCTTCGTTATGTCATGCAGGTCTTGGGGTTGGGATGGGTGGTTGGTGTCATGGGAAGATAGGTGAGGATTTGGGGTGATAGGGGAGGGTGTGATAGCGGGGGTGTGTGATATCATGCAGGTAGGGTGGGGGTTATGATGGTTAAGATTAGACTTACCAGTGTCCGTTCCTCCAACGACTCCTCCGAGGCCCTCAGGATGCAAGATGGACAAGACTTGCTCCTCCCATGTTGTTAGTTGAGGGGGAGGAGGTGGGGGTCCGCCGCCAGTCCGCTGTACCGCGATGTGGTACCTGGATACCGTGGAACGCACCTTCCCCTGTAGGTCGTTCCACCTCTTCCTGATGTCCTCCCTATTTCTTGGGTGCTGTCCCATAGCGTTGACCCTGTCCACTATTCTTTGCCATAGCTCCATCTTCCTGGGTATGGATGGGTGCTGTACCTGTGAGCCAAATAGCTGTGGCTCTACCCGGATGATTTCCTCCACCATGACCCTGAGCTCCTCCTCGGAGAAGCGGGGGTGTCTTTGGCGTGACATGGGGTGGTGTGTGTGATGTGTGGGGTGGTGTATGTGTTGATGAGTGTGGTGAGTGTAGTGGTATGTGGTGTTTTGTGCTTGGATGTTGCGTGGGTGATGATGTTGTGTACCTCTGTGTGATGGGGTTGTGTGTTCTGTGCTATCTCTCTGGCCTTCGTTCGTGAATTGTGGTCGTAGGGGTTTGTGGGTGATGTGGGTGTGTGTTTTATATTGTGTTAGGTGTGTGGGAGTGGTGTGTGTGTGTATCAGGTGTGTGTATTTGGAATTGTCCAATGTGGGGGTGTTTTGTATGTGTGTGTGTATTTTGAGCGCGGCGGTGTGTACCGCCAATGGAATACCGCGGTTGAAAGACTGCCGCATGGATTCGTGGGTCATAATGGCATGGGCGTGTTTCTGTTGGCGTGGAGGTGGAGGATGTGTTTCCGCCAGTTTATCGCTGACCTTTGGTGTGGCGGTGTTGTGTGGGTGTCTGAATTTCGGTGGATTCCGTGATGTGTGTCATCATAGCTGTGGCGGTCTACCGCGGCGGTGTATTGGTGGTCTTCTGCACGGCGGTAAGCGCCTTATACCGCCAATGTTGTAATGACCCCCTTAGTCTTTTTTTCGAAGATTTTCTTCAGCGGGACGAACCTGCCAGTCCAATCCGACCTCCTGGAGCCCTTCTCCGGATACGCGATGCTGGAGATTTTTACCTTCTGACTTAGTCGTTTTTTCGAGGTGAAAATCCTTCGACCGGGCGTAAACCTGGATCTTGATCCGACGTCCATGGAGCCCTCCTCGGATACGCTGGCTGGGAGGTCCCGGTCAACTTTTTACCTTCGGACTTAGTCTCTTTTTTGGAGATTTTCACCGGGGCGAACCAGCAAATCAGGCCGGGTCGCGGTTGAGGCAAGCCGGCTAGAGTTGCCGCGGCGGGTCGGTCCCTCTACGGAGCTTTTTTACAAAAGTTGTCCAAACTTCTCCAAACTACTGGGGCTTCTCCCAGATGTCCTTTTAAGGTTCTTTTGGGGTCCACAGCTCACCCAAAGGGTCCAGAAGTTCTGAGATGGTCCTTGGGGGGTACGGACTACAACTCCCAGAATGCACCTGGCGCAAACTCCTTTTTGGCCACTGGACAGTGGTCAGCTGGTCGCTTTCTTCAGTAGTTGGTGCAGGGAACTCTGGTTAGCAATTTTTCACCTGTAGCAAACAGGGAGTCCCTCCTTGAACCAGTTGAAGCCAGGCAAAGTCCTTCTTGTGGTGAAGCCCAAATGTGCAGCTGGTGCAGTCCTTCTGAGTGCAGGTTCCAGGTGCAGGCCAGGGGTCCAGCAGGGCAGACCTTCTTCTTATGTTGTTCTTCCTTGTTGGATGTGGTAGGGAAATGAGGTGTGGGTGCAGGTCTGCCAGTTTTATCCTTGCTCCTGGGTGAAAAGCAGGGAGGTTCTGGTTCTCCAATCAGGTGCAGGGTCCTTCCCCCTGTGATGACCACTTCCTGGGAAGTGTAGCAAAAATCAATCCCAGGAGGCAACATTCTCGAAAAATCCATCATGGCTGAATCTGATTTTTGGAGGTTACATCTGGCTGAGCCCACCCACTGGTGTGGCTAAAAATCATAAACACACCCCTTTCCTGCCCTCTCCTAATCTAATCAAGGAGGCACCTAGTTGTCTGGGGTTGCAGGATGTGGGGGTGTTGCTGGTTTCTCCAAATGTCCTTCTCTGCCTTTGAAGACCAGTTTGGCAGCCCTCCCCCTTCCTGCCTCACCATCTGCTGAGGGGAGATTCCTTCCCACAGGCACATTCCTTTGTGTGAAGCCAGGCCACTTCACACCTCATCAAAGCAGCTTGGCCAAGCTGCTACAGGCTGGCCAACCAGAGCACAGCAGCAAAAACAATGCAGGGCTGAAATTGGCAACTTTTCAGGTAAAGTTTAAAACTCTTTACCTGAACAAGTTATATTAAATCCAACAACTGGAAGTTGTGAGATTTATTACAACAATTAATTTGATACCAAACTCTTGGTATGCATCATTTAAAGAGACTTTAAAAACTAAAATAAAGTCTCCCCATTCTAGCCTATGAAGGCCATTTACTACAATGAGGGAAAAACTAATTTGGCTGTTTTTACCTCACCAGGGCTTATAAAACTAATTTTATAAAGTCCCTGCTTATAGTTACATGACACCCAGCCCTAGGGGCACATAGGGCACACCTTAGGGGTGACTTATATGTAAAAATAAGGTAGTTTAAGACTTTGGAACTACTTTTAATTCCAAAGTCGAATTTGCATATAACTTTAATTTAAAAGCAGCCAGCAAGACAAGCCTGCCTTTAAAATGACACTGGGCACCTCAGCAGTGCTGCTGTGGTCCCTAAACCTATATGCCCTACCATATACTAGGGACTTATAAGTAGGTTAACTTAGCCAATTATAATTAGCCTAATTTGCATATCCATTTTACACAGAGCACAGGCCCTGGGACTGGTTAGCAGTACCCAGGCCACCATCAGAGTCAGGAATACACCAGCAAAAAGTGGAAAATGGGGGCAAAAGGTTAGGGGGCCTCTGCAATCAGCCCTGTTTTCTCACACAAGCCCCCCCCCCCCAGCCCACACGCCCAGGAGACTCAGCCCAACCCTGGGAGAGTCTTCCTGGCTTGTTAGGCGAGGAAGACAGTGAAGAAAACTGGCTGTCCCTTTGCAGGGCCTACTCTGCCTTACATCCTCCTGTCATGGTCACTCCCTCTGGGTAGTGAACCCACCCCAACAGTGAAAGGACCCATCTCAAACTGAACCTTCCCTCTAGGGGGGCTCTTCCTCCTCTCTCTCTGCCAACTTGGGTAGTGAGGTGCCCACCTCCCCCACTCCTAACTTTGCTAGGGCAACACCTAGCTTACCCAAAGAGGTCACCCAACACTTGAGCAACCCCACCACGACCAAGAGGGTCAGGGGGCCTACTTTGCTAGTGGCCCTGGGGTCTGCCTCCCAGGCCAAGTACAGTGCTGCCAGGAAGGCTAGCACCCAGCAGAGGCTACTGACAGCTGTCAGTACCCAGAACCACACCCTAAGCTCTCCACTGACAGGTGGCTGAGCTGCTTTAGGGGCAACTGTGGGGTCCTGGCACCCCTCTTGCTGTCTAGAGTGGGGGGATACCACCTGTGGCAGACACCCTCCTTCCACTCTCCCTTCTGTCGGTGCAGGGGCAACACCTTGCATCTGGACAGCTGCCTGACTATTCAGGACTTCCTTGGGTTCAGGTGAGACCTCACCAGTGCCAATTCTGGGCTCCCCCCACCCGACTGGGAAAGAAGGCCTTTGGCTCCCTGGAACTCTCTTTAAGAGTGGCCTACCCTTCCTTTTCTTCTTTCCTTTTCTTGGGGACCCCTGTCTCCTAACTGTAGGGACTGACTCCGCAGGACTTTGGGTTGGGGGCGCCCTGGGCGACTGCCCCATCTGGGACCAGACTCACCTCTGAGAGGTCATTGCCCAGGATACAATCTAGTGGGAGGTCAGCACTGACTACCACCCTAAACCAGTCAAGGATACCCTCCCTCTCTAGGGGCACTATGGCTACAGGTTTGGAGGTGACCTCCCCTGTGGCTATCCTGACTTTCTTTGTCTCTCCTGGGACATACATGTCTGGGGTCACTAACCGGTCACTCACTATAGTGTGACTGGCACAGGTGTCTCTCAGGCCAGTGGTAGGAATCCCATTCACCTGAATGGGGTGGAAGTGCCTACTCCGACCCTCAGGGATCACCAGCTTACCATCTGGTCCTGTCTCCCAGCTCAATGCTAGGAGGACTTCATCATCTGAGGATTCCTCCTCCATGGCTACACTGGACAGCCCAGTGCTAACCACCTTCTTTGGACAGGCTGCATCTCCTCTGAAGTGACCTGTCTGATGACAGTCAAAGCAAGCCTTACTGTCCAAGAGCTTTTTTAACCCTGGGTCTCCCTGTCTCTGCTTGTCAGAGTGGGAGTGGGATTTACTCTCCTCCTTCTTAGGGTTCTGGGGTACAGAGGGAGTCTCTGCGGTGGGCTTACCACCTCCCTCCTTAGGTTTTTGGGGACCTGACCCCCCGTTCTTGGAGTCTCCCCCCTGGGACCTAACAACCACCCTGGTTCTCAACCACTCATCAGCTGCCTCCCCTAGCCCTCTAGGGTTTGTCAGCTTAGAGTCCACTAGATGCTGGCGTAACCTTTCTTGGGTACAATTGGTCAAGATGTGCTCTCTCATGATCAGATTGTATAACCCCTCATAAGTATTTACTTTGTTACCAATAATCCAGCCCTCTAGTGCCTTAAGTGAGGTGTCTACAAAGTCAACCCAAGACTGGACACTGACCTTCTGGGTGTCCCTGAACTTCATTCTATACTGCTCTGGGGTCAGACCAAACTTCTTGGTTAAGCACCTCTTCATACTAGGGTATGAATCTGCCTCCTCCCCCCTTAAGGTCAGAAGCCTATCCCTCCCTGAGTTGGGGACCAACTCCCACAAAAGGGAACCCCAGTATTGAGGCCTAACCCTTCTCATTTGGAGTGCCCTCTCAAAGGCCTCCAACCACTTGTCTATAGCATCCCCCTCTAAATAAGCAGGAACCACCCCCTTGGGTAATCTGGGGCAAACCCCCCACCCATGGACACCTCAACTTCTCTGTCGCTGCCACCATCTCTTTTCTCTTTCTTTGCCCACTTCTTCCTTTCTAGGGCCAGCTTCTGTGCTTCCAAAGTTATAAATGCTAGCTGGGCCTCCAGCTCTCTTTCTCTGAGGGACAGGTTCTCTCCTCCTGAAGGGACCCCCTTCCCCCAACTAGCTTTGGGACTGCCCCTAGTGACTGTATGTAATGAGGACTGGTCTTCCTCATCCTCACTTAGGCTCAGATGCCCCCCTCCCTGAGTGGTGAGAGCTAGCATCCTCCCCTACTTCTCCCTCCTCTGGAGCTTCCTCTGGGTCTACCTCTTGGGCCTCAGCCCATGCTGTCAGGGATTTGATCAGAATATATCACAGGCACATTCCTTTGTGTGAAGCCAGGCCACTTCACACCTCATCAAAGCAGCTTGGCCAAGCTGCTACAGGCTGGCCAATCAGAGCAGAGCAGCAAAAACAATGCAGGGCTGAAATTGGCAACTTTTCAGGTAAAGTTTAAAACTCTTTACCTGAACAAGTTATATTAAATCCCACAACTGGAAGTTGTGGGATTTATTACAACAATTAATTTGATACCAAACTCTTGGTATGCATCATTTAAGGAGACTTTAAAAATTAAAATAAAGTCTCCCCATTCTAGCCTTTGAAGGCCATTTACTACAATGAGGGAAAAACGAATTTGGCTGTTTTTACCTCACCAGGGCTTATAAAACTATTTTTATAAAGTCTCTGCTTATAGTTACATGACACCCAGCCCTAGGGGCACATAGGGCACACACTAAGGGGTGACTTATATGTAAAAATAAGGTAGTTTAAGACTTTGGAACTACTTTTAATTCCAAAGTCGAATTTGCATATAACTTTAATTTAAAAGCAGCCAGCAAGACAGGCCTGTCTTTAAAATGACACTGGGCACCTCAGCAGTGCACCTATGGGTGCATTACCTATGCTGTGGTCCCTAAACCTACATGCCCTACCATATACTAGGGACTTATAGGTAGGTTAACTTAGCCAATTATAATTAGCCTAATTTGCATATCCATTTTACACAGAGCACAGGCCCTGGGAATGGTTAGCAGTACCCAGGGCACCATCAGATTCAGGAATACACCAGCAAAAAGTGGAAAATGAGGGCAAAAAGTTAGGGGGCCTCTGCAATCTGCCCTGTTTTCTCACACCCAGACTTTTACAACAGTTCAGGATCAAGAGGAAGCTCTTCCAAGGAGAAGAGCTGAAGAGGTGGAGGAGGAGTACTGCCCCTTTGCTATGTGTGCTTTGCTGTGTTGGCTTGAAGATGCAGCTTCTGTCTGGGGGAAGACAAAGACTGGACTTGTGAAGTTTCTCCAATGACCTGGACTGAGCTTGCCCCCTGTTCCAAAGTCTCATGGCCATCAATGACTTGCTCTGCCATAACTTAGACTCTCTGCTGAGACTCCTACCCTGCCAAGTGGTGCCTAATCCAGTCTCTAGGACTTTAAAAGGAGGAGCTGGTGGAAAACCAAGAAGAACCAGGTGGACCAACTTCGGACAACGCCCGAACTGACCCTTCTGCCGGATCCTGTAATGTCACCTGCAACTGAAACCGTGGTCCTCGCTGGAGTGCAACGATCCTGCAGGGCCGAGGCCCCCGCAGCCTCACTGAAGTCCACAACTTCATGAGTCCTGAAGTGCCATGTCACAGACGTTTGTGACACTGACTCCGCTGGAAGTGCAAAGACCCGACGCTTTGCACCAATGTCACCTCGCCTTCACAGCTCCACAGCAAGGACCTGACGCCTTACACCAATGACTTAGCTCTGCAGCTCCGCAGCACCAGAACTGATGCTGCACCGGATCCAGTGATGCCTCGATCTCTGGACTCAGTGCACCGGCGTTTCTTCATTTCCTCAAGGGGATCCGTGCAACTGGGGGTCCGTGCAACTCTTTGACCAGCTCCATTGGCATCGGATTGTTGGGAACGACTCCATCACGATGCCGTAATATCACCAAATTGAAGCATTTGGGTTTCTAAGTGCTACATTGAGGTTTAATTCTTAAAAATTCATAACTTTGCTTGTGTGTGTTGAATTTTTGTTGTTTCGTTTTTTTTTTTACTCAGATAAATATTTGCTATTTTTCTAACCTGGTGTTGTGTCCTTTTGTGGTGTTTTCACTATGTGACTATGTGTGATGGTACAAATACTTTCTTGCCTCCGAACTACACCTGACTCCCTGTGCCAAGCTAACAAGGGGGAGAACAGGGGTTATCATAGGTGTGTTTCTCCCTTACCCTGATTAGAGTGAGGGCCCCTGCTTGGACAGAGTGCAAACTGACTGCTAACAAGATACCCAATTTCTAACAATTCCATCCATCATATTTGGAGCAAACCTGGCAAGCGAAGCTTACAAACAGTCCACTGGCAATCTTGGCAAAGCCTGAGCGTTAAAAGTAAAACTTGAATACATTGTTACTGTTGTGGAATGAATATCCTGGAGTGAGATGGTGAACAGAAATCAGAGAAACTGGCCCTGCCCAGAGGTTTGAACATTACAACTTGGTGAATAAAGATATCTGGCGATTTTTGTTACATCTTTCTTCCTCAGAATGTACACCTCAAATGTAAGCTGCACACACTTCTATTTTGAGTATATATTCACAGCTACAATTGGTCTTTTAAAAGTGCAGTTTTTTAAAAACCTACTTTTCACTAATGCCAATTAGGATATATCTAGAAATGGAGTTCTCATGGCATACAGCTAATGAAAATTGTTCGCAAAATATTTTTTATTATCTATGCTGACTTGTATTCGTTATTACATTATCTGCTTTTAAATTAATCAATCTGTTCTGGTGAAACCAAGCCCTTTCCGGCAGGCAAGTGTTCTGTGGCTCCCAGATAATTTGAAAATGTCAGAAAGTGGGCTGTTAATCTGAAAAAAGGGGTACTGTGGTGTTATGAACGAAGTGAAATGGAAGGGTGGGCAAGTGAAGGGGGATTGTGAGGTGGTATAGAATGTGGAGGTATGAGAGTTCTGGTAGGACAGTTGGCAACTGAGTCAAGGTAGAGGGAGAAAAACATCCTGGCCGGTGTACTTTGATAGAGTTGAAAATAAAGAAGCTTTAAAATACTTTTTAGAGTGGCATCTTTACTATAAAATGATGATGAGCTCACCTCTGTCATAACAACCTGTGAGTGTAGTTGAGGAGCTGGAAATCGAGTGCTAGGAGAAGATATTAAGGGGAAAATGTATCCGCAGGAAGAAAAATAACTACACTGGTGATTTAGACTAGTATTATATTGATGTACATATAGTGAATGTACATTTTGGTGAATTTAAGTTGAGCGCAGTCCAAAAAAAAACAATTAAGTGTGGACCGTAATTGATGTTGCTTTAATCTTTGGAGTAATGAGAAGGAAGATAATGGATTTGCACAAGTTAACTCAGATAGTACAAGAAAAAAGATATTGGAGCACAGAGAAAAATAATTATATAAACAAATTAAAGACCAATTATGGCTTAAAGAAAATACTAAAAGTTTCTGATTGTTCTTAGAATAATATTTTAAATTAACAGCAATGGTGTTGGTTCTCTTATTGTGTTATACAAAACAATTATTTTATACATACAACATTTTATTAAAGACAACACATGTAACAAAACAAATCATGACAAAAAATGATACAATAAAGATGCACAGAATTGCATCTATCAGAACGTTGTATATTCTTATTATGATGAACATGGAACATGTGTTGCCTTTAATAAAATTTTGTATGTATAAACACATGCACATAGACATCACATTCACGTTTACGTCAGCTGCCATTTTGAAGGCTACAGCACGCAATAGAGGATCTCCATACAGTGGCACATGCAGTCAGAAACAGTGCTGTAGGTGTGCATGCACTGGGTTCGGCGATACGCACACCAATGTTATTTTACAAGTGCGCTATTAATGGTGATGTGCACACCTCAGGAATCAGGAAAAAGGATTAGAGTGCGCAAAGTGATCGGAGGCACGCATACAAGTATACTTTATTACTGAGTTCACAACGGTGATGCTCACATCATTTGAGCATTCAAATTGGTGAGGTATGAAAAGTATTTGACAGTGCTATTCATAGACAACCCAAGTAAGAAAACAACAGGGGTCTTGTATTAAAAGTTGTTACGGGGAAATATAAAAATGTGTGCAGCAAAGACATTCAGACTAACAACACCAATACCATTTTTGCCAGAACCAGGAGAGCCAGGCATGAAGTAGCAAGAGTGGAAGGATTATGTCACAAATTACATGTCCACTATAGGTAATGAATCGCTCACACCTGAAACAAAAAAGGGGATTTTGTTACATTAATTGGGGCCTGAAGTTATTAGACAATATAACCAAATGGAAAAGAAACAAATAAGTGCTAAGGAAACCAATGTTTATGAAAATGCTTTAGATGTATTAGAAAAATATTATGCCCCTACTGTGTGCGTAGCCATTGGTAGATATAAGTTTTTACATTATAAGCAAGAGCAAAAAGAGACAAAAGATGATGGTTAATCTTCATTACAAAAATTGCCTATTCCGTGCAGATTTGGTCAATTACAGGAAGGGCTACTCATGGACCAAATCATTATACATACAAATAATAAAAAGGTTCAGGAAAAAACGTGGGAGATTGAAGATGCTACGTTGAAAGAGGTGGTGGCTGATGTGAGGAAAGCAGAAATAACTAAAAGGTGTGCTAAAGCAGCATTGGAAGAGAACAAAGAAAACAAGGAGATTTATATTGTAAGTGGCAAGAAAAATAACAAGACAAACAAAAACTACTCGCGCAGGAAAAAGGCTTCAGGGAAGAAGGATTCTAAGATAATTGATTCTTATACAAGAGTTATGAGTAAGGAGAACACATTAATGTGTTAAAGATGTGGTAATCGAGAGCATCTGGCAAACAGTAAAAATGTGACTAGGGAGACACCAAAAGTAAGCCTAAATATGAAGTGGTGGTACTAGGAATTCCAGTTATATTGTTAGCAGATTCGAGATCACCTTTCAGGATTATAAATGTGGACATGTGGACAAATAAGTTTGAAGGTGTTATTGGAAAGGAATTAAAGGGCACAGACATACACCCTGAAAGCTTTGTAAATGAAGCTATACCCAGGGTAGGTTATAGAGAAGAGTCATAAAAATTTAAAGTAGGGAGGTGGTAGAAAATGGACTCTGTGTATTGGGGTCTAGACATGAGAAAAGTCTGGACATCATTCTAAATCCAAACAGTGAGGAGCAAGTCTTATTAATAGATGAGACTGACAAAGTGGGAATACAGATGTGCAAAGAATTTCCAGAAGTGTTCTCTGGGAAAATTGGAACATTAAAAGGATGTAAACATCATATTGTGTTCAAGGAGAATGCAGTACCAGTAAACTACAAAGTGAGAAATTTGCCAGTGGTGATCAGAAAAGAAATGGCGATGGAGTTATTGAAGGTTGAGAGTTCGGGGATTATTGAGTGTATTGAATCTTTGGACTGGATGTCTCCAGTCGTGTTTGCTCCAAAGAGTAATGGCAAAATTTGTTTATGCATAGACCTTCGGCGTTTGAACAAACTAATCCAGATTACAAATATCCTTTGACAAAAATTAATGAATTGCTATCAAGAACAAAAAAACATGAAGTGGTTTTCGACAATGGACCTGGCTTCTACAGACCACCAAGTGCAATTACATGGAAAAAGCAGAATAATTACAGCGTTTGTAACAACTTATGGGAGTTTCCAGTTTAGCAGAATGCTGTTGGTCTGGCATCAGCCACATAAGTGTTTCAGAGGTTGATGGGAGAGGTTTTGAAAGAAATTGGGGGGTGCTCTATTTTCAGGATGATGTTCTAATGATGGAAAGGAATAGACAAGAGCATGATGAGAGGTTGAGATATGTATTAAAGATGTTGTTGTCTAAAGGTTTAACTGCTGAGTATGCAAAATGTAAATTTGCAAGAGACAGGGTACCTTGTCTGGGAGATATAATTAATGGTAATGGTATTTCACCTAGAAAAGAATTGGTAAAATCAATATGAGAAGCTCCAGCACCACCCAATGAGGATGAATTGCAATCGTTCTTGGGGATTGCGGAGTACTACTCCAAATTTGTAAGGATTTTTCAGAAAAACATACACTTTAAGACAATTATTGAAGTCCATTAATAAGTTTGTGTGGTATGAGGAATACCTGTACACAGATTTGATCCACCACGAGTAGCATAATAACTGTGGATAAAAGTACAAATGGTGTGGGTGCTGTGCTGACTGAAAAAGATGAAGAGGGAAAAGAATGAATGATTGCTTTTGCATCCCAAAGTCTAAAGCCGTCTGAGGAAGCATGTTCAGTCATCAAGAGAGAAACCTTGTTGTATGTATGGAGCATGGAACATTTCAGATCTTTTGTATAGGGATCAGAGTTCCTTGTAAGGACAGACCACAAACCTTTGGTAAAATTGTTAACTACTGAAGGGTTTTTGAAAGCATCTGAAAGAATTACACAATTTTCTATGAGGTTGCAGGGTTTCAATTACCAGATACACTATGTACCTGGTGTACAAAACAAGGTTGCAGACTATTTGAGTCGTATACCCTTACCCATCACGGAGCTTCCATGGAGTGAGTGGAATGTTTTCCAAATTGCTTTTATGGATAAAAAGGATGTTAGTTCTATTGGTAAAGATGAATGGAAAGAGGTGTATAGAGATGATGATGTTTTTTGTAAGGTGAAACAGTACATTATCAATGGATTGGGGACAGGAAGAAGTGCCCTGGGGAATTAAGGGTATTTTGGGAGGTCATGAATGAAATGGCAGTGGAATAAGAGTTTGCAATGAGAAGGGCCGTATGCAGTCTGAGGAAAAGAGTGTTTGATCTGTGTCATGAGATGCATTTTAGAATAGTCATGACTAAGAGAAGAGTGAAATCTGGATATTGTTGACCAGAAATGGATACTGAAATAGAGAGAATAGTGAGGGGGTGGTCACAGTGTGCTAATTCTGACAAGCGTCTTAAAACGTTAAGACCCACCTTGTGTCCCATGTAGTGTCAAAAAATGATTTGAGAAATGTTGGCAATCAATGCGGTAGGTCATATTCAATGTAGTGAATTATAGTGCTAATAGACCATTTTAGCAAATGGGTGGAACTGGAAGTTGTGGAAAAAGCAGACACACAGATGGAGGTTAAGTTTTTATATTTGATATTTATGAGGAAAGGTTTACAAAAAAATTACTGAGTGACTATGGACCACCGTTTACATCAGTGTTGGTAGAATAATTCTTGAAGAGAAATGGTGTAGAGCATATTCACACATCATCCCATGGGCAATGAAGTTTTGAATGCTTTAATCATTTGATTAAAGGTACTATTCAGTTTACTACGAGAAGTGGAAAGAAATGGGTTGTTGAAGTGCTGTGGGGATATAGGCTGACACCTTTGCTTACTGGATATAGTCCATTTGTATTGATACAAGGAAGAGAAACTTATACTAAAGATAGTCTAGGAGGGATGGCAGAGGCATGAAAGATAGAGTGATCACCAGTGACAGTCAAGGCAAAAAATTGAAAAGGTCAGAAAGTGTATTAAATATATTTTGATGACAAGAAGGGAAGTAAAGAAGAAAAACTGGAAGTAGGAGAATGAGTGAAAGTCAAGAAAGCAAATAAAGGGGGTTATTCTAACTTTGGAGGAGGTGTTAATCCGTCCCAAAAGTGACGGAAAAGTGGCGGATATACCACCAGCCGTATTACGAGTCCATTATATCCTATGGAACTCGTAATACGGCTGGTGGTATATCCGTCACTTTACCGTCACTTTTGGGACGGATTAACACTCCTCCAAAGTTAGAATAACCCCCAAAGTGTCTAAAGGAGAAAGTGTGTATTCAGAAGATCTTATAGTGATTGAGTGTTTGAAAAATGTGGTGAGACTCAGTGATAATAGAGTATTGCATATGAATCACATAGCTAGATATAAGGGTGAATTGGAATTGGAATTGGAAAAATGTAAGGAAGAAGATTGTTTGGATGATTATTGGCTAAGAGGCAGCGAACTGCATGGGGAAGAAGAACAAGAGAATCCCATTGTTGAGATGGAAGTGGATCCATGTAATGATAAGTTTGGGTGTGTAGAAAAAACTGGAAGATTGGGTAGAATAATTCACACACCTGACAAACTTAAAGATTTTGTATTAAAGTAACAGTCCTTATGATTCTTTTCTCGTAAGATTTTTCCATAATAGATGAGAATTATAATGTAAGTTCATTGTTCAATGTTGGGTGCATTATAACTTGATATGGCTGAGACAGGATATGTAACATGTTTTTTATCAAAATTCTATGTATATACAATTATTAGGTGCTAGAGTTGCACCGTATTGTATTTTGTGTACAAAAAGGGGAAGGATGTGTGATGTTTAGAAAAAAGTGAAATGAAGTATAGAATGGTAAGGGCATGCAAGTGAAAGGGTATTGTGAGGTGGTATGGAATGTGGAGATATGAGATTTCTGGGAGGATGGTTGGCCGCTCAGTCGGGCAGCGGGAGAGAAATATCCTGGTCTGTGTACTTCAACAGAGTTTAAAATAAAGAAGCTTTAAAATACTTTCTGGAGTGGCATCTTTACTATAGGTAACCTAGTCATTTTAATGAACATACCCTGGTTAGGTCTTAACACGCGTGCTAGAGAAACATTGCTCAACTTATTATCACACAAACAGCAAGTAATTCCACAAAGGAATGCATCATATGTTCAAGCAGCACTAACAAGTTTAAATAACAAACTAAAATTCCCAAACCAATTTAAAACAACTAGAAAAATTAGCAATAGTACACCAATATCATTAATATGGGATACAGGGGCCCACAAATATGAATGTTTACACTTTTTAGAAGGCATATTGCACCCAGAAAAACAAAATGGTCATTTACAAAGCATCAGTTTGCTGAAGATTTGTACCTACACACCATGTCAGGTTTACCACAATGAAGCGGAGGTCAGACACACTAAGGAGGTAATTTTGACCTTGGCAGTCTTCTGACTGCCAGAGTAAATGTGACGGTCCCATGCATGCCCCATTATGAGTGTGGCAGGTTGGCCTCCTCCAACTCTGAGCTCTGAACCGCCGGGCCGGAGATTGTTTTCTACGACCCAGTGGTCTTCTGCGGTATTAGGAGCCGGCCTTCCGACATGGTTTCCGCTGTGGTAGCACCACCAGGGAGACCATGGCGAAGGGCTACTGGTGACAGGGAGTTTCTTCCCTGTCACCGGTAGATGGCTCCTCCATCCCCCCCAGCAAGTACTAAACACCCCTCCAGCCACAGCACCCACCTCCCCTACTGACATAGCACCTCCCACCCCCCACTGACGTAGCATCCTCCTCCCCCTACCCATCTACTGACATAGCGTCCCCACACTCTCCCCTAACACCTGCACACAGACACCTACACGCACCACGATGCCACCCATTCACCTATACTTACATGCACATGTTCACAACATCAATACATGCATACACAACTCCAAACATACATGCATTCACAACTCCATTCATACACGCATTCATGCATGCATACTCATACCCATTGAAACACACATACTCACACGCATACACACGGACTTACAGACACACACTGACTTACACGCATGTAACCACACACACACATTCATGTACATATGCAGACACCACACACTCATACACACAAACACAACACCCCCCAACCTCCCGCCCCTGTCAGACGATCACCTTACCTGGTCCAGGGAGAACATCATCCGACAGGGAACGGGATGGAGTGCTTCCACCGCCGGCAGCGCCCCGCCAGCAGGACACTGCCAGGCCACATTATGGCCCATAAAATGGCGGGCGGTGTTCTACTGGTGGGGCGGGCCGTGGTGGAACTGCCAGAGCGCCTCCACCTGCCAGCACAGCTACAGCCGTATTTATGCCCAAGGTGTGGCGGAAGTCCGGCACTACCCGTGATATGGCAGGAGGGAGACCACCAGCACTGGCATTCTCCTGGGGCCCATGGCTTTGGCAGCCTTCAAGGAAGACCCCCAAAGTCATAATGAGGGCCTTAGTGTGTTCTCCTGGCCAGTTCTTACCTTCTGCACAGTCTTTTTTTGCCTAAATCTGAATCCTTAAGCAAGACAAAGCCAAATGATTAATCCAGCAAGGTCCTTCGAAGTTGGATATGTCATTGGTGAACTCCACTGAAAGCCACTGGTTTTGCTGCCAATACTTCAGTGAGGCAAGACTGGAAGCTGTGACATGGCAGGGTTCTATGGGGTATGAAACCTTCACTATGAGGTTCAGCAGAATCCATTTTGAGTAGCAAAAGGCTCAGATCAAGCAACCTCTGTTTTGCCAGCAAAAAGACTGATATTCATATGCAAGCCTCAGCCTATGATCCTTGACCTACGAAGGAGGGGAAAATGGCCCACTTTTCTGCAACAGAATCGAAGGTTCTTTCTGGTCACTGCTGCAGCCCCCAAGTCCTAAAGGAAGGCTAGATTTTGCACACCTTGTATCCCTCCAGCCAGGAATCCTGCTGAGTCCAATCCTCTTTGGTTGGTGTTGACTTGCTTGTGGCCTTGGACCAGGCATACACAGGTCAGCTGCCTGGCTTCTGTAAAGCAGCTCCAGTCTGTGGATGCCATGCAGAAGGCCGAAAACAAGTCCTTTTTTCTTCCAGTGGGACCTTCTTCTTCAGGTGTAGCCTATCTAGGTTTAAAAATGTTCTGAGGAGGTGACAGTTAGGTATCAGTCTTCTCTTTTGCAGTAGCCAGCGTTTGGCGATTTTTCCATGTAGATACTGTTTACTTTCTTGCCTTATGCCCATCTTCCTTAACAACATATCCTCTTCACTTTACTGTAAAAATTCCCAGATCCCTTCAATCAAAAATGGCAGAACCCTTCAACATATTGGGGGTCATTCTGACCTTGGCGGTCCATGACCGCCATGGCGGAGGGCGGCGGAAGCACCGCCAACAGGCTGGCGGTGCTTCCTGGGCGATTCTGACCGCAGCGGTAAAGCCGCGGTCAGAAAAGGGGAGCCGGCGGTTTCCCGCCGGTTTCCCGCTGGCCCAGGGAATCCGCCATGGCGGCGCTGCTTGCAGCACCGCCATGGGGATTCCGAGCGCCTTCCCGCCAGCCTGTTTCTGCCGGTGTCCACCGCCAGAACCAGGATGGCGGGAACGGGTGCCGTGGGGCCCCTGGGGGCCCCTGCACTGCCCATGCCACTGGCATGGGCAGTGCAGGGGCCCCCTAACAGGGCCCCACAAAGATTTTCACTGTCTGCTGTGCAGACAGTGAAAATCGCGACGGGTGCCACTGCACCCGTCGCACCCCTTCAACTCCGCCGGCTCCATTCCGAGCCGGCTTCATTGTTGAAGGGGCTGTCCCGCTGGGCCGGCCGGCGGTCTTCTGGCGGTCGCCCGCCGGCCCAGCGGGAAAGCCGGAATGGCCGCCGCGGTCTTTTGACCGTGGAGCGGTCTTTCGGCGGGAACCGCTTGGCGGGCGGCGACCGCCGACCGCCGCGGTCAGAATGACCGCCATAGTATTTCTAGCTCCCTCCTAATTTACTCTCCTATTTAGGTGAAGCCTCATACCCTTCAGGGCCAAAACTATAGCTTACACGCGAGCTCAACATTGCCATGTCTCAAACTGGTTCTCCCTCCTGCTGGGGTTAAACCAAGGGGCCTAAGACGGCTCTGGGAAAGAAAGTAGTGCTAAGTCAGGCCTTTGTTCTGAATCTGTTCCTGTCTCTTCTCACATAGCGAGTGATGATAAAATGGTCCGTTGATACAGCTCACCTGCCTTTGTTCTAGAGGTCTACGCGTAATTTTTATCATATGTACGACTATTGTTAGAGGATCTGCCCTAACCTACATAGTGAAAACAGGTTCAGGCTCCCAGTCACTGTGGAAGCACCCTATTCAAATATGTAGTGTGCTACTTTATTTTTACATATTAGGATCCCTGTGTTGGGGCCCTGCAGGGCAAACTTTAGGAGTGACATTAATACCTAAATAAAGATTTCACTGCATGGCAAGTGCATTTTCCCCTTATACGTGTCTTTTCATTGCTTTCAAACTACAGCCCAGCCAAAGCACAGTGGCGTTATTAACATATTAAAATGTGTGTGGTGTAAGTACTCACATATAGCATTTAACACTCATGCCATGGATCATTTTCTCTTGTTTACTAAAGTCTGATAGGAAAGTCATGGATCATTTTCTCTTCTGTTTACTAAGGTCTGACAGGAAAGTTAAATATGACAAATGGGGTAATCTGGTATAAAATACATGTTTTAGGCAAAAGCATAGGCTTTCCCCCTAAAAATTTTACAGATCTAAAACATGTTATAAGGTATTTTTAGCAGTAATCCAGGCCACAGAGACATACAACAAGCAAAAACAGGGAAATATTGGTCACAAAAATGATGTTTCTTCTCACAGGAACATTTACATAACCTACCCTCCTGTGAATGCAGATGAACCGGCACTGCCCAAAAACCTCCTAGACAAAGGCCTATCTATACTTTCATTCTGTTGTATTTTAACATTTGCTTTTCGATGGACTCAATGACACTTCTCTTCTTTGAGATGGAGGGTAATCGCAAACCTAAAATATTCTGTTCTTCCAGGAGGGAAAAGTAAATGTGCATAAATGATGCGTGGTTTTAATGCGATCCTCCAGATAGTGTCTTCTATATGTTGAGCATGTTCTCACCTGCTTGGTGAAGAATTAGGGAGAGAAGTTTACTGCTTTATCTTGAATCTCTGGAAGGCAATTGTGATGCTCAGGGAATTAACTACTTGCTTACCCCACTACAACAACATGAGTTCATGACCTGACCAGAAGTAGCCTGCCAGCTGTTTGAAAATTATATTCCTAACTTACACAATTGTAGAAGATCCTGAAAAGGGAGACAGTAGTGTCTACTTGGAAGAAAACTAGAAGGACTCTGAGTAACGGGGCTTTCAACTGCAGGCCTGTCAGAAGCAACAAAAGAGCATTCCTACTTGAACTCACGACCAGTATTGAAACAGTAATTCCTTGATATTCAGGAACTTTTGGAGCACCAAGAAAAAAGTTACTTAACAAACTGGGAACATAATCATTCCATCTCTGGAGCACTGAGAAACTGTGCCAAATCTACCACACAAAGATGCAACCTCAGTGGCACAATTTGTCACGACTCACGTGCTGCTTACGCCTGGAATCTGCAGATCGAGTGGCGTGGGTCTTGAAGGTTCGGCTTTGGCCCAGAAAGGGGCGACTCTTTCTAGTAGCCACGGTGCTGTAGGCAATGGAAACGCCAAGAACAGACCGTGCCCTTTAGAAATAGCGCCAGAGGGAAAAAAAACCTTAAAAAGGGGAAAAAACCTCCAAACAGTAGATTCCTGAAACAAGAACAAAAACCAGGAATCAAAAAGAAACAAAAATGTAGGTAAACACGAAATTGGACAAGATTCAGAACCGAAGGCAAAGAATCAGGAGCGAAGACACAATCAGAGCAGATAGTGTTGCAGCGCAAGGAAAGGAAGAAAACAGAGCCCTTAAATACCAAGAAACAGGAAATGACCAACAGGAAGTAAAAGGACACCATCTTAGATAGGGAAAAGTACATAGGACAGAATAGAGTAGGAACCATAGAGAATAGGGAACAAGTAATGCTGGGAAGAAAAAGGTAACATGGGAAGGGGGAAAAGACATAAAGAAAGTACAATAAAATGCCCCAAAGAAGAAAAGAAGAAAAGAAGAAAAAAGAACAGGTAAGGAGGGGTCAGGGGGTACCAGGGATGCAAGGAAAAGCAGAGCGAGGCCCCAAGCAAAATCTGGGGCCTCGCGAGGTGCACAGAAGGCTCGGGGCGCGCCGCGTCCTGAGGACGCGCTGTGCGGCGCAAGCTGAATGCTCGGCTCGCGCCGCGTGGTGCGGCGCGACAGTAGGTCCCCCCCGAAGGCCCAGGTTTGAAGGGAAACAAACAATGAAAACGAGAAATCAGAAGAGGTGCGTGAACAGAAGATGCATCTTCCCAAGAGCATTCACTAAGAGGATATCCCTTCCAGTGAATCAAATACTGAAGACGTCTGTGAAAAAAGCGAGAGTCACAAATTTCCTGAACCTCATATTCAGGTACATCATTCACCAACACAGGAGGAGGACAAGGAAACTGACGAGAGAAAGAGTCAGGTACATAAGGTTTGAGCTGGGACACATGAAAGACCGGATGAATCTTCCAAGTATGAGGCAAGCGAAGACGGACAGTGACAGGATTGATCAACTGAAGAATACTGAAAGGCCCGTAATAGCGAGGTGTCAACTTATTAAGAGAAAGGCGTGAGGGCAAAAATTTGGAGGAAAGCCAGACTTTATCTTGAGGGTGATAATCTGGAGTGGGTCCACGTTTCTTATCTGCGATCTTCTTCATATATCTCTTGGTGTTCAATAAATTAGATCTAATTAGCCTATGGATTTGCAGGAGACGTTTGGAAAAAGATGTAATCGCAGGCAGAGGAGAGGTAGATTGAGGAGAAGTAGGAAAAGAGGTAGGATGATAGCCATAGGAATAGAAAAAAGGAGTGACCTTGGAGGCACTATGGACAGTATTGTTGTAGGAAAATTCAGCAATAGGGAGATAAGTGTTCCAGTTGCTTTGGGTAGAATTACAAAAACAGCGAAGGTATTGCTCTAATCCTTGGTTCAGACGCTCGGTTTGTCCATTGGTCTGAGGATGGAAACCGGATGAGAGTGCTATATTGATATTTAGGTGGTCATTCTGACCCTGGCGGTCTTTGACCGCCAGGGCGGAGGACCGCGGGAGCACCGCCGACAGGCCGGCGGTGCTCCAATGGGGATTCCGACCGCGGCGGTAAAGCCGCGGTCGGACCGGCACCACTGGCGGGGTCCCGCCAGTGTACCGCCGCCCCATTGAATCCTCCGCGGCGGCGCAGCTTGCTGCACCGCCGCGGGGATTCCGACCCCCCCTACCGCCATCCAGATCCCGGCGGTCGGACCGCCGAGATCCGGATGGCGGTAGGGGGGGTCGCGGGCCCCTGGGGGCCCCTGCAGTGCCCATGCCACTGGCATGGGCATTGCAGGGGCCCCCGTAAGAGGGCCCCTACATGTATTTCACTGTCTGCTGCGCAGACAGTGAAATACGCGACGGGTGCAACTGCACCCGTCGCACAGCTTCCACTCCGCCGGCTCGATTCCGAGCCGGCTTCATCGTGGAAGCCTCTTTCCCGCTGGGCTGGCTGGCGGTCTGAAGGCGACCGCCCGCCAGCCCAGCGGGAAAGTCAGAATTACCGCCGCGGTCTTTCGACCGCGGAACGGTAACCTGACGGCGGGACTTTGGCGGGCGGCCTCCGCCGCCCGCCAAGGTCAGAATGAGGGCCTTAGTGTCTTGCAAAAATATTTCCAAAACCGGGAAATATACTGAGGTCCTCTGTCAGATACAATGGTATGTGGAAGTCCATGGAGACTGAAAATATGGTCGATAAATATCTGGCTCAATTCTTGGGATGTAGGTAACTTTTTTAGGGCAGTGAAGTGAGCCATTTTAGTAAAGTAATCAACAGTGACCATGATAACCTGGTTTCCAGCTGATGGTGGAAGTGAACACATGAAGTCAGTAGAAATAGTATGCCATGGAGCTGGTGGAACAGGCAAAGGCTGTAGTAATCCTGCAGGTCTGGTACGGGGAATCTTGACTTGAGCACATATGGGACAAGCCTGAACGTATCTTTCAACATCTGACTTCCAGGTAGGCCACCAGAAAGATCGCGAGAGAAGTTCTTGTGTGGCTTTGATGCCTCTATGACCAGCAACCGGCGAATCATGGCACATCTGTAATGCCTTGTCTCAAACTCTGTTAGTAGGGAGGAATAACAGATTCTGATGATAATAGTATCCTTCCTTCTTGCATAAAAAGGTTCTTAGTTTCTCTACTTCGCTGTTAGGCAGGCTGGAGTACTCCAGTTGTACATCCTCCAGAAAAGATTGAGCAACTCCAATGATCTTACTAGGTTCCAGTAGATACTGAGATGGGGAAGGAGTACAATCTGGATAACGGCGAGACAGAGCATCAGCCAGAATGTTTTGGGATCCAGGAATATAGGTGATGTAAAAATCATACTGACTGAAGAAAAAGGCCCAACGGGCCTGGCGACTATTCTGGCATACAAAATTACGTAGACATTGTAGATTACGGTGGTCTGTTCTCACCTCAAAAGGCTCCTTGGAACCCATCAGAAACTGTCTCCATTCTAGGCAGGCTGTTTTCAGAGCTAATAACTCCCTTTCTAGTACTGAGTAATGTTGTTCTGCTGTAGAGAGTATAAGGGATAAATAGAAAACAGGATGTTCAAGACCATCATCTTGTTGTTGTTGGAGTAAGACAGCTCCAATAGCTCTTTCGGAAGCATTGGTAACTACAATAAACTGTTTGTTGGTATCTGGATGTCTTAAGATGGGGGCTTGAGTGAAAGCCTTCTTTAAATCTTGAAAAGCTGTTTCAGCCGCCTTAGTCCAGACAAACCCCTTCTTTAAATTTTCCTTCTTTAAAGTATGAGTTATATGGCTGGTCTGTTTAGCAAAGTCTAGAATGAACTGCCGATAAAAATTTGCTAATCCTAGGAAACATTGTGTTTCTTTAATAGAAGAGGGAGAAGGCCAATCGAGAATTGCTTGTACTTTTTCTTGGTCCATAGCTATGCCGGTGGGACTTAAATGATAACCCAGATATTTGACTTCCGTCTTATCGAACTCACATTTTTCGGGTTTACAGAATAGTTGATGTGCTCGGAGTCTTTGAAGGACTTGTTTCACATGGGAAGAATGGAGTTCGGGATGTCTGGAATAAATAAGGATATCGTCTAAGTAGATTACAACTGTCTGGTTCAAGAGATCAGAAAATATTGAGTCCATAAATCTTTGAAATATTGCGGGGGCATTCGTAAGACCAAAAGGCATGACCTTGTACTCAAAATGACCAAATGGTGTCCTGAATGCTGTTTTCCACTCGTCTCCTTCCTTAATACGTAAGAGGTGGTAGGCTCCCCGAAGATCCAATTTGGTAAAACGTTGAGCCCCTCTGACTGCCTCTAGAATATCCTTGATGAGGGGCAAAGGATAACGATCCTTTTTAGTTATCTTATTCAGGCCTCGAAAATCCAGGCAAGGACGAAGATCTTTAGTCTTCTTGGGTACAAAAAAGAGAGGAGCCCCTGCCGGAGAAGACGATGGAACAATAAGACCACTCTGTACATTTTCCTCCAGATACTCCTTTAGAACTTCCTTTTCAGGTTCCGTGAGAGAATACATCCTCCCAAAGGGAACGACAGTTCCAGGTTCCAAGGGAATAGCACAATCGTACTCTCGATGTGGAGGTAATACAGGTCTGGATGGTTTTTGGAACACATCTTGAAACTCTAAATAGTGTTCAGGGACTCCTTGGACTGTATTGATGGAATATTCCGTAGTACTTTTAATAGGTGTTAATCTGTTCGGTGACCAATATTTGTCGGAAGCAAAACAGTTCTCATGGCAAAACTGTGAGGACAAGGAAATAGTCCGGGTTACCCAGTTCACATACGGATTATGTCTTGTAAACCACGGAATTCCGAGAATGATGGTATGGTTGGGAGATGAAATGAGATCAAAGGAGATGTGTTCTTGATGATTACCAAACTGTAAATTTAACATCAAGGTCGTAGTATCGACTGGACCAGAGGATATCAAGGATCCATCCACTGTGTGCACTTGTTCAGGGATGTCTTTGGGTTGTGTTGGAATCTGTTGATTAGTGGCCCAAGTCTTATCCATGTAAATACCACTAGTTCGACAATCTAGTAATGCCATAGTCCTTTCTTGACGGCCATCAGGTAGTTGTAATATGACAGGTAACATGAACAAGTATGTCGTATTGTCATTAAATGAACTGATGGAAGGTATAGCCGATGATCCCGTCCCCTCCCTTCTTACAGAGGATGGGAAGTGACGTTTCCCGATGGTCTTGGTGGACGTACAGGGCAGGTACGAAGCATGTGACCAGCAGAACCACAGTATAGGCACAATCCTTTCTTACGTCTGTCTTCCCGCTCACTAGCGGAGAGCGGCCCTCGAGTAGTATCCACTTGCATGGGTTCCCCCTCTATGTCTCTAGCAGGAGGACGAGATTCCTCAGAACGAGGCAGATACACCCGTGAAGTGCTTGGCTGGGAAGACCCTCTACTCCTTCTCTTCTCCATTCGTCGCTCTTGAAGACGATACTCGATGGAAAGTGCTTGATCCATCAGGCCACGAAGATCTTCAACTCTGGTGGAATGTACTAATTCATCTTTTATTTCTTCTTTAAGTCCTCTGTGAAACAAAGTCACCAGGGTACGCTCCACCCAGGTGGTCTCTGCCACTAGCTGACGAAAATGTGTAATATATTGAAGGACATCTTGGGAGCCTTGCTGGATGTCACATAAGGCTTCTTCCGCCGAGGCCTCCAATCCTGGACGACTAAACATTTGTTTGAAGCGAGTCACGAAAGCAGAATAGTCCGACAATACCGGATCGTTGGATGACACCATCGGGGTTGCCCAGGCCAAGGCAGGACCGGATAATGCACTGAAGAGATATCCCACCTTTGTCCTGTCATGGGAGAATTGGGTAGGTCGGAAGGCGAAGTACACCGTTAATGCATCAAGGAATTCACGCAGTTTAGTTGGTTCACCAGAGAAACGAGGAGTAGAAGCGGAGATAGTCGGAACATCGCCACTGCGGAAGGCCAAAGCCTGTCGTAACACAGCATTCTCATTGCGTAGTTGTTGCAATTCCTGAGCTTGTTGCTGAATAGTATTCAGAAGAGATTGATCAGGATCTGCAGCAGCCGCCACTGTATCGTCCATGGTGTCAGAAGACGTCGGTATGGTTAGGCGCTGCAATCTGTCACGACTCACGTGCTGCTTACACCTGGAATCCGCAGATCGAGTGGCATGGGTCTTGAAGGTTCGGCTTTGGCCCAGAAAGGGGCGACTCTTTCTAGTAGCCACGGTGCTGTAGGCAATGGAAACGCCAAGAACAGACCGTGCCCTTTAGAAATAGCGCCAGAAGGAAAAAAAAACTTAAAAAGGGGAAAAAACCTCCAAACAGTAGATTCCTGAAACAAGAACAAAAACCAGGAATCAAAAAGAAACAAAAATGCAGGTAAACACGAAATTGGACAAGATTCAGAACCGAAGGCAAAGAATCAGGAGCGAAGACACAATCAGAGCAGATAGTGTTCCAGCGCAAGGAAAGGAAGAAAACAGAGCCCTTAAATACCAAGAAACAGGAAATGACCAACAGGAAGTAAAAGGACACCATCTTAGATAGGGAAAAGTACATAGGACAGAATAGAGTAGGAACCATAGAGAATAGGGAACAAGGAATGCTGGGAAGAAAAAGGTAACATGGGAAGGGGGAAAAGACATAAAGAAAGTACAATAAAATGCCCCAAAGAAGAAAAGAAGAAAAGAAGAAAAGAAGAAAAAAGAACAGGTAAGGAGGGGTCAGGGGGTACCAGGGACGCAAGGAAAAGCAGAGCGAGGCCCCAAGCAAAATCTGGGGCCTCGCGAGGTGCACAGAAGGCTCGGGGCGCGCCGCGTCCTGAGGACGCGCTGTGCGGCGCAAGCTGAATGCTCGGCTCGCGCCGCGTGGTGCGGCGCGACACAATTTCCTGGTTTGCCCTACTTTTTGCCTCAAGATTTGAAGACTCAGTGGGACCATAGAAAAAAAAGTATCTGATCTTATGAATCCCTTACTGATCAGGGCATCTAGCCTTGTTAATGTGATAGATTTCATCCACCAAAATCGTTTCAATGTCCAGGGTTAAATTGCAAGAGTGATAAAAAGGTGGAACTTTGACTTTGTCAGGTATGATTTCTAGGGTTATACCACTCTGACTTTTTTTTTTTAGAAAAAGTTCTAGGGGAGCATGAAATTAATGTATCACCACCCAATGCCCTCCTAGGTCCATCCCTTTGCCTTGCCCCACCAACACATTTTAAATATTGGGGCAATTTTGGTTCTGAGCAACAACGAATCTGCCTTCCATATCACAAAATATCCTCCTGCCCAATGGTGAACAAAAGTAGTGGTCCATGATGGACAGGGAACTTATGCATAGGGACGACGATCTAAAATAGGATGGACTTCCTGCAGTGTGAAATGTTAGAAGCCGTCTAGGAAAATGACTCCTACTTTTAGCTAATCTCCCTTAGCCAGTGCTCCTTCTTCCCCAAATTAAGTTGGAGGAACCATATGTTTTGTGGGGCAAGAAGAGAACTTAAGTCTTGGCTATTCATTAATCTTGACCAGGATGAACCAATAACCTCTATCCAACTCGTTTTAATCACCACTAAGCCATGGAGGAGGCCTAAAATCTGATTACTGGCACCCAATTTAATTGCATGGAAATTTTAGCTTCGTCTTGTTTTCTATGGATACCTACTTATATTTTTACAACTCTTAGGTCATCATTACAACTTTGGCGGTCTTTTCAGAAGAAATGTCATGTTGGTGGTAATCGACCACTGTATTATGGCTCACATCTTGAATACCACAAACAACAGCCATAAATCCGGCACCGTCAGGAGACTGGATGCCAGGAAAGAGGAAGTTCCACCACCAGCACCGCCAGCACAACACAATTCCACCTACCATATTATGAGTCACAGATTACCACAGCAGTTCTTTCACAGTGGAAACCCATGGGCATACATACCATCACGCTCAGAACCCACTATTTTCAGAACACAACTCCACATTGGCCAGTTTGAAAATCCCACACCTGACACAGATACACACACCAGACTACTCGCTGCACTATATGACACACCACCTCACAAACCACAATGCTTTGCTACAAAATTAATTTTCACATACACTGAGAGCAGCATCTACACTTATAAAGTACCATTACACCATAGGCACATATACACATCTCCCACAGCACACACCACACAACTGCACTACCAACACAAAACAGACATAACAAGTACACACACACCACAACAGTTCATCACTCACAATGCACCACCTGCACCCCACCAATCACCCTACGCCGCACCCTTACACACATAACATCCCCCCTCAACACAACCACTACCATGTCCCCACAAAAGCACCCATGGTTCACAGACAACTAATTGAGGGTCATGGTGGATGAAATCTTCATGGTAGAGTCACAACTGTTTGGAGCACAGGTCCAGCAAACCTTGATAGCCAGAAAAATTAAGTAATGGCAGATAATAGTCAACATCATCAACTCAGTAGGCAACCATCCATGCACAAGGGAGGACATCAGAAAGAGGTGGAATGACCTTAGGGGGAAGGTGCATTCCATGGCATCACAACACCACATCGCCGTGCACAATACTGGTGGTGGGCCCCCTCCCCCACAGTTCACATCTTGGGAGGAGAAGGTCTTGGACATTCTGCATCCCGAGGGCCTGACTGGAAACCTGGGGGATTGAACTCTGGTAAGTACCCACAACTTCCATGTCACACAATTGTTGTGTCCTGCATGCTTCCTTACTACCCAAATACTCCCTAATTCACTGCATCACTACACCTCCCACCTAGCCACCTAATTACCATCTCCTGCATGCAACACCTCAACCCAGCCCAAATGCCCATACAGGCCTTGGCATTTGCTTGGTAAACATTGGCAAATATTATTACTACAAATCCCTCAATGCACTAGCCCCTCTATGTGAAAACCTGGAATGTGCCCATCACATGACCATTTTACTAGCCATACAAACTAGATGGTATGACTGAGGACCATTACATGGCAATGACAGCAACGCATGGCACAACACAATCCCAAACAAGGCTAAACAACGCTACAGCACTGTAACTAATCCAATTGGCCACTAATCAGTATCCACAACCTAGGAATTGACCCATCATGGTATGGAATGTAAGATGGCAGACTACATGCACATGCCCAACATGTACAGACAGTACAATTAACCTTGCATACTCACATACTCTTCTTCCACTGGGGTACCATGCTACAAAATCCAGCCATTTTCTTTCACAACTAGCAAGCCTGAATAGTCACTAGCTAACAGTGTAGAACAGTCAAGTGAACAATCAGACAATACCAGAACCCATCCACAGAGCCAAATAAACTAAACCTGAATGACACCAACCTACAAGGATTATGGTGCACATGTCACAGGCCACTATCAACCACCAATGGTATGCTGTGCAGCATCTGTCATTGTCATTGCCGGGAACCATGTCAAGCCACTGTATGCATGTGATAAAGAGATAACCAGACACACATTCAATATTTATCTCTGTCTCTCACTTCATCCACAGGTACCCCTGCCAGTGCTACCATGGAGAGGATACCAAAGACTTCGAGCTCTCCTCAGGATGAAGGTAGTTCTTCTTCTTCCTATACACCTGTTCGTTGCCACTGGGAGGGACCAGAGCTATATGGGTGCCAGCAATGGCCCCAATCACATGAGGGATGTGTCCCGTATCATAAAAGTCTGCCTTCGCATAGGCAAAATCCACACGTTGGGGAAACCTGATATAGCTGTCCAGGTGTTTCAACAATGCACACAGTACATCCTTCAACATAAGAATGAGCATGGGCTGAGACATCTTTGCTGTCAAGCCCATTGTATTCTGAAAGAAGCCTGTGGCAAGAAAGTGTAGCACTGACAGGACTTGTACTGTGAAAGGGATGCACTAGGGAGTATGTATGGCTGGTAAGAGATCAGGTTCCAACTATGTACATAGATCCATGATGGTCTGACGATTCAGATAATAGGTCAGGATGACATGCCTGCCCTCCATGGTTTCAAGGCCAACTAGTGGACGGTACACTGGTGGTTGTCTCAATTTCCTCATGGCAGGATATCTAGGTAGAGAGGAGTGAATGTTCATTGAGAATAGCATTTGACACATGTAAGCAGCACATGTAAAAATAACACACCTCACATTGTAGGACATGCGTAGCACTGCTGACATATACTAATATCACCATGCTGAAGCACACTGAACACCATTCTTGCAGCACATTGCTGTACATGTAAGTTATATAGGACATGTATCATATGTATAAAGTGCAATACGTGGCAGACTGAGCTGTCTTGCACTGATCAAAAGGATAGTTATGGCATGTACCAATATAGTACCACTGCCTGTGTGCCTCTGAGTATCTAAACATGCCTATTATCAGATACACTGCCACATTATGTCACTGTGTCATGCATGTTACATTTCATTGCACTACCATGATGGCACAACATAGGCTTACTCTAGCTTGTAGTGGGTAATTCAGTTATCAGACCTATGTTGGCATTACTGTACAGATTGTTAGGTGAGCCATGTTATGTGACAGGCAGATGTTGTGTGCTGTGTGAGTGGAGTAGTCTTCACCGTCATGGATTTTTCAGAAGGGACATGGGCTGATCAGCTATTGTAGCTGGACAGTCCTGATGTATTTTGTTCAGTCAGCTGCACCTTCAATGGATGATATGAGTATGGAGATGTATGTTTTGAACACAGGGGGTGATTTGTACTTCATCCAGGGCATGATGTGGATGCAAACACGGCTTTGGTGGTGATCATGTGGCTGACTCCAGTTGTGCTGGCCTACTTGGATTTAGATGTAGGTGTGAGGGTTGGCATACAGGGGTAGGTAGTAATGACATGTTGTGACATGATGTAGGTAATGTCTATCTGCACATGTGATAGTCTAGCCAGGATATGTATTCCCACAGATGTGCATGTTTACTTGTGTGTATGTGAGGTATATGTTAACCCTCCATTGCCCTATCTCTCTCTCTCTCTCTATTTGTGTGCATCTGCAGGTGAAGGAGAAGTGACACAGGTGAGTGGGGATGGTGCAGGCCATGGGACCCGGAGTGCTGCTACCAGC
The DNA here is from genome assembly GCF_031143425.1 of Pleurodeles waltl. Classification (NCBI taxonomy): domain Eukaryota; kingdom Metazoa; phylum Chordata; class Amphibia; order Caudata; family Salamandridae; genus Pleurodeles; species Pleurodeles waltl. The sequence continues at coordinate 867,400,018 of NC_090449.1, forward strand.
AGCAGCGAGGGACCCAGTGGCATGGATGGCGAGGGGAGTGCCATAGGGGAGACTGGATCTACAGAGTCATCTTCAGAATCCTCTTCTAGGGGACATTTCCTGGCGGTGGTGGACCCTTCTGGGTCCAGCCCAGCACCATCTTAGTCTGCCACCCCCTTACTACCACCTCCCTGTACATCCCCACCCAGTTGCCCATGGCTGCTCACCCAAGAGGGTCAGTGTCTCCTTCATTGCAGACACCTCTTCCCCTGTCCCAGACAGTCCTCTTGCCCTCAGTGGGGAGGCTATTGACCTCTTGAAGTCTATCTCTGTGGTCAGTCAACCATTGTGAATGCCATCCAGGAACTAACAGCTCAGGTACAGCAGAGCAATGTGTTCCTGGAGGGCATTCACAGTGCACTGGCTGGCCTACAGAGATACTTTCAGGCTCTGGCATCCACACTGATGGCAGCCGGTCACCCTTTGTCTTCCGTTCCCCCTTCCACCTACCTCTTCCCAATCCCAAACCTCTCCTCCCAAACGAAGCCAAAGCACAGAGACAGACAAAACTGCATCCACCTCAACATCCAAGGGTAACGCAGGCAAACACAAGCACCACAAAATGCACCACCGGCATGCACACAAACAACACCCACCTGTAGACACACCACACTCACTACCTGCACAGACTCTCCCACAAACCCCACCTTCACAGACACTACATCATATACACCTGCAGCTACCTCACCAACATTCACTGATCCAGCCACAACTCCTGTCTTACCCACAATCAGTACACTATCAGACCTGCAGACATCCACCCCAGTCACCACATCCACAGACACCACAACCACCGACACACTCACATGCAGCACATCTTCCATACCTGCAGGCACCACCCCAGCAGACAGTCACCCATCAAGCATTGCATCTTACAGCACTTCCTCCCCCTCTCCTCCTAAAAACACATAAAGGCCCACACTCACCCACCCAACAGACACCCAGCACAAACAAGCATTCCTCGCACTCACATGCACCCAAGACATCCACCAACCACTCACTCTACCTCCAGTCCCAAACCTTTTTGCCATGACCACCCCGTGTGCCTAAGAAGCATTTCCAATCAGATTTGTACCTGTTCCCACTCCTTCCCACCCCATGATACCCCCAAATGGTCTGTGTCCCTCCCCAAGTCCAACCCTTCCACCTCCAAGTCCTCCCCTGCCACTCCTGTTAGTACCCATGCCCCTCCCCCTGCCAAGAAGTTGACCCTCCCAAGCCCAAGCCCAAGGATCCCCCTCCCCAGCCCAAGGCCAAAGACCCCCCTCCCAAACCCAACCTAAATCCTCACCACCCCCCAAATCCCTGAGGTACGTGCCTGCACCATTGATGCCCCTACCCTGTAGACGTCACGTAGCAGTCAGGTATCATGTAGGGGCACACTGAAGTACCATTTGTGCCTTAGACACTTTGAACATTGGACTGGCTAATGGCCTTCTCTTTGTACATAGTTATTTATTTATTGCCATACCTATATGTATTTATTATATCTGGGCCAACCAGCTGTTGGTGTGAAGGTAACATACTTGTCCTGCCTTTCTTTCCACATTGCTGTTTTTGTCTTGCCTGCTTTGGTTTGTGCATGAGTGACATGTGTTTGTTGTTTGTGCTGGGTTGTTGTGTCTGGGCAGCATGTGTGGGTGTGGCGCTGCCTTTTGTCCTGTTGTGATGGCTGTGTTTTGTGTGTAGGATAGGTTTGTGTTTGGAACTTGTATGTATGTTGGTAATTTGTCTATTGTTTGTGTTGACATGTGTGATGGTGGTGTTGTGTGCCCCTGTGTGGCCGTTGTGTGTGCATGCGCGTGTGTGGTGATGGGTATGTTAGAAGCGTTGTGTGTTGTGTTAGCATGGTATGATGTGTAGTTTGTTGTGTGGCTGTGTGATTGTGTATATTGCTTGTCAGGTGTTGTTACGTGTTGTTATATGTATGTAGTGTCATGTGGAGGTGTGTAATGAGTTAGCTTGCGGAAGCATTTGTGTTGTTGCGGTTGTGGTGCAGTTGTGTCACTCGGTAGTGTTGTATATTGTGTTGGACTGTATCAGTGCTGTGTGTCTGTGGGTTGGTGTGTGTATTGTACGTGTGTGTTGGCCGTGGTGTGCGTATGTGAGTGGGTGGGTGTGTGTGTATTGATGTGTGGTTACATATATGTGTCACCGTTGCCTGCCGTCCCGGATGTGTATGTTGTGTGTATATTTTGGGTTTTTCCTACTGTGTCAGGTAGGTGTGCGTATTAACAGTTGTTGTCCTTGTCGCTGGTTCCAGAGTCGTTCGTTTCTATTGTTTTTATGTAGTGGTGCGACTGCAGCGGGAACATTGGCTGTGTGCAGCCTCGTAATCTGGCAAGGTGTCCACCGGCCTGAAAGTGGCTACCACTGTCCGTAGCAGCATGACTGCACTGGGGTACTGGCGGTGGTTTGGCTGTCTTCTGTTTGGAAGACCACCATGGTCATAATTTGGCGGTCTTTTCTGCCGGCCCGATGGCGGTACGACCGCTGCTGCCATCATGGCGGTCCTGGTACCGCCAAACTCGTAATGACCCCCTTAGTCTCTCCATCCTGTATTAACCTTTTTTGGGAAATTTTTATTATTCAGTTTCATTCTTTATGACAGAATTGGGCCTGGAAAAGTAACTTATTCATTTCCTAACTTTAATATTGCTTTAGCATTATTTTTCTTGCCTAAGTACTATTTCTTTAGGAACACTGTGCTGCTTGAGCTATGGTGTCAAGGGTAATTTTGGGATTTCTCAAAGAAATGTTTATTTATTAGGAACCACTTTTTTGGCTTTGTAGGAGATTAGTCAAAGCTCATATGAATGTGAGTCCTGCATGCCCCATGGCCATTCAATCCAGTTTCCTACAGTTCTGTGTATTACAGTCAATTGTAAAGATGTTTGATTTTCTCTGCAAATGCTAGGATTTTTTCATAGATTTTGACAGATTTTATTCTGCAAGTTCCACTGCCTCTACCTATAGCTGATTGATCAGTTCAGACAGTTTCGACCAAGTTGTAATATATGTTATGAGTCTGAAGACAAATAAACACACTCCAAAGAAACAAACAGTCAAGCACAGTGTATCTGCATAATACTTTCCCACAACCAATGCAGAGATAGAGGTGAGACTCGTGTAAATATTTTGTCTCAAATATGGAGCATGTGCATTCCAAATATAGGGCTTCATTATTAGTCTCATAGTATTTGTCAGATGGTTATATTATACTTGTCACAACACTCTTCAGGAATATTGATAATTACTGGTTTATATAATATTACAAAATTATTACTAATCCTCACTGGGCTCCTGTGGAGGTTGTGTTAATCTATCAGTTTCTACATGTTATCTCAATTCTGGGACTTTCCTGGGGCAAATTCGTCCTGTTTTATTTGAAGGATTTGTCTCAGGAAATTGCATGCACTAATACTTCATGTGGTAGTAGCACAAGCCTCATGATATCATTTTGGGTAGTGGCTTAATGTGTCCATCTAAAATGATATTTCATGACCACTGATGAGGGTCATATTAGGTGAGCTACATACCAGAGGCTGTGCAGTGGTGACCTGTATTAACTCCACACTGGAACCAATACAGATGTTCTCGGCTGTTGCACAAGCGTACAGCTGCTATTAATTCCTGCAATCGCCTTTAGCCTTGTTCTGTTATTTACATTAAGTCCTCTTCTTCTGGGGTAGTGTATTCCATCATCTTGGCAAAGAGTTTTTTTGGAGGAGTACTATTTGGAGCATGATGTGCCAACCAGGACAAATGAGTCCAGCAGTGGAAACTCTCAAAGGAATCTTATCATGCATCTTGGGCCACCACATATGTATCTTATTACCATAAGTTACTGGAGTACACTAACAAGTAGTGGGGTTACAGTTTCCCAGCCCTTGATCCCGTGTGCTCTTCTTCCATTGTTGGGAGTCTTCCTACTTGGAGCTCTTCTAGGAGTCCTCCCTGTCTGCAGACATCAAGGTCAAGAGAAGCAACATCTTATTTTCTTGAACTCATTCATTCTAATGTACATCACTGTGAAAAGCAGATTTGAATTAGCCTGATAGAACATTAGTAGACTAGTTGACTACCAGTATGTAAACATCTCTTCATAGGGTGTATAGGAGGCACAGCACAGACCTGGAAGTCCCTCTATGCCCTAGTTACCACTTAACTTAGATGGGCTATCGCAATCCATATAGGATGGAAAAGCCTGCGAAGCTCTTGTATTCTGAAATTACCCTGAAGTTATTGCACGTATTTTTAGCTTTTGCATTGTTATGCTAAACTGTAGTGCTGAGAAGTGCATTCAACTTTTGTACATTAATAGAAAGAGGAAATTTCTACTATTGCTGTTTCCTTCGTTAATCCATTCTCCGTGTTTGATCAATGAGGTAATTCAGGTTCTTGACATGGATCGAAAGGAGTATTAAGGAAAGTTTGATTGAGGATCAGTACTATACAAGAGACGTTTGTGAAAAGTCTATCACACCGCCATAACATAACCCGACATGATAAAACACGGGTTGGATGACACAACACATCCTTCTCATATTGAGAACATAAGTGAAGCTGTACCCCTGTTACTATTTTTCTCAACCTCTCAGTCAGAACAGGACCAATGTGGCAATTCATGTTCTCCACAATATTCAATTGGATTATTGAAGAAGTTTAATCAAGGATCCACATTGTACAAGGGAATTTGCGAAAAACCATTTACACCTTCATAACTTAGCATAATATAACACATATAACAGAATACTGCAAACTCCAACTTGCACTGTAAAAAATATCACTTTTCCTTTTATCACTCTCAAATAATAAAAAAAATAGGGCAAGCCACCACTGTCGCTCTTCTAATCACAGATGCCATATATATATATCAAGGACATGCACAAACATCTGCTGTGGATGTTAAATCCACCGAAATACTGTACACTACTAAAATACCTTTGGATAACCAATGTAAAAGGTGTGGCGTCCACACATGTGCTTTACAGTATGATGAAGTACAATGCACAGACATTGTCCACCATGTGACCTCCATCAGTTCTACATATCGTCAAGTTCTAACTCCAGACAGGAAGCCCAATTGGTAAATTACCCTAATTAAAAGAGGGTATGCTTGTGATATACAGTTCACAGGTTCTAATGCCATGAGAATTGTCTGTAGCACCTGCTGACTACATCTGTGGATAAACTACCAGTCATAGGTTATACAAAGAGGGGGATATATTTGTGGGTTAATGTACTTAATGCTGAGGCATCTGATTAACCCCTAGAGGACACGTGTTATTCAGTTAACATTTCACATTTGTATATTCTTGGGTAGTTAATAAAAAATGATTGCATGTCATTATATTTTGATATATAACATTTAACAAATATTCACATCTTCATTTAATCATTGAAAATAAATTCAGCATTCAAAAGTAATAAAACAGCCCCATGATAACGATACTCTCCAGTCTATACTCTTACTTACTGGTTAGATCGAGCATTCAGTACAAGCATTCAATTTCTTTTGACAAGATGTTTACAAGTCGAATCTTCAAAATGGGGTCTTGTGGAGAGAATGAACTGATCTGATGATGACCTGTCGACATGTTTCCACGATTGAAGGATTGTTTTAATACTTTTCTCTTCCCTTTAAGAGGACCAGGGGGATGCAGACCAGAGCATTGTTTCGCCAGCTTCATTACACAGTCTGCACACATTCCTTTTCTCTCCTGTGGCCCCATTCGAGATTTGGTCAAGTGCTGGCAGACCACCAAGGCGAGAAATCATACATTTTTTGTCATATATCTTTCGAATGCCTTTTCGCAAAGTATGGTTGACTGTGTGGTGATATATAATTGTTTTAAATTATCCAGACTGACAGTTTTGCCGAGACGTTTTCTCCTGATTTCGAGATATTTTCCTCATACTTGTGCTTAAATGCCTTTTAACGTTGTTTAAAGTGAGTGGTGAATGCCAAAGCTCTCATCTATGGAGACTGGTGTGTGATTCCTCCAGCTATAACTAAGAAGGGATTTCACAGTGCTGCTGTTATTGGTCAGTCTTGAGAAGCTGAGTTAAAGACTCATCTCTTGTTGGTCTAAGATTATGGCAACATTTTATAAAAACCCCTTGCATTGTTTGGTTTTTCCGAATTCCAATTGGACTTGTGCCAGAGCTGCAGATCTTGGAAGACCAAATAGTTGTTTGCACCTGTTTGAAATAATTTTGTCCAGCATTGTAGATTATCTTCCCCACAATGCTACACTGGCAGAAGCAAAAGTGGATAATAATTTGGCATCAATAATTTTCAGCATGGTTTTTAACAAAGGGCCCGCTAAAGGTTTTACAAAGAGTGATGAAAGCTGCCAGTAGAGCGCAGGCTTTGGCTTGAATTAGCTATTTATGGAAGAAAAGATCCCCTGAAATTGATGATCACTCCCAAATATTTACATTAAGTAGCCATTTCGAGTTGGCGAGCTTTACATACCAAGGGCATATTTATGAGGGTTAGGCATGAGCAGCGCAGCAAGTCACCTTGCTGCCCTGCTCTGCGTCAAAGTGAAATGGCAGAAATGTGCCGTATCTGTAGCATACGGTGCATTCCTGTCCTTTCCACCGAGCTGGTGCGCACTGGGCTGCCTAGCATAATGCATGCAGGTTTGTTTTTGTGCAGGATGGTGCCCCTTCCTGCACAAAAGAAATACTGAGAGGATTGTTCCTCTTTCTATGGGTGGTGTAGAATGTAGCACACGTAAAAAGAGAAAAAAATTAGGAGAAATAAAGATATTTTTCCTCGTTTGCCTCCCTTTGGGAGGTGTAATGTTTTGGCAGACCCAGTGCTTAATTTGTGCTTGTTGTTTCCGGTGATGAGCACCGCCACTTAGGTTTGCTGGCCGGGGCTTATTCTTCGGCCTCAAGCATTTGCTGCGCACAAAATACACACATGGGAAAGACAGATGTAGGAAAAAATGAAAAAGCGTCACAAAGGGGGAAAGCAGAAAGCTGCAAGAGTGAGCTGAAGGGCAGGGAATGGCTTTCTATGGATTGAAGAGGCCTGAGATGGCTTCAGGGTTACTCTGCCTCAGTATTCTGTATTCACACATTTAATTGCAGCAGCCGCATGTTTAAGAGGAGGGCTTTGGGCACCGGCACCTTTTTATTTACAAATTAAGCACTGGGCGGATCCCCAGGTTTACAAGGTCTTGTAAATCTGGGGATGCGTCAAAATCCCTGGGTGTAGCTTGGTAACACCCAGCACAACACCCATGGAACTCCTCCCTTGTGCAGAATAAAGCAACTCTGTGATTTGCGCTGCCTTGCCTTACTAGATATCTATGAGGCCACTCAAAGCCAAGCAAAGTGGCTTAGTGTGGCCTCCTAGGCATGAGTTCAATGTTTCCACCACCGTTGCATCACAAGAACTGACGCAACAGTGCAGCAAGGGGCTTATAAATATGCCCCTATGTTCCCTTTTTCTTGATCTTTTTCTTAAATACCAAGATTTTGGTTTTATTGAGGCTTACCTTTAATATTTGGAGACAGTAAAAACGTACAGTCTGCTGTAGAGCCTTTACAGGCCTATTTGCGTTTTACTTACAAGGACAAAATTGTTCGCGTACATCAAATTCGATATTAATCGACCGCCGAGCTTTCGGGGTACCCATTTAATGTCTCTAATACAACTGAGAAGTCAGCTACTTATAAACTGAATAATTGTTGTGAGAGCACGCACCGGCTGTAGTTATTGAGCTAAAAAGAGACGCTTAAGCAAAAAATGTTACCTTATGGCACCTAACAGCAGTGCTGTTGTACACAGACCTCCCCAAGACCAACTTCACCCCAGCTTCTCAGAAGCTACACTCCGGCTCTGCATTGTCATATGTGGCTATTTTCTTCAAATCTACTACTGATTTTAAGGAAAAATATAGGTGTGCCAATTCCAATCACTGTGCTTGTTTATCATGAGAACGGTAAAAAGTGAAGGAATGTTTTAAACATTATATTTACTGTTTATGGCCCTCATTCTGACCTCGGCGGTAAAAGGCTCTTACCGCCGGTCAGAAGTCCGCCATTCTACCGCCGCGGCCGCGGTAAACCGCCACGGTCATTCTGACCCACAACTTCCAAACCGCCAAAAACCCGACATCCACGGAAGGCCGCCTCATCAGCGGTCAGCGATAAACTGGAGATGACCAAACCTCCACCGTCACGCCAACACAAACACGCCCATGCCATTACAACCCACGAATCCACGCGGCGGTCTTTCAACCGCGGTATTCCATGGGCGGTACACACCGCCGCGCTCAAAATACACACACCTTTACAAAACACAGCCACATTGGACAAATCGAAATACACACACCTGATACACATACACACACCACACCCACACATCCAATCAACTATAAAACACACACCCACATCACTCACAAACCCCCACTACTAGAAATTCGGAGAGAAGGCGAGAGAGAGAGAGAGAGAGAGAGAGAGAGCACAGCTATCGCAAACCCCAACACACAGAGGAACACAACATCATCACCCACACTACATCCACGCACAAAACACCACACACCACCACACACACCACACTCATCACCACAAACACGACCCCACACCACCCCATGGCACCCCAAAGACACCCCAGGTTCTCGGACCAAGAACTCAGGGTCATGGTGGAGGAAATAATCAGGGTAGAGCCCCAGCTATTCGGCACACAGGTGCAGCACACCACAATAGCCAGGAAGGCGGAGCTATGGCAAAGGATCGTCGACAGGGTCAACGCTGTGGGACAGCATCCCAGAAACCGGGAAGACATCCGAAAGCGCTGGAACGACCTACGGGGAAGGTGCGGTCGATGGTGTCAAGACACAACATCGCTGTGCAGAAGACTGGCGGTGGACCCCCACCCACTCCACCCGAATTCACATCATGGGAGCAAGAGGTCTTGAACATCCTGCATCCTGCGGGCCTCGCTAGAGTAGGCGGAGGAATGGACTCTGGTAAGTCTAATCCCAAATACTTCACCCCCCCCAACCACCAGCATGCCAACCCGCACCCCCACCCTCACCCCCAACCCCCCAGCACACATCCTCCCTGCCAATGTCTCACCAGCACAACCCACCCAACACAACACCAATCCCTGAATGCCAACACAAACCATGGACACCCATCACCCAAGCATGACCACTGCACATACCCATCCCCCCCCCAAACCACCCTCACAACTCCTCCCACAAGGGAATGCCAGCACTGGGGGACAAGGGCACCCACAAATCGCACGCCATGGCACACACAGAAGCAATAACCATACTCTTTTACCCCTGCAGGGCCCGAACGCCAACACACCGGCCAGGAGGGTCCAGATTTGTCCATCCCGCCCCCAGAACAGGCCCCCAGTGATGACAGCAGCTCTGTCGACCTAGAACCTGATGACCAGCCCGGACCATTGGGGACCTCTGGACAGTCGGTTCCCCACACACAGACACAGGCCGCAGCAGACCCAACCCCCTCTGGGAATACCAGCACAGCTCCCACCCAGTGGTCCCATGACTCTGTCGCCAGGACGCGTCAATCAGCGGTGTGTCCGCCACTACAGGGCACCCAGGCTGACCCACCACCCCAACAACAACAGGGACCTGGGGGCAGTGGTAGTGGGCACACCGTCCAGGGGACAGAGGCCCGGGGAAACAGGGAAACTGGGAGGGCTGCTGTGCGAGAGGGGGTTGACCGCCCCAGGGAACCCACTCTCCAAGAGGCCCTCACCACCATCATGGGAGCATACCACCGCTCCCAGGAGACGATGGCGACGGTACTGGCCAGGTTCCAGGAGATCCAGGCACAGCAGGAGGAACGGTACATGGGCTTCAGAGACGAACTCTGGCACATCGGTACCGCAATGGGGACCATCGACCTGGCCCTCAACCAGATAGTCACCACATTGCGGGACCATGTGGCACCCCAAAGGGCCCCTGTCACCAGCCCGGACGACGAACAGCCTACCACCTCCGCCGGCGCAAGTGGACAGGAGGCCCCCACACCACGACAGGCCACCAGAACCCCACCTCCTGCTGAAGATCAACCACCCCGCAAGAGGAGCCTGAGATCACACAAGAAGACAGAGTAGGATGCCAAGACCCCCGCCAGCCTAAGATACCCCCTGATGTCATCCCACTGTCCCACATTGTCACCCTCTCCAACCTTGAACTGCCCCTGCTCCATCCTTCCACAGGCATATGGACATTGCACCTGTGCTACTGAGAACTGGACTCTGCCATGGACATTACTCCATCCCCACCCATCACCGTTTTACTATCACGGACCTATACGCAGCACTTAAAATAAATCACCAATTGCACTTCAAATGTCAGGAGTCTGCTTGTATTCTTTACAAATGTATTACACATAACGGTGCAGTAATGTTCATTTACATTGTGATGACAACATACCAGTGTCAATAAGCATTAGTCCATGGGCAAACAAAGCAGAAGTCACGCTGTGGGTCATACAGCTCTGAAAAGGGAAGGGAAAGTCAAAAATCAGTGAAAAGGAACTGGGGGGAAACACAGAAAGTAGAGATGCAGGAGGCCAGAAGTAAATGTAAAATGGCGTGGGTGATTCTTACCTGGGTGCTACTGAAAATACTGTTGTATAACTGTGTCCCTGTTGTCCATGTCGTCCCCGTCGTCTTCCTCCTCTTCACTCTCCACAGGCTCCACAGCTGCTACAACACCACCATCTGGACCATCCTCCTGCAGGAAAGGCACCTGGCGTCGCAATGCAAGATTGTGAAGCATACAGCAGGCCACGATGATATGACACACCTTCTTTGGTGAGTACATGAGGGATCCCCCTGTCATATGCAAGCACCTAAACCTGGCCTTCAGGACCCCGAAGGTCCGTTCTATAATCCTCCTAGTTCGCCCATGTGCCTCATTGTACAGTTCCTCTGCCCTGGTCCGGGGATTCCTCACTGGGGTCAATAGCCAAGGCAGGTTGGGGTAACCAGAGTCACCTATTAGCCACACACGGTGTCTCTGTAGCTGTTCCATCACATAAGGGATGCTGCTATTTCGCATGACATACGCGTCATGCACTGACCCAGGGAACTTGGCATTTACATGGGAGATGTACTGGTCAGCCAAACAGACCACCTGGACATTCATCGAATGGTAACTTTATCTATTTCTGTACACCTGCTCATTGTCTTTTGGGGGTACTAAAGCCACATGGGTCCCATCAATGGCACCAATGATGTTGGGGATATGTCCAAGGGCATAGAAATCACCCTTCACAGTAGCCAAATCACCCTCCTCAGGGAAAACAATGTATCTCCGCATGTATTTCATCAGGGCAGACAACACTCTGGACAAAACCTTAGAAAACATAGGCTGAGACATCCCTGATGACATGGCCACTGTTGTCTGAAAAGACCCACTTGCCAAAAAATGGAGTACTGACAACACCTGCACCAGAGGGGGAATCCCTGTGGGTTGGCGGATGGGGGACATCAGGTCTGGCTCCAGCTGGGCACACAGTTCATGTATAGTGGCTCGGTCAAGTCGGTATCGAAGTATAATATGTCGTTCTTTCATTGTCGACAGGTCCACCAGCGGTCGGTACACGGGAGGATTCATCCTTCTCCTCGCAAGTCCCAGCGGACGGTGCCTAGGAAGGACAACATGGAGCACAGAGTCAAGCAACCCTCAGGTTCGTTCCCACAGCTTGCACAGTACACGAATCGCTATGCATTGAAAGGCTTGTATGAGTGGCAATGCAAGGCCCAGGCCTGTGTGACGCAGTAGAAATCAGGCCATGTGGGCCCTTGAAATGGCGGCTGCCTGACCTGTGAAGTGTGACAGTGGGATGTGAGGTTACTGCGCTGGTGTGGCTCACCGTGCCGGTAGGCGGTTGAAGACCGCGGCGCAAAGCAGCATTGGTTAACATTGAACCCTATGGGTCTCAGGAGCAAATGACGATGTGCGCCTGCGGTCGCGGTACGCACCCCGCGGTACGCACCGCCGTGGGCGTGACCGCCATTTTCTATCTGCTTAATCACTCGAGACCTGATCATCCACAGGAGAGGACCTATACTGCAAGTGCTGCTGTGACCTCGGTCTGGAAGAGACAATGGCTGCTGCGACTGGGGAAAGGGCCCCTGCCTTCACTTCAGAAGAGTTGGAGAAACTTGTGGATGGGGTCCTACCCCAGTATGCGCTACTCTATGGTCCTCCAGACCAACAGGTAAGTACACTGGGTGCACGTTGAATGGGCTATGCCTGGGTTGTGTATGGTGGATGTAAGATGGTGGGGTGGGGAGCGAATGAGGAGTGCAAGGCACGACAGATGAGAGCATGTGCCACATGGCAGGGTTGGGGAGGGGGGGGCAATCACATCTAACATGCAGAAAAATGTTGAAATTTCCTTTCCCACCCTGTACATGTCAAATAGGTCAGCGCCCATCAGAAAGTCGGCATTTGGCGTGCCATCGCCAAGGATGTCCGGGCCCTGGGGGTCCACACAAGACGGGGCACCCACTGCCGAAAGAGGTGGGAGGACATCCGCCGCGGGACCAGGAAGACCGCCGAGTCACTGCTGGGGATGGCCTCCCAACGTAGGAGGGGTGCCAGTCATACCTTGACCCCCCTGATGTCCCGGATCCTGGCGGTGGCCTACCCCGAATTGGATGGGCGCGTGAGGACATCACAGCAGACACAAGGGGGTGAGTACCAGCACATACTGCTATCTTTACGCGCAGTGGAGGTGCCTGGGTGGGGGAGGAGGGCTGTGGGTGACATTACTCTGTAGGGTGCCAAGTACAGCAATCTATGGTCCAGCATCACCCATGTGCGCATATGTTGTCCATAGACCTGTTGGCCTAGTCACAAGTACTGAGTAGTGTACCCCAATTGCGCGGCGTAGTGCATGAGGCTCCTGTGTCTGTCCTCTCCGCCAACGGTGTTGACAATGCATGCACTCAACCTGTTTTTAGGGCGAGGGGAGCACCACAACGGGGACCCGTGGTGACACCAGCGACACCGACACGTCCTCAGAAGGGAGCTCCCTAGCGGTGGCGGCAACATCCGGGCCCCCCGCCTCTACAGGAACAGCCGCCACCCAGCGCACCAGCCCCGCCCTCCCAGCAGCCCCTCAGCCTTCGCTCCGTGCCCGCTCGCCCAAGAAGGCGGGCATCTCCTTCGCCCCAGGCACCTCAGGCCCTGCCCCTGTTACCCCTGCTGCCCTCAGTGACCTCCTACAGACCATCATTGTTGGGCAGTCTACCCTTTTGAATGCCATCCAGGGGGTAGAGAGGGAGGTGCATCGGAGCAATGCATACCTGGAGGGCATTCATTCGGGTCAGGCTGCCCATCAACGATCGTTCAATGCTCTGGCCTCAGCACTGACGGCAGCCATTGTCCCTGTTTCCAGCCTCCCTATTCTAACTGCCTCCACCCTGTCTCTGTCTCCTGTTCCTCAGCCTATCCCATCCACACCATCAGACCAGCCTGCACACACCTCAACACCCAAGGGCAGCTCATCCAGACATAAGCACCACAGATCACACAAGCATTCACCCAAGCAACACCCAGATGCAGACATGCCAACAGTCACTACCACCCCTGTGTCCCCCTCCTCCTCGTCTCCCTCCTCCCTCCCTGTGACGTCTCCACTCACACCTACATGCACACCACCATCAGCCAGTACTTCCATCACCAGCACACCCTCCAGTACAGTCCGCACATGTGCAGTCACCACCCCCACTGCCATTTACACGTCCCCTGTGTCCTCTCCCACTGTGTCTGTCACCCCCTCTTCCAAGACACACAAACGCAGGCAGCCACCCACCCAACAGCCAACCACCTCACGACAGCCTACGTCACAAGCACCTGCACCCAAAGACAGCACACCTGACTCTCCTACAACCACATCCTCTTCCTCCACTCCCATACCCACTACACCTACCCTTTACATTGGTCCTAAAAAACTTTACCTCTCCAAACTTAACCTCTTTGCCCCACCTGACCCACCCCCTCCATCTGCTAAGAGTCCCAAGAGCACCTCAGCCACCACCAGCCCTGCTTCAAGTGTCACCATTGTGCACGGGTTTTGTAGTCCATCCTTTCCCAGCACAGATACATCGGCCAGCAGCAAGGGAACAGCCAGCCCCCCCCCTGGGAAGAGGACCCGTAAAATCAGGGGCCGCCGCGAGAAGACTGACATGGCTGCCCCCAAGGAGCAAAGTCCTGGGCCCTCACCTGCCACAACATCCAGGGGAGGCAAGGGCCAGAGAGCCTCATCGAAGGAGGGCAAGGGCAGCAGGGCGGAGAAGTCAGCCAGCAGGGGCGTGGACCAGAAGGGCCCCACAAGCCCCATCCCGGGTGTCAGGGAGGACACCCACGGGCCCAGGACTCCGTCACAGAAGGGTCCAGCAACTGCACGGTCGGAGGGCGACTAAGCAGGGAGTCCTGGCCAGGTCTGGCTCCCTTGGATGACTGGACAAGCACCGCTGAAGAGGGCCCCGCCGTGCAGAAAGACACCGCTGAAGAGGGCCCCGCCGTGCAGAAAGACACCGCTGAAGAGGGCCCCGCCGTGCAGAAAGACACAGCTGAAGAGGGCCCCGCCGTGCAGAAAGACACCGCTGAAGAGGGCCTCACCGTGCAGAAAGACACCGCTGAAGAGGGCCCCGCCGTGCAGAAAGGCACCGCTGAAGAGGGCCCAGCCGTGCAGAAAGGCACCGCTGAAGAGGGCCCTGCCGTGCAGAAAGACACCGCTGAAGAGGGCCCCGCCGTGCAGAAAGACACCGCTGAAGAGGGCCCCGCCGTGCAGAAAGACACCGCTGAAGAGGGCCCCGCCGTGCAGAAAGGCACCGCTGAAGAGGGCCCCGCCGTCTCAAGCACCGCTCCGCTGGGCCCTTCCTGTCAAACACCGCTCCGCTGGGCCCCGCCGTCTCAAGCACCGCTCCGCTGGGCCCCGCCATCTCAAGCACCGCTCCGCTGGGCCCCTCCTGTCAAGCACCGCTCCGCTGGGCCCCGCCGCCACAAGCACCGCTCCGCTGGGCCCTTCCTGTCAAGCACCGCTCCGCTGGGCCCCGCCGTCTCAAGCACCACTCCGCTGGGCCCTTCCTGTCAAGCACCGCTCCGCTGGGCCCCTTCCTGTCAAGCACCGCTCCGCTGGGCCCCGCCGTCTCAAGCACCGCTCCGCTGGGCCCTTCCTGTCAAGCACCGCTCCACTGGGCCCCACCGTCTCAAGCACCGCTCCGCTGGGCCCTTCCTGTCAAGCACCGCTCCGCTGGGCCCCTTCCTGTCAAGCACCGCTCCGCTGGGCCCCATCGTCTCAAGCACCGCTCCGCTGGGCCCTTCCTGTCAAGCACCGCTCTGCTGGGCCCCGCCGTCTCAAGCACCGCTCCGCTGGGCCCCTCCTGTCAAGCACCGCTTCGCTGGGCCCCGCCGTCACAAGCACCGCTCCGCTGGGCCCTTCCTGTCAAGCACCGCTCCACTGGGCCCCGCCGTCTCAAGCACTGCTCCGCTGGGCCCTTCCTGTCAAGCACCGCTCCGCTGGGCCCCTTCCTGTCAAGCACCGCTCCTCTGGGCCCCGCCGTCTCAAGCACCGCTCCGCTGGGCCCTTCCAGTCAAGCACCGCTCCGCTGGGCCCCGCTGGGCCCCGCTGTCTCAAGCACCGCTCCACTGGGCCCTTCCTGTCAAGCACCGCTCCGCTGGGCCCCGCCGTCTCACGCACCGCTCCGCTGGGCCCCTTCCTTTCAAGCACCGCTCCGCTGGGCCCCGCCGGGCCCCGCCGGGCCCCGTCGTCTGAAGCACCGCTCCACTGGGCCCCGCCGTCTCCAGCACCGCCCTGCTGGGCCCCTCCTGTCAAGCACCGCTCCGCTGGGTCCTTCCTGTCAAGCACCGCTCCGCTGGGCCCCTTCCTGTCAAGAACCGCTCCGCTGGGCCCCGCCGTCTCAAGCACCGCTCCGCTGGGCCCTTCCTGTCAAGCACCGCTCCGCTGGGCCCCGCCGTCTCAAGCACCGCTCCGCTGGGCCCTTCCTGTCAAGCACCGCTCCGCTGGGCCCCTTCCTGTCAAGCACCGCTCCGCTGGGCCCCGCCGTCTCAAGCACCGCTCCGCTGGGCCCTTCCTGTCAAGCACCGCTCCGCTGGGCCCCTTCCTGTCAAGCACCGCTCCGCTGGGCCCCGCCATCTCAAGCACCGCTCCGCTGGGCCCTTCCTGTCAAGCACCGCTCCGCTGGGCCCCGCCGTCTCAAGCACCGCTCCGCTGGGCCCTTCCTGTCAAGCACCGCTCCGCTGGGCCCCTTCCTGTCAAGCACCGCTCCGCTGGGCCCCGCCGTCTCAAGCACCGCTCCTCTGGGCCCTTCCTGTCAAGCACCGCTCCGCTGGGCCCCGCCGTCTCAAGCACCGCTCCGCTGGGCCCCTCCTGTCAAGCACCGCTCCGCTGGGCCCCGCCGTCACAAGCACCGCTCCGCTGGGCCCTTCCTGTCAAGCACCGCTCCGCTGGGCCCCGCCGTCTCAAGCACCGCTCCGCTGGGCCCTTCCTGTCAAGCACCGCTCCGCTGGGCCCCTTCCTGTCAAGCACCGCTCCTCTGGGCCCCGCCGTCTCATGCACCGCTCTGCTGGGCCCTTCCTGTCAAGCACCGCTCCGCTGGGCCCCGCCGTCTCAAGCACCGCTCCGCTGGGCCCTTCCTGTCAAGCACCGCTCCGCTGGGCCCCTTCCTGTCAAGCACCGCTCCGCTGGGCCCCGCTGTCTCAAGCACCGTTCCGCTGGGCCCTTCCTGTCAAGCACCGCTCTGCTGGGCCCCGCCGTCTGAAGCACCGCTCCGCTGGGCCCCGCCGTCTCAAGCACTGCTCCGCTGGGCCCCTCCTGTCAAGCACCGCTCCGCTGGGCCCTTCCTGTCAAGCACCGCTCCACTGGGGCATTCCTGTCAAGCACCGCTGGCCCATTGGCAGTCCCGGTTCTGTGTCGGGCAGGCCTTCACGACGCACTCTGCCCACCATGCCTCCTCCATGACCAGTGGTCTCTGTAATCCACCTGATGGACTGTGGCTTTGCACTCCCCAGGATGTAACAGTGGGCAATCCACCCACTGTAGAGACTTGTGAGACTGTGGCTTTGCACTCCCCAGGATGGCACGGTGGGCAACCCACCCACTGTAGAGACTTGTGAGACTGTGGCTTTGCACTCCCCAGGATGGCACAGTGGGCAACCCACCCACTGTAGAGACTTGTGAGACTGTGGCTTTGCACTCCCCAGGATGGCACAGTGGGCAATCCACCCACTGTAGAGACTTGTGAGACTGTGGCTTTGCACTCCCCAGGATGGCACAGTGGGCATGGTGGACCCTTCGTGGATCTGGCGTCGTGGACTCATGTGGCTGAGGTGCCCCCCCCTTCCCCCTGAGGTGCCTGTAGTTTTGTCATCTGATGCCCCAGCAGTGTTCTCTCCAACGGACTCAGGTCTCCTGTGTGGGCTTTGCCCATGTGTTGATACACTTTGGCCCACGGACAGTGGAAATTTAGGTGACTGTGCAGGACTTATTGCCTATGTTTATCGGTTTCGAAATTTTCTTACTTGATTTTTTACTATTCATATTGCTATTTTACCATGACTTCAAAGAACCTCTTATATACATAAATGTTGTTTCTCACTTTAATTATGTCTTTGCATTATTCCGGGGGGTTTGGGTGGTGTCACTGTGACTTGGTGCTCTGCATTGGTGTGTAGATAGTTGGGGGGGGGTCGCATATGTGTGTGCCCGAAAGCTTTCCTCATCCCCCCTCCCCTGTGTCGTAGGTGCAGTACTCACCGTTGTCGTACTCGTGGTAGATGAGCAGGTAGACAATAGCCGGTAGGATGTGTAATTCGGGCTCCATGCTGTCCTCCTTCCTCGTGGAGTGTGTATAGGTGAGCGTTTTACCATTCGTAGTCTGTTTCCGCCGTGTTTTTATCGGCGGGGCTCTCGCCCCGGAAAAGGTGGCGGATTGGTGAGTTGTGATAGGGTGGGCGGTACATTGTCTGCTGCCTGGCTGTCGGCGGTGACCGCCGAGCTGTTTGTCTGTCCCGCCGTGGCGGTTGGAGTGTTAAAGTGGCGGGCTGTGTTGGCGGTTCCCGCCAGGGTCAGAATACCTTTTTTTTGACCGCCTGCCTGTTGGCGGGTTGGCCGCCGCTTTATCACCGGCCGCCAGGGTTGGAATGACCGCCTCTGTGTCATAAAAAGGAGTAATTAGGAAAATTAACATTATTCAGGAGTCGAACCCGGTTCCCAATGCACGAGTGCTTGCTTGCCAGAGTAACACTAATGCCACGTGTGCACTGTTTCAAATAAATGTCTAAAAGTATGTCTATCACAGACAGAAAAGCAAATGGGATTATCAAATAATCTTCAAGAATGGAACCGTATAATTCGGTATTATACACAAGCAGAGTCAGGAGCCTGGTCCAGACGCTTTCCATGTAGTTTTGTTCAACTGTTAATCAGCATGTTTAGTAATTTGAATGAACCTACTGAGAATGTAAAATGTGTGTGCAGTCTGCAAACCACGTGGTCTAATCAGATTAATGCATTTGCATAAACCATATGTCATATATTCTACAAGTAAGCCATATTCATGGGTTAATGGCCAAACTGCATAGATACGCTGGTCACAGATTCTAATATCAGTGAGATATTGTAAACTAGATAATAGATTCTAGTCCTGAAGAAATAATTCACTTCTAGCAGCACAATTACATTGACGGTATAGGCCCAAATAAATCAAGAGACTAACAAAAAATAAACCAATCCAGCCCTATAATGTGCATTTGTTACACCTAATGCCCCCCAAAGCTACCTCACACCAAACACACCAAACACACCAAACACACACTGGCTCCATATACTGCTCTCTTTCCGGGCACTATAGTGAACTTCGCCCTTTGTCTGAAAGCTCCCTATGATGCTGAGGACCATGTGTATGGTTACCGAGACCTGGTGTTGTGCTAAAGAATACGTTGAAAATACACAGCCAATAAAGTGTTTTGTATAGCACATAATACTAAGCACATAATACTAGTTGTGTTTGGAACATAAAAAAAAGAAAACAATGAACATTGCTCAGAATTCAAACCTGGCTCCAGACTCAAGGAGGATGCAAGGTAGGATGGGGTTACACTGTTTGACTACCACTGCTGGTGAGTAGTATGGGCGGCCTTGCAAAAAGATTTTATTTACAAGATGGGCAAACAGCAGGCATGGGTATGCATTGGAGAAAATCCTTGGTTTTCTCCAGTGAATTACCATGAAATGTAGTGGCTACGAAGTCCATCCACAGGCCCTACTCACTGCTGCCCACTTGTTTGTCAACCACCAGCTATCAGGTGTCAGCTTCAGACACAAGCAGAGGTGATATGGTGAAAAGCAAAGACAACCAATGTGATAACTAGGGTCACTTTAGTTGAGGGGCTAGACCAAAGCTAGCATGTTCCATCTCAGACAAAACTCAGAAGTGAGATTGGGGGGGTCAACAAGGTGCTCAACAAGGGCATGAAGTTGGGCAGAGTAAACAGAAGCACGGAGCTATCTCAGGGTATAGCAAGCTATCACCCATGTATATCTAAACTGGATTGGTAGCAGACCTATGATACCATGCTTTCTGTTGTAACACAGTAAAATTAGAATATAATTCTTATCTCCCTATAAAATGAAAGATAAGCTGACACACACTTTGGAGTAGCATATTATTCAGGTAGTTGTACCCAAGCCCTAAACAAATTAAAATGACAGACATCTTATAGCAACTAACTAACTTAAATTAGTGCAAACTTAATAAAATGTGCTTATATTTACCACAATACTGGCATAGTACACAAATATGAGAGGAGTATGAGATACAAAAGAAAGAGCAGAGTAAGTAAGAGGGCAACGTTTTGTAAGTAGGATCTTTCCTAGAAACTATATTCAATCACCTTATAAATACATAATAAAATGACACGAGAGCGTAATTTAAAATTATAATAAACAACAAAGAAAGATCAGTAAAGTTAAACGAAACTGATCACAAAACACAGACCTACCTACACGTTTGAACTAGGAAAACTGGGCAGATAATATGTCAACAGTTATTGTAATTAAATCATATAAGAGGAACAAGGGGCTCATCCAATTGTACATGGCCCAATTTAGTTATGAATCCCTGTCAGAAATGAGACGACCTCACACCCCTTACCGGAGAGTAGAGTGAGCCCCAACACACAGCCATTGAGACAAATTATAGAATCAGGATGATCAGTTACTGTGCGCACGAGAGGTTCAACATCGCATTACTTACCCAGCAATTCTCTATGTCAGATCTAAAAAGTCGAACGTGTGCCTGCAGGTTTTCCCCTTTATCTGAAGTAAATTATAAGCTACTCGAAGCAGTCAGTGTTAGTTTTCCCTGAGTAATCGTGTATTCTTATCAAATTCCCAATTCCTTTCTGAGGAAGCCATTTTCTCATGGGTAAATATAATAGATGTACATTTTCAATTGTGTACAAATATGTACAAATCTCGCTATTGTGCGATTGCACGTGAGAACATATATTTTTTCTGCACAGCAAAAAATATTTCCTGTGGAGAGACCTGTTCCTTTACAGAACACAAACGACATATCTGTACAAATGGCTTGTTTTATGACTGTGAATTTGTATATACAATGAAACTTTACTATCTTACTCACATCTAATATTACACTATTATGGTTTGATCATACCTGTGAGTAAACCTGCCCACAGGACAAGGAATGTGAGTCCGAGGGAGAGATGGCCTTGGAGATCAACACACAAAACAAGTCTCAAAGCAAAAGTTTAGATGTCAACATTGAGTAAAACTTTATGTGGTCGACAGCTGCATTGTAACCCTGACACCATAATTCATGAATTGAGTAATTTACCTTCACTGGGGTGGAATACCATTTCCCTAAGGGAGTTAACAACATAACACTGCATATGGAGATGGTAGTTAAAACGTTTTTAATAGTTCGCAAATTCAGTTTACGGGTGGACAAAAATAGAAAGTCTTTGGAATTTATAGAGAGCGTATCATCAGTTGTCCTCCAAAAGCTCTTGACAGGGGTCAAGCAGGTCACTTTTCTGGACCCTGGACACAGCATAGAAACAGTAAATGTGCACGTGGAATCCCAGATAGTTCACTGATCACATTTCAGTTGCTGAACTTGTTGTAGAACCCCTACCCTACCCATATTTCACACCCTACCCAAACGAATGTCCTAAGTAAGAAAAGGATAGACAAACTGAGAAATCACTTTGTAGTTAAAGTTAGGACCATTTTTTACATAGACGGAGCAACTTTTGTTTTGCCAATAACTTTGGTGCCGTTTGATGAAGCTTCGAGAATATTTAACAGATGAAGCTTCGAGAATATTTTACATTTAAAAATGTATACTTTGGTCAGTTCAGCTGCCTTCTTGAAAGTTTTGGGGTGATCCATCAAGCCGTGGCCAAGAAAGAGGGATGTCACAAAACACTTCTTTCCCATTCTATGTCAATGGGACTTTTCACATTTATGAACATGACTACAGCCCGAACCACTGAAAAGAATTACACCAAATTTGGCAGAAAGCTAGCTCTTGGTCCAGAAAGACTTGTTGTAAATCCCTGCAGTAGTGTTGGGGATATTAGTGTTTAAACAATATAGATATCCAGTGACGTGGATGCTCCATGGATCCAACTGTCCTCAAGCTGATTGACTACTAGCACTTCAACCAGGAAGTGTTGGCAGCCAACTTGGAACTCAGCTTCAGAAAGAAAAGGGGCGGGGTAAGGCACCCTGAGCCCCTGGACTTGGCCTATGGTTCCCTCAGGGACCCCGCCAAGGCTTAAAAGCATTTT
Source organism: Pleurodeles waltl (assembly GCF_031143425.1). Classification (NCBI taxonomy): domain Eukaryota; kingdom Metazoa; phylum Chordata; class Amphibia; order Caudata; family Salamandridae; genus Pleurodeles; species Pleurodeles waltl. Next base: position 867,421,920 of record NC_090449.1, read on the forward strand.
TTAAATTTTAAATGTCTGGAAAATCTGCATATCTGGATAGGTGGATTTTCCAAAATGTGCACAGGACCCCCTCCTTGGGCTTGTATTAGCCCCCTCAGGAATGCCACCTCCCCGGGGTGATTACAGAAAAAAATGTGAGTGGGCTGTGCCCCCCTCCCGCAGCCTCAGGGACAACCAACTACCTACGACAGAAAACTCTATATGCGAGGGGCATGCAGCCCTTGCTGCCCCAGGGACTGCCACCTCCCTGGGGTACACATACTATTGAGTGGGGGGGCACGTAGCCCCCTGCAGCCCTGGGAACCTCCACTCCTGTGGCCAATGTACAATTGCATGCAGGGGCTGTGGAGCACTCCCTGCAGTCCCAGAAATCATAATTTCCTGGGGCAAACCTGCAATTGTGAGGAGGGGGCTGTAGGGCTATTATTGTAGTCACAGGGAGGTGTTGGTTCTCTGGGCTGCAAAGGGAGGGCCTCAGTAGCCCAAACTTCATTGGGGTTATGGAGCATTGACGTGTACATTGGATGAATTTCATAAGAGAATGATTGAATATTATATCCAAGCGAACATGTGTTCTTGATGAATAATAAACTTCTTGACTAAGTGCATATATTAAGTCGGGAATATCATTTTGATAAGCTTGAAGAAACTCAGCACAACTTTCAGTATGAGATTCACAGTAGTGCACAGAGGGGACAGTGCTTCCATGCAGGAGATAGCACATTCAACGATTTGGATTAACACCCATGGTCAGAGGGCTATAACCTTGTGCACACAATTAATCTACTAAGGAGATCATACTCTTCTAAAAACCTTTTTGAAAAAAGGAGTGCATTGTTTATGTACATCAAATATTATCAATGATGTCATGGAAAATGTCATTAGTAATGTAATATGTGGGGTAATTAGCAGTGTGTGTTTGTTAAAAATAGTATGTTTGAATTTACATTTTTGATCAACTGTAAGGTATTTTTAACCTTTTGTGTTTTTTTCAGTGAATTTCTAGTTTTTTTTTCCATCCACACTGAGCACAGCCTTTACCCGTATTCTATGTGAGGCTGGATTCAAGACTGCCAGCCAACCCCAAGCTGCACATGCCTTCATCTGTTATTACCAATCAAAATCTGAGGAATTCCTTTCTCTCTGAATCCTAATGATACATGTGTTACAGAGTAGGGATAGTCACTCTAGTTGTAGTTAGTATTCCGAGGTATAGGAGTTCCTTGGATTTGTGCTTGCTATGAACATTTCCCCTGTTTGCTGAATCTCCACTCTACATTTGCGAACAATGAAAATTTTGCAGTGATTGGTCAAGGTGATTGTTTGTAATTGGGTCTCTATCTGGCAGAGGTGTGCACCCTGTCCAAATAGGGACCACAATCCTAGTACGGGTAAGTCAGATACACAGCCTAAATTAATCTGTGCTCACCCTCTGGCAGCTTGGCACATGGCAGTCGGTCTTCAATTAAGAGGCAAGCTGAAAGTATTTGAGCAACACTTAAATTACAGTAACACAGTGAAAAAAAACCCACAAAAAGACTCCATTTTAATAAAATAGAGAATACTTCTCTGAGTAAAAACAAGGCCAAAATTACAAAAATCCAATAAGTAAAACTCAGGATGTGAATTTTTAAACAACAAACTGCTATACAGTGCTTACAAATCAATAGTGCCAAAACAAAAGTTTACTTGAGGTCATGCTAGACCGGGGTAAACCCAAAGTTCAGGCTAACCAGGATGGAGGACAGGCCGTCTAGAGGACTTGCGCAGGGCATGCTGAAAAGTAAATTGGATGGAGGGAAGCCTCAACGTCGAGGGGGCGATGTGAAAGCAATGCATTGGTTCTGATCTGCACAGTTTGAGAGATACCTCGCCATCGAGCCATGCAGTCATCGAAGCTATGTCCTGAAAGTATGGCGTCAAAGCCTCTGCAATGGAGTTGATGCATCATTATCGAGCCATAAAGTGAAGATAACGAGCCAGAGTTGATGGTGATGCATCGATCCTGAGCTGTGAAGTCAGAGATACAGAGTCCTTGACCTCAGTGGCGATCCATTGGCCTCGACGGATGATGCAACGGTTCCAATTGGTGTATTGATTTAAGCAGAGAAACAACCACAGAATTCGCTTTTAAGGTCCAGGATTGGATTGGCACTACTTTGCAGGACAGGACTCACAGTTGACAAAGTCCAGCAGCTATGGCAAAGTTGGAGCTAATTTTAGATGGCCCGAGACTTCAGAACAGGAGGCAAGCCAGCAAGCCCTTGGGGGCACATGGTTCTTTAGAGGATGTAGAGAGATAGCTCCAGTCCTTCTCACTCCCAGACAGGAGGCAGTAGGCAGCAGACCAAAACAACAAAGCAATTCAGCAGGGTGGCAGTCGCTTTTGGCAGCAAAGCAGTCCTTTTTCCTGGCAGAATGTCCTCAGATTAAGAAGTGTACTTTTTTGAAGGGGTTTGGGGTCCAATATTTATACGTAGTTGACCTTTGAACTGGGGGACACTTCAAATAAAGTCTTTTAGAGTGCACCTGGTCCCTGCTATTTCCTTCCCTGGCTCCAGACACTCTACAGGGGTTTGTGCAGCTCTTAATGTTGGGACAGGCACATCCCTATTCAGATGTAAGTGTCAGCTCCTCCCTCCCATTTAAACTAGGAAGGCCCATCAACCTGGTGATGGGACATAAGGATGTAAATGGCACACCTCAGCTCCTTTTGTTTGTGAGTGCCTGTAGGGAATGCATAAAGCCCAGCTGTCACCAACCCCAGGCAGTATTCAGAGGCCAGAGACACATGATGGTTAAAGTAAGTACATGCAAACTTTCTAAAAGTTGCATTTTCAGACTTACAATTTAAAAAGACACTAAAACCTGGATCAAGGTAATCCCAATGTTAATCCATGAGAGCAGTAGTGAAAAACGAATTTAACAGTCTTTCACTACCATTATGTGTTAACTAGCACATGTCCAACTGTTTAAACACACTGTACCTTGCCATTGGGGCTAACTAAGGCCAACCCTTGGGCTGACATATGTAATAAGAAGGAATTTGTGGACCTGGCAAGTGGGTGCACTTGCCAGCCTGAAATACCAGCTGAAACTGCACACACAGGCTCCGCAGTGGCAGTCCCGCTATATATATATATATATATATATATATATATATATATATATACAGGGAAAAAGAAACTGGCCCAGACCGATTAATAGTGTCAAGTAGAGGAATTAAAGGATTCAGCTGCAAGCAGACCAAGCTAAGTTTAAGACAGTACAAACAACTAAGCAGTAATGTTACATTAACAACTCCTTAAATAAAACATTTAAATACAACCTGAAAACAAAGTGCAATGTTCACAAAAAATAGCAAATAATCTCAGAGCTCACAGGCAACAACACATTGTTGCCAGCTAATGGAATACGAAAATGCAACACAAAACTTAGTTGAAAAGAAATTAACCTAGAGGCTGTTGGGTTACCAAGAGATAATTAAAGCTTGCACTTCCTGGAAAGCCAATGGCTAGTGAGGGTCAACTAATTTCCAATTTTTCCTATGTAAAACTATGAATTCCTATCAGTTTTTCTAGATAATCTGAGACTGACAGACAGTGAAAGCTATCTTTTGGCTAAAATGATTCCTCTCATACTTAGGGCCTGATTTAAAGTTTGGTGGACAGGTTACTCTCTCACAAATGTGACAGATACCCTGTCTCCGTATTATGATTTCCATTGGAAATAGTGAAATCATAATCTGGCGAATGGGATATCCGTCATGTTTGTGACAGAGGAAACTCCTCTGCCAAACTTGAAATCAGGCCCTCAATCTTTCTGGACTTCTGTTCTCAGCTACACTGAAAACAGAAAGCAGAAGCCAATGCAGTACTCGAGTGACAAAACAAAATTGTATGATAGCAGTATTATCCATGCAACTACAGATTGTTTCAAGACCCAGACTGCTGCCCTAAAAATCTCTTTGTAACCTACACACCCTTGTGCTTCTCCATTGAAATTGTTTAGGAGTCACCAGAGGTTGCAACTTTGACCCCCTCATTTTCAACTTCTGGGTGGCTTATCATTATGGGAATGGGGTTCAACCCTCTTTGTTTTCTGTCCATTCTTTTAATTATACTAATATTTAATGGCCAATTATTCATTATTAGTGTATTAAAAAATGAAACCCCAGGAGCTGGAATGGGACCTTCGCTGACAGCTAATGTAAGTAGATTACAAGCTTCTAAATGTATCCTTTGTGCACGCATGCAGGTGTGAGTGTTTATTTGTGAGCTTATGGGTCTGTGTGTGTGAGCATGTATGTGTGTGAGTGAATGAGAGCAGCATGTAGTGAGTCAAATGAGTGAGATTGAGTGTCAGTGAGTATGAGTGATTTAGAATGACTGAGTAAAAGAGTGCCTAAAAGTGATTTTGTGAAATGATTGAGTGAAGACGGATTGGAAGTGAGTGTGAGTGAGAAAATGGATGCAAGGGTAAAAGTGAATGAGAGAGTGAGTGACTCAGTGAAAATGGGTTAAAGAGAGTATGCATAAGTGCACATGAGTGTGTGTGAGAATGTATGGGTGAGTCAGAGTAAAAGTGAGTGAGGGCAAGTATGAATGAATTAGACAGAGTGAGTCAAAAAGTGAGTGCAAGAGAGTGAGTGAGAATGAATATGGGAAAGCAAGAGAGTGCAAATGAATGAGTGAGAGAGTGTGTGTCAGTCAGGGACAACGAGTGTGAGTGAGTTAACGTAATTGAGCATGAGTGAGAATGTAGTTTTATGGTTGTGAGTCTGATGTTGGCCCCAGGCACACCAAAGGTAGTTTTTGGTTTACAGAAGTACCCTTGGAAAACTGCTGACAGTGGCATAGTGGAGGCAATTCCTAACATGAAGGGCAGCTGGGACAAAATACTGGAACTGACATACTACACATAATATTTGGCACAGGAACACTATGGAAAAGATTTTGGCACTGGCATACTGGAAGGAATTCTTGGTAAGGGGCCACAAGTGATCGAATGCTGGTACTGCTGCATTTGAGGCAAATATTTGCATAAGGGAGGTCAACTGTGTCATATGGGAGGGAACAGCCATAACAAAATGCTGTCTGCAATGTAAAAGAGGTACTTTTTGCCATAAAGGTCACCCACAAAATTTGGACGTCACTAATGGAAAAAGTCTGGCACTGGATATTGTATGTACTTTTTTGTGTATGAGGGTAACCAATGGTGTACACGGGACATGCATGAAATATGAGTCACTCTTGACAAAATGTGCAACCTGGCACAATGGATGTACTTTTTGACATATGGTAGCATCCATAGCACATTGTGAAAATAATTGAGTCAACTCATGGTGAGTGTCAGGTTTCATTGGCTTGGCACACCATGAAAGTATCTAAATAATTAAGGAGTGCCCATTCAGACTCTACGGCATTTTAGCAAATGATGCCAAAATTGTGCTTTAAAATGCAGTGTTTGACAACATTTTTTCAAATATTTTTCAGGAGGAGAATTGCCAGACTCCTAACCCTACCATGCTCCCTAAAATGGGTTGGGCTCACTTGATTTGCTCACTCCTTGCAGTTCAGGGGTAGTATTATGCCACACCACTTTCAAAGATCATTTTCTGCCACTTCAAGAACTGAAGGTGAACAGTGTGTTAATTAGAACTGTGTATTTTCTGCTGCTTCCAATGGGACTGGACATTACACTTTAGGTTTTATAAAAACAAATCATCCCAGCAGTAGAATGTGCATTCTTATTGTTAAATAAAAAATGAACTAAAAACAAACTCAAGTTTTGCTGTGTTTCATTATTGAGAATACTTGAAAAATGTTGTGTTTAAATAAGACCTTCAACACAGTGATGCCTTGTAAATTATCATAAATCATAAATCATAAATCAAAATCATCAATAAGTTATACTTTAAGCCATTTACATAGCTCATATTCACTACATGGTCTGTATGGATCACAAACGGACATAACTATTTTTATATATTTTTTTGTGCTCCCTATGGTCTGTCAATACATTTCACACTGCAGTATACACCAGAGGAACTATTGAATAATTAAAAAAATGTATATAAATATTTTAGGTAATGTAGGTTTCCAGGGCTGCTCTGTGTTTTGTAGCACAATACCCTCTGCATATGAGCACATGATTTTTCATACAAAACTAAGAGAAATCAGTAATATTTCCCTAGCATATAATGTCTGCATCCTAATATACCTGGTTTCTAATATAGGCATTTGTTTGTTTTGTGATATTAATCATGCAGTCATTATGAAAGTTCAGTGATATCAGTTATCGAGTTTACATCAGGTTAAGGTCACATGAAATTACTTTCTGTAAAGATTTAGGATCAATGCTCATACAATGTCACTTTCTGTAATGTCATGAAGGTCAAACGGTGTGTGGTGACTACTCCTAGTGTTTTGGTGAATGACTCCTCTAAATGTCTATAATTCACTGAATTCACCTTGGACAATATTTTCTAGTACATGTTTAAAATGTAATCATATCACCTTTGAAAGAAAATACTCAAGGTGATCCTCCATAAATTACCTGTCTTCCAACAAGGTTATTTTCCACACATCCTCCAAGGCACATCAAATCTCCACTTGGAAACTCATTACTCCAACAAGAGCTCCACATTGTCTTGTACCTTTCCAAAATTTACTTTCTGAAGTTTGGAACTCATGGAAATCAGGTAAAATCTTATGTTCACAAAACTTTATACAGGAGCCTAAAACTCTTCTGTAACAGATTGCTGTTTTTTGAAGGACTTCCCTCTAACTGCTGTCCCTTAAAGATTCTGTTTTCTGGTCTTCTTTCTATATGAATATTGAGGAGTATGAGAACATTGTACATACTTTGAGTATGTATCAGCCTTTATCATTTATGATGGGGCACAATGCTGAAAACCTCGCCATATATGATGTACCCCATCTTAGAGTGTCTCTCTTCTCCTCTCCCGGAGGCATCCTGAGCATGAGCATGAGAGCAACTCCAAGATTGGTTGGAGCAGATTATCCCAGCACTCAATTTGAGGCTAAGGGCCTGTGCTAGCAAATCCCCTAGGTGTTTCACAGTGCTGGGATTTCTGGGTCTGCAGTGCGCATGTTGGGCTGGCCATCGCACTGGTAGGGGCAGCAGTCATCCTGCTATTGCGTTAATCATCCCTGCTCTCACACAGTCTGAGCCAGGGGCAAAGTGACATGGTATTGCCATGCAATTTTATTTATTTGTGTTTACCTGCCGTGCTTGCAGCAGACGGGGTGATGCTCCTCTGCCCTTTAGGAGGAACCGTCCCTGCTTGCTGCTCAACAGGTGATCTCCATGGTTGAACTAGTCTACAGGGCAATCTGGGTGTGCCAAAAGGGCTGGTCTTAGAGGTCAGTTTGTAGGTTGTGTTTTTGGGCTGTATGTGGACTTAAAGTAAAAGTGGACTTAAATACTGTAGAAGTTTACATCTCCCCCACAAAAATATAGTGTGTCTTTAAAAGTTCAACAAACACATCTCCAGTTTGCAGATGTGAGCCGTTTTAGCTATGATTCGCTAAGAAAGACCACTTGTTTTGGTGCCCACGCCTAATTTCTGCCCCAGGTCGGCCCTGGCGGTCTCTCACTTTGCTCCTACTTATTGAATTCCCCTAAATTGTAATGTACTGAGCTCATCATTATTGGACACTGCTGCCATCAACTGGTAGGCAATGATCAGTGTAAATGTAAACCATAATCTAACTTAAAATTGTAAAATTGCACTCTTTGTATATTCAAATGTATCCATTTGTACACTCTCTATATTCCACACGTATATATTTTGTTGCATTCTCTGTAAGTAAAAGGTATCTAATATTGAACTTTTTACGTACAAATGTGCTCATTTTTCACTTTTTCACTTTCTGTAGCTACAAATGTCTCTTTTTTTGGGCTTTTTATAAACTAGAATGTATTTGTGTTGCATTCTCTGTACAAATTTACATCTTCTTGCACTGCTGAATGTACATGTCTCAGGGCCTGCATTCAGTAGGATCAAACGTATCTGTTCTTGCATTCTTGGTGAGTATAAATGCACCTATTTTATAAACAGTAAACATTTAATTATCCTTGAACACTCTTCAGAGTTCTATGACTTCCTTTGGGATTACGCCCACTTTTTGAAAAACTGAAATAAATCGGTCAGTGAACCTGAAGCTACATGAAATGTCTCCTGAGTTAGAAACGTGCGCTCACTCCTCCTTGGAATCTGGACTTAAGGACAACCACTTACTACAGACCTTTCTTCACCAGCACTAAACATTACGGTAATTCACAGAAAACAGACATCAGTCCTACCGTCAAACTAGACCTGCAAACTGAAGAAAACTGTGGTGTAGGTGATTGAGATTGCTCTGAAGTGTGCCTCTTGACCCTAGCGTCCTGGATAGTCTAACTGGCCTTGTTCAAGGTTACCAAAAACTGCAAAATAAAATTAAACAAAAAAAAGTGTCATTTGCTCAATGCCTTCAAATATACTTGTGAATGCTCAGAAGTGTGTTTTTTGATCCTAGAGTGTTGAACATCCTAACTGGCTTAGTTCAAGGTGAGCAAAACCTACAAAATAAAATAAAAATAAAAACGGTTAATTCGGTCAGTGCCTTTAGATACACTGTTTGCAGCATGATTATGAATTGTGAACGTCCCCACATTCTAATTAAAATGTTCAGGCTGAAATTAGCCCTTAAGAAAAACATCCGGCCAGTTGCTGTAACTCGATGCAAACTTTCCATAACGTAAACATTTTCCCACAGGATATATTGCCCATATATAACAGCATGACTTTTGGACTTGATTTGCTTGTAGGTTGCTACTTTAATTGTATTTGCTCACATTTGTAAGCATTGCACTATGCACCCTTTCAGCAACTTCAAGAGGAAGGTTTTGTATTCTGCTTGAATCTCTTTTCAGATTTCTGATCTGGAGATTCCAGAAAGCTTAAGAAAATAATGTTCTCATTGTTCCATATGAGCCTTTACCACCAGTGCCTCTCTGAGTTCAAAAGTAATGGACATAACTATAAAGTATTGATATGAAAAATGAGATCACGAATTCGACAAAGGGAACTAATGGCACAAAACATGCATTATTTTCTTTGTTAAAATTTCCCTTATTTTGTGAATGCCACTTCAAGGAAACATTCAAGGAGGATACGATTGCAAGGAAAGTGATAAAATGAATACAGGGAACGCCCCAATTATGAATGCGTGCTTTCTTCTTGTGTTTGTGCAGAATCATGAGTCCTGCAATAATTACCGCATCCAAGTTAATTCAGCTGGTCAAACTCCTGAAATTTAAAGTTGGCAAATGATCAGTAAATCCCGGTTCATGCAGATTGTTGGTGTTGAAAGCAGTCAATGCAGCATGTAAAGGCTTAATCAGGCAACAGTTATTGCATCTGCCAAATTCCAATTCACTGGTTATCAGATTTGAACAGGAGCGCTAATTAGCACAACCTCCACTAGGCCACTCATAATGAGGACTTAAGTCTGCTGAGTCAGGGGCGTAGGAGACACTAAATTTCTTGGGGGGCAGGGACAACCTTGAGGACTTTCCATTGACCCTATACAAATCGCCCATTGTGTGAGAACGCCCAGGTAAACAAATACAAATGCATAGTTTTGAAGTGAAATATTAAGAAAGGCATGCATGTAGTCACAGTTTGCAAGTATGCGTTATTGTTATTTACGTTCTCAAAGAAATTGGACCAAATGCAAAAAAAAACATGTTTATGAATCTTTTATCTTCATGCACCAAACAAACAAAGGTGAGAAAAAAAAAGACGACTAAACTAAATGTTCTTGGTGAGATTCCTAAACCTCAACCTGCAATTGGTCTAATTAGAAATCATTATTTCTTGCCGCAGGTATCTATAATAAAATTATTAATTTGAATTTGAAATGCCAAATAATTTCTTGCACTGTTCACTGCGGAGGACAAATTGTTTTGCTATTGTCTGTAGGTCAATCGAGTCCATCATCTCTTTATGTATATTGCATATGGCAACATGATTCAGTCTTTTCTGGGGCATAGTTGATCTTAGCCAGGTTTTCAAGCGGCGAAGACCACTGAAGCTTCTCTCAGCCTCACTAGAAGATACTGGAATAATTAAAAGAATCTGCAGTAGCTTCCCAACCTGTGAAAAGAAAGCTCTCTCTCCTGGAAGCATTTTTTGGAGTATGTCTGCCAGTTCTGGGACTGAAGAGTACTTGAACATACCAGATAATATAGTTAATTGAGCTCTGAGCAGAAAAGGGTCAATTTCTTTGTACTGAGCAATAGAGTCCATGCCACTGTCTGTTAAACGCACATGTTTAAGTTTTTCATATATTTGGATGCCTTCCTGGTCAAAACGCTGAGTGAGATGAACAGAAACTGTATCCAAACATTCAAAGTACTGAGGATGAGAGTAGTCCCCAACGGTTGCAGGATGAAAACTTTCTGCTGCACCATCATCTATTCATTTTGGGATTCGCCGCAGTCGTGCCACTTCAATGGCATTAAGACGGTACTTAGCAGTCATGTGGTTAGTGGAATCAAGCAAACTGTTGAACAACTCATCATTACAAAGCTTCAGTGTGGCACTTTTTGCTACATTCACAGCAGCCAGTAGCCCAGATATAGTTTGCTGGTGACCTTGCATGGCAATATTCAAACATTCAAGATGCTGCAGTATTTGGAGAGCAATCTGAAGACCTAGGACAGTTGTTCCTCTCTGAAAGTGTGCAAGCAAACCACGAGCACGAATAGACATATCACCACTGGACTTGGATGTTGATAGTTGTTCTAGGGTTTCCAAAATAGGTTCATAATTATCCATTACTTTTTGTATAGCCTTTACACAGACCGGCAAGCGTGTTGGACACAGTGGCTTTATTTCTAACACATTTGTAGGGCCTTTAATGCTGTGCTGGATGAGGTCTGAAAATATTGTACGACATGTCAAAGATTGCCCAAACAGATTTCCAAGTTCTTAGACATAAAGCAGTGCATCTTCCATTATGGAACATTTATGTGCTGCAGCCTGCAAAACCAGATTTGTACAATGAACATAAAGAGCAAGAGGTTGTTCTTGGCGTATAAATGCTTGTGCACCATGGTACTTCCCTACCATATTTACTGTACCGTCATATGTTTGTGCTCTCAACTTTGACAGAGAAAGACCATGGTGGCATAAAACATCTTTAACAATTGTAGCAATTGCAGTACCAGTGGTATTATCAGCCTGATACAGTCCAATAAAATGCTCATGAGGGTACAGATCTTGGTCAGTGTAACAAATACAAAAGCTTTCTTGTTCCTGACAAGATATATCCTGTGTGCCATCAACAATTACGTATGGATTGTCACTAATATTCTTACGAATCTGATGCAAAACTGCATGGGATAATAACTGGAGGACTTCGTTTTGGATGTCTGTGCTGAGATATTATGCTCGATTTGCTGTAATCCACTGTTTCAACGTACATCCTCTGCTCCTGCACTAAGAAACTGAAGGAAAATCCCATCTCTGTCATCATGACCTCGAAGTGCAAGGCCTTGGTTTGCCAGAAAAGTAATAGTATGAATGATTTTGTTAAGACAAAGCCAGGCTTCTTTTTGTTGTTGTTGGATTTGCTGTGATAACTGTTGATTGATTGGTTGGCACCCTTTATAGTGTGCTAATTGGCTCAGAGCATAAGAATGAGCGTAACTGCTCTGGTGCTTTTTGAACCTTTCTATGGCCTTCTTCCAGTTGGTTTAACCAGTACGGCAGAATGTTTCCTCTGCGTTCTTATTAATTTCAGCGATTTAGCGTTTGCATAGTGAAAGCACAGTACTCCTGCCACTCTGTTGCTATAATGTAGCCAGGGGAAATCCTGGAACCACCTTCCTTGAAATGCAGAATATGTTTTTTCTTAGTCTGTGACTGTGTTTCAATGATTTGAACAGGCATGGTGCTCTCATGTGGTTGGTTGGGTGCCACTGTGCTTCCAAGTATTTCCTTATTATCCTGAAGACTGGTTGCTGTTGCAGAAGAACTGTTGCTTGATTCATCTGAGGAAGTGACAACTTCACAAAATGGTCCTGGGACTGGGGGATAATCACTTGATATTTCTAAAGCAGCCACCCTAACTCTATATTGAATTGCAGACTGCAGATCCGGCATATCATTGCAATGAATTATATTAGTTTCTGAGTTGTCTGAATATAGGGTCACTTCACTTGACAGTTTCTTTAAAAAGAAGTTCCAAATGTCCATTCTAGGAAAAATAAGAAAAGATAAGTTTTAGCAGTTGTAATTTGAGAACATACAGATTAATTAACTGCAGTTTAAAAGTTGCAAACAGACTTTTGTGTGTATCCGCACATGTAATTAACATAGGAAGTGTTAGAAGCAAAACCTGCCTCCAGCATAACGATCCTCTCCCAGTGTTGTGCAACATTGAGGGGAAGTGATGCTAGAATGTGCAAAGGCTTCCTAGAGGGTCTATCCAGCTGCTTTAAAACAGTGTTAGTTTTCCACAGCAATTCTACTCTGCAATTTACCTGACTAGAGTGTTTCAGCAATACATATAACACTCCAGCATATACTAAACAGTGGCAGGGAACTTACCTGAAAAAGTTCCTTTAGCTGAAGATGACATATAATGCGATCAAGCAGGTCTCCAAAAGTGAAGTATTTTTGTACTTGTGGCAAAAAGGAATCTATTAGGGAACATCATATGACATTGTAAGGCGTTTGATTTTGGTCACAGTAATACAAGTATAGTGCTACAGAATTGTCCTGTACACAGCACAGAAAGAGAAAATGCACAAATGATGAGATACTGAAAAAGGAAGCACATTACCATAATTTGACAAAAAAAGTATCCAAACAGATTGGGCAAAAATTATTCATTTTTTTACACTAGACAACTCAACAGTGCACTTACTTATTGGAAGCTGTATTAGTAGCAGTGGCCCTTTTTGCGATTATCTTGATCCACTCAGTGACTGTAGGTTGTTGGTCTGGCTGAATGCTGGGTTCTGGTGGCTGGCGGTGCTGTGTTTCCTTCTGCTCAGGGACTCTGGAGACTTACCACCAGGTAATAGTTCAGGTGAGCCGGAGCTGAATCTGTGGACTTGGGGTTGAAAGAGGCGCTGGTTACTCAAGGGAGGCACAAAGACGGTCCTACTCAGATATTAAACTGTGGGACACCAGAAAAGAAGGCCAACCACTAGCGCATGCGCACAAAGCTAGCATTTGCCCTTGGGTGGTGGGAGTCTGAGGGGTGGAGGGGGCACTCAAGGTAAGTATCCTGGGGGGCAGGGAGGCCCCCTGCACAAAGGTTGCACCCAAAAGGGTTGCAGGGGAGCTCTCCCATATGGAGGGACCTACTCCAGGGCCACATAGCCAGAGAGGTGGCTCCAGACCAGGAACTCACCATCAAGGCCAGTCATCATCTCATCCACAGTCCCTGAAGTGGATACAAAGCAACTGAATTTAGATAATATTAGGATGTATTAGCACCTCTGTTAAGGCTAGACATCTACACATATAAATTAAGCTGTAAATATGATGAACTGTGTATAAATGTTTTAAGTGATGATTGATTTTAATTTGCTGCTTCACAAATAAAATACAGCGGGCTTTATGACCCTTAACCCAAGAAGTGTATTTTATTGACTAAAAAGACATGTGGGAGAGAAAACTCGGGGATTGGTGGGAGGCCTCAGCAGTTCCTGACCATATATAGCGAGAGAGAGAGGTGAGGGTTGAGAGGTTAGTGTCAGGCCTGGCCATCCAGACTAACTGTATCACTCAAAAAAGAATGGGTCAAGAGGCACCATGTGCCATTGCTGAAGCCCTTTGTTGTGCCAGAGTTATCAAGCCCTGTTCTTCCTGAGAGGACTGGGACTTCTGTAAGATCTAAGGCAGTGTGCCAGGCAAATTCAAGGTTACAGCAAAGAGAGAGCAGTCTAGCTGTCCGGGTGGAATAGGAAGGAGCAGAGGGCAGAGGAGAGAGAGGTAAGTGGGGCTTGTTGTGCCAGAGTCTGTGTGCCCCTTTGTTTTTTTATCAAGCCCTGTTCTTCCTGAGAGGACTGGGACTTCTGTAAGGTCTAAGGCAGTGTGCCAGGCAAATTCAAGGTTACAGCAAAGAGAGAGCAGTCTAGCTGTCCGGGTGGAATAGGAAGGAGTAGAGGGCAGAGGAGAGAGAGGTAAGTGGGGCTGGTGCAGGGGCTAGGGCTGGGTTTGCGGTAGGAGGTTGGGGTAGTTTTTTAGGACAGGACGGCTAGGTTTTAGGGTTCAGGGTGGGGGCATAGGGGTCAGTGTCATTTTTAGGGTGGTATAGGGTAGGTTTTAGGGTACAGGACAGGGAGGTCACATAGTTTTTAGGACAGGGCGGGGTAGGTTTTAGGGTTCAGGGTGGGAGTGAGGTATTTTTTAGAACAGGACAGGGTAGGTTTTAGGATATGATGAGGCACTGGGAGAGGGGGTCAGGGTAGTTTTTAGGGGAGTGCAGGCTAGGTTTCTAGGTACAGGACGGGGAGGTCAGGTAGTTTTTAGAGCAGGGCGGGGTAGATTTTAGGGTTCAGGGTGTGGCAGGGTAATTTTTAGGGCAGGGTAGTTTTTAGGATTCAGCTGGGGATGTCAGAGTAATTTTTAGGGCGGTGCAGGGAAGGTTTTTGGGTACAGAAGGGTACAGTGCAGGGTAGGTTTTGGGGTTAAGGGTAGGGGTGGGATCAGGGTAGTTTTTAGGACAGGGCACAGTTACTTTTAGGGATCAGGGTGGGGGGGTTTAGGGCTCAGGGTAGGGAGTGGAAGGGGGAGTTTTAAGTGCTTGGGCAAGGTGGAGTATGGTAACAGGTGTATGAGGGCAGGGCGGGAAGAATTTACCACGCATGTTCCTTTACCAAACATGCTTTTACAACGAAATTTACTGTAAAGGCATGCATGGTAAAGGTGTGCATGGTAAAGGCATGCGTGATAAAGACGCAGTTGTTATTGAGACCACATTGTTAAGGCATGCGTGATGTACACATGTGTTGTTCCATCATACATCCCTCATACCAGTGTAGGGTGTCAGAGCACTTTACATCACACAGACATTACACAGAGACAATCATCATATGTGTGTAAATCAGTGTATAGGAAATGTTACATACGACAGAGGACTACAAGGTGTAGCAGTCACAGGTCATCCATACTGGTAGCAGGTATAGATTAAGAGTGCCCTGTCTGGAGAAGCGCAGGCTCAGAATTTAGAACATAACACCATGGTTGGGGGGTTCTCTTTTATAATAAGAACTAATTTTCACTCAAATGAACCTGTTTTGCAACATTAAGTTAATGAAAAACTGGGGAACAATCATAACGCTCTAATCTATACCTTGAATTTTGTATGCAGCTCTTTGATGGCAGCTAATTGCTCACTGTTCTATATTAGGTTTTAACTTATAAACTGCAAAGGACAAAAGGATCTCTCTAACAAAAGCAGTAACCCACAGACCTATTCACATTATATGCCCTTTGTGATCTGCATGTACACGCTCCTTGCAGCAGGCACATTAACACTGTGCATTAGTACTATTTTATGATGACTCAAAACTTCCACTAAACACAACTTTAATCTCTCTCCAGGAAGACCATTAATCACTGGATTGAGATTTGTATTGTTGCCTGAAAACTGTTGGGGGCAAGGAACACCTAGCAGATGCTTTTAAATCCACTTCCAAGCACCGATGTCACCTCAGGGGACAATAATTAGCACTGGGGCAGTCAAGACCCTGGTGACAGGGAGACAGACAGCGACAGAAACGGGGCCCTAACAAACATTGTCACACAAGCGCACTAAAACCTGCCCTGCTCTTATCTTACAGTGAATCAACAATACTGTATTTAAAAAGGGAGATGCTCTGCAACACAGCACTGTATTTAAAAAGAAAGGGAGATACTTTATTTAATTCCCCAAACATCCTTACCTTATTCAAATCTTGCTGCTATCTTCAGGGTAGAGGGTGGCAGGAACGGATTTCAGACAGCAATCAACAAAGGGTCTCTCTCTTTTTGTTTTCAGAAGTGCAGATTGCAGGCAGCTGTGGGCTGTTGGCTGCAAGGTGTGAAAGAATTCCTTCTGTGCTTGCAGCACAACAGAAGGGCAGAGGGTGAGTGGCCTTTGTGCCGTCACCCTCATGTTCTGACCATCAGATTGGTCGCAGGTAGCTGGAAGCATGTCACAGGTCAAGTGCAGGGCCAGTATAAGTTGAGCTTTCGCGCGCTCATGGCCCTGCAAATCAGATAATACAAGGGAAAATCCTTTTGTCCCCTCGTGCCCCCTACTCTTGTCCCCTGTGTCCCCCCCACTCCGAAATCTGGAGGGGATATATCCCCGGGTCCCCCACATTTCCTATGCCTATGTGCTGTGTAATGCTATATTTGTAAGACCATGACCAAACCTGCAAGGGATAGTACTAATAATGGAACCCACAATTGCAGATGATGATGCAAATAGCATAAGTGTGAAATATATCAATGTACACAGAGGCTGGGGGCCGTATTTTGTCAGGGTGCACATGTGCAATTAATTATGTGCAAGTCTTGGTGCACACATTAAATAGCATGAACCATTTAGGCATGTAGGAAAGTGAATTATTAGTTGGAGTGGACGGTAGTTCACTCTATCGCTGGAACATTTTCATCCTTCTTAGGAATCAGTGACCTTTGAGGTCATTGGATCTTTGGACCCAGCATAGGGTGTGGTAGAACCACTAACACAATTGCAATACAAACCCAATTAATTTACACATCATGACCAATGTGACAATGGAAGGAAAACTCCAGTCAGGAATAAAGCTAAGGGATTTATTACAAACTCAAGCTCAGTCATGTAGAAAATTCGGAAGAGCAAGTTATATAAATACAGAATCACCAAGGGTTGCCCAAGGTGACAAAATAAGTTGAGGCAGACTAACATTAATAAAACTAAGCACTCAAGAAGAAGAAGAATACAAATTATTAACAGGAATATTTGTGATACAGAAATCAAGCATTGCTCAGGTTTAGCAATCACCAAGTCAGTTTCAATTTAGCGGAGTCATAATTTAGGCTAGGCTTAGGATAACCCTACAGTTGGCTGAATCAGGGGAAGGCGTGTAGGGCTGAACACATGCGTGGAAAAGACAAAAAAGAACAAAAAGGACAAAAAGAATTTGGAAAAAGGTAATCTCAGGCAAAAAGCAACTAACAAATATGGGCAAAAAACAGGTAAAATGAGAAAGTGTCATCATAACAGAAGCTTGTTTTAAGGGATACAAAGAATATCTCTAAGTGCCTGATTTAGATCTCAGTGGTATCTAAGTACCATTGTTTCCTACAGTATTTAGATTTCAGCAGACAGAATATCCATCACCATTGCGACGGAATAACCCCTCCGCAGAGATCTAAATCAGGCCCTAAGTCTCAGCAAGGTATCGCAGGGGGCCAAAGGCAGAAAGGAAGATACCTCTCCAAGGGTTACAGAATGCAGGGTTCTTCATCAGCAAACCATCTGGTCACAGGCCATTTGGAAATTCGACCAAAGTCCAATTGGTCATCAGTAAATTAAAGTTTCTACAGCATTCTGATTCCCCAAAGGTCCACGTTATGTTGATGGGGCATCATCCAATAGAAATCAATCACATGACTTGCAACAGGTCAGGGCAGAAGGCTGTTGTCACTAATGTGCTGCGCACATTTAGATGCAAGTGACATTGACAGCCACTGGTGTGTGAATGTGTGGGTGTGTAGTCAAATCCAGGATATCAAATTCATCTTGAAAAAATAGCAAGTTGGAAGGAGTGGGACATTGGAATAAGGCTGTAGCAGGTGAGGTATGCCCAGACATCTATCTAATATTTTTCTAAAGCTGAAAAAGCTCACAGTATTGCATTTCCAACAGTGGTTATGAGGTAGAAGCCTAGGGCCATATTTATACTTTTTGACGTAAAACTGTGCTGACGCAGTTTTGCGTAAAAAAATGTACCACCGGCTAATGCCATTTCTTTGCGCCGATCGGGCGTCAAATTTATACTTTGACGCACAGCGGCACAAACCATAGGTGTGAGTCACTTTTTTACTCAAACCAATGCGTCACGTCGCGAAGAAAAATTACGTAAGCGCGGCTAAAATGACTGTGAGACGGTTTACGATGTCGCAAACCGGATACACACCTTTTTGTTGACTCATTAGCGTCAAACAACGTTATCAATCCCTGAAATCAATACAAATGTTCTAATCCTGTCAAATTTGAATGTACATTGTTGCTACAAACAACAGCCATTGTCAAAACATTATGAGGTACACAGCACTAATGTCATACCCATGCTGCATATGTCAGGGTCCACCCTGTGCCTGGGTCACAATAACTCCAATGACACCATGCAACATCACAAATGTTATAATGCTCAGACAACAGCATTGAGGGGGAGGACATATGTCACCGGCTAGTGAAATACACTGCACAGTCAGAAGAGGAAATGGAACACTGCTAGGACCATCAGTGCAATCCAATGTAGCAAACATTCCCCAACATCAACATTACACACTACCAATGCTGACATATGTAGTGTGCCATGCCAATGCTATACATAGTTATGCTAGGTCTCAGCAACATATAGCTGGATGTGAAATATCAGAGAGTGGCTCAGTTCCAGATTGTTAAGTGTGGTGCAAGTGCCATCAGAACACCCACAGCCAGTGCAGAGCCCCACCATGAGAATGGAAGTAGAAGGAGAGTTGAGTAGGACAAGAAGGTGGCAATATACAATTTGGACAGAACCAACACCTAGAGAATGTGATGCTGAGAAGTCCCCAAACTGACCACACTACATGCGACATGCAGGTGGGGCATAGGCCTGGGAGAATGCCAATATTATAGACAGGAACAATGAACAGGAACCTATATCACAATGTGCAACAAATAGGAAGGCAGGCACGTCACATTACAAATGCCACAACACAGACACACTAATTGTACAAGGTCTCATTGCAGAGGACGAAGGCTCTCCTGGGGATATGCCTGTCCTGGACTTCCCTGATGACATGGATGACGAGCTGACAAACATCAGCCAGCAGACCCTCCAAAATGTCCTTGGAACCCTCCAGACCCCACCTTCAGTTGCAAGGAGGAGCACAGATACAGCAGCAATCACAGAGGACCCACCCACCACCCCAATTGTACGACCTGCCAGCTCCAACCCAGCTGAGGACTCTAACGACACTGGCACCAGCTTTGAGAGAACTGTAGTTGGAGTACAGTGGGAGCTGGCCAAGGAGGTGCAGGTGGGGATGGAAATTATGGCAGCCAGCCTAGAGGGGGGGCGTTTGTGCATGATGTCAACTGCAGAACAGGCAGCACCCATGCAAGGGCGAACATCAATCTTGCAAGAACTTGAAAAAAGTGTGAAGGAAATCAGCACAGCTGTAAGAGAGTTGACACAACACCTTGTAGTGTAGCCATTTTTTGTATAGCTTCATGCACGTTAGTTTAACATACTAGGCCGCTGTGCACTTTGCCCTAGATACATTTTATTCAGCCTCGTACTGTTATTTTACAATAACCAGTTTTACGGTCTTGTTTTAATTTCCTTCTATCACACTGTTTAGCTTAGTTCCCCACTGTGTTCTCAAATAATGCATTCTTGATCGCCCTGTGCTTCAGTCAAGGCTACAGTCTGGTATATTGCCGGTAAACGTGGTAGAAATTTAGTCTCCAGTATTCGTAGAAGATACACATCCTTAAGTAGGGACATTTTCTTAGAACATCTGCGTGTTAGTTCTAAAAACACTTCCGAGTCCTAGTACACGCCAGAAGGAGATTCCGGCCAGGAACCTACAACTAGATGCTGACTGCCCTGTTGCAGATGCTGATGCAGATTTCAGGCCTTTGCTCAGGTATGAGGGTTTTATGTCCTCCCGGGGGAACCTGAAAGGCAGGCTTAGAGCTTCACATGCTGTGCTCAGAATATAACTTAGAGAGAACATAATCTAGTGGCACTATGATAGCCTTATTCTTGTGCTTCACTCTCATCGTTACTATTTCAATCCTATTGTGTTGTGTAGTTCTGGTTATTGCAGCTCACGCTTTGCTATCTAAAATGCAGTTGTTTCATTAAACCAATCTTTAAAACTTAAACTACCTTTGTCATTTCCATATGAGATCGTACTGTGTATGAGAGAACCGGTTGTGACCTGAGTGACCATGACTTCCCTGGGAAGTGCTAAGGTGTCATGCACTCGGCTGCCCAATTGTTTCTTCCCTTGGCAGAGATGAGGCACTGCTAGTTAGCCGGAGCAAAACCCGGATATAGAGTGACAAGGGTCCTTCACCGTGGGTCAGACTTATTCCCCCACACTGTGAACGATTTTGCCGCTCAAAATCCAGTAGTCTCATTAGGATAATGAGAGCCTACGCGACAACTTCCAACAACAAACCTTTCAACGCGTGCACAAATGCAATATTGACCCCCTCAGGGCCGACCTGGCTGCCTACCATAGTGATGTGGCTGCTATTCTTAAGAACCAGCAGCTCCTCCTTGCTGCAGTACTGCCCTTAATAGCCCCACAGTTGGCAGATATCGGGATGTCTAACTCCACGTCTTCAAACACTGAGGTGTGTGTTGCCCCTTCACACCCACCACCACCAAGGGCAGAGGAGACAACACATGCATCAGAAGATGAAGACGTGGAACGGATCACCTTTACCCGTAAGAGTATCCGGTAGCACTAGTCCCTGCCACTTGGCCACTCATAACCAAGGTCCTGTGCTTTGTAACATGCCAGTCTTACAACAGCTGCTCTCAAGCACTGTTCTCCAGCTCACTGTTTACCTTGTCACAATGCCCTGTGATTGCCTCTCACTAACTCATTGGCAAATCATGTCCGTCTGCACTGTACGACACTTCACCCAGCATGTCCAATGACATGTCCTTTTGCACTTGTGTAGGATCACAATGGAAGGTGTCACAATAATGGACTCCCAAGCATGTACAAAGTGAATATAGCACAACAGCACTTTAAAATAAATAGCACTTCAACAATCACTTTGTCTCTGTGTAATGTGACACATCAACCGTGAGGGAGATTAGTGCTGTTTGCCTCATGTCAATGCCCATCAAATGTCAATACAACTGCCCTGAAAGAATGCGCGCTGATAACTATGCACTGGGGTCTGGATTGTACCATCATCTACCGTTCATGAAGGTCAAGTCTGAGGTAACTCAAAACTATACAGTAAAATGCTGTGTTGGACAGAATAAGTCTTCTTCAAGGGATGTCTAAGCCAAAAAAATATTGCCATTTAAATTATTGTACTAGACAATCTTTACATATGTGACATTTGTCACAATGTTTTCCACACACACCATACAGCAGGAATGGATGTGTATGAGTGTACATACAAATAAGTAACCTGGCTGTACAATGTATAAATTGATAGGTGTGAGTCATGTATACTATACCACTTGAGAATATACCATCACTCACCTAATAAGGCTTCACTTGAACATCAGGCTGCAGGCAGACGTAACACAGTGTCCTCAATACCAAATCTGGTCCCAAGGTATGTGAGATTGAAACATACATCAAAAATTAACAACACATTGGGATCCATAGTAACCTTGAGCGGCGGGTGAAATGGATGGCAGATTCTTAGCAAAGTAGCTCTGGTGTAGCTGCCAATGTGACAGCTCAATTGTGATTTGGTTGCAGGATGGGACACAAATGTAAATACTAAAGAGGCACTGTTCAGCCATGCCAAGGCCCTGATCCCCAAGCATATGGCACATGCTGTAAAGGTGTACCTAAATATTTATTTAACAGTAAAAAAGGATAATAAAACCTGGAGAAACACCTTGACTAACCTAACAAATTAAACATATGCAATAGAATTAGCCACAACTGGCCCTAACTAACCTAAGCTAAACTTACTCATCACATTTAACTAAACACTTTAAACATCAACCCTCCCCCCCTCTTATAAGACGGTACACATGGTTGACAACATATACTAACCTAAACACATACTATCTTATACTAAACAAATATATATATTTTTTGTATTTTTATATTTTTATATTTTCATTTATTTGTTTATTTATTTTTTAAAACACCAAAACCCAACATCATCAAAAACACATAATAAAATAACATTTTAAAATATCATATCCCCACCCCCCAACCCACAGCCTATTCTATCCTAACACTAAGCCCCATAACCCACTATTTAAAAGAACCAGGAAAGAGGAGGGAGGGGAGGGACTCATGGCAGAGGGTATAATTGGCACAAGTTCGCCCTCCGCAGGGTCTTCTTGATGGCACGCACCCTCTTATTAATTTGTGACACCTCCTGCTGCAGCCTGTCCAGTCTCCGCAACATACGTTGCATGTCACGTTGCATCACTCTGAAATCTGCAGGGTCAATGACTGCAGCAAGGGTGGTCTGAGTGCCAGTTGTAGATGTGTGTCCGGTTGGTAGTGCCATGCTTGTAGGGAGAGGTGCAGGTGCTGCTGTCAGTGGTCCTGGAGCAATGGAAGTCAATGGTCCTGCAGCGGTGCCTGATATCCTTGGTGCCACCTGGGTGGTAGTGGTGGTGCTGGTGGTGGCGGCTGTTGTGGGCACCGAAGGGCCCCCTTGGGCAAATGCCCTTCACACTCCTGAGGCTCTTTCATGGCGATAACGTCGTGCCATGTGGCAGAACCCAGCCTCCACATCCAGAATGTGGCGGTAACCCATCGCCCAGCACTGAAACTCACAAATCTGGATGGCATCCATATTGTCTGCTGTTAAAAAAGATAAAGCCAAACATTAGGTACTTCATTGTGTGATATAGCTACTGATGTGAATCAGACAATACATCTAATGTAGCTGAAACAGGCCATATCACCATACAGATCACAGATTCTCCCTGAGGAAGTACATGCCAACGCAGCCTACACATTTCCTATCTAACAGTACAGCAATGCTCTAAAAGATGTGTAACAACTTAAATGACCTATGCATCATTAATCAGCCATTAGTCGCGTGCAAAATGCTGCAAGTCCTCCACATGTGACAGGCCAACTTATGACTATCTTCTGGATGACAATCAAGGGCCACAAGATCTGTGATTTGTAAATGGAATTGCCAGGATGGAATGCAGTTGCTAATCATGAGTGGGTACCCTAGGTTTGGACAAGTGATTTACAGATTTACATGTCTGTGTACTAAACTTGGATCATCACACCTAGGTACACATTTTATAACCCTAAGCCTGTGCCTCGGGGGCGGGGGGTGGACAAGCAGCACATACTTTCAAACATCAAGGACACCCAGGAAGCTTTGGACAGCTGTACATGGGTTTGGGCAGTCCACCACAGGTAAGGAGGATGTCCAACTAGGATAGACCCAAACCTTGGACAATCCCATCCACATTTCTGTTTGTAAATGCAGACAATTGTCAACATCATTTAATACCACTAATACCTGTCTTACAACAAGCAGATAGATACAAGCACACATTTGGGCATGAGGTGCATGCACACCTATGACATTGTACGCAAGTGCCTCATACACGTAGCACATCATGTGGAGCTAGATGCTACTAGGAAGTCAAACATACAGTTGAACATGTTCATTAGTGAATAGGGAGGCTCAAGTCTGTGGTTAAGACTTTGGCATCCCTATTCTGTGAAATTCAGGGTCTGACTTGCCGACTAAATTATGAATATGGGCCTCTGCTAATTTTTATTTATAAAAATTTCAAAAACAAATGTCACCCTCTTCACATGGCCATGCCTACAGGGCTGAACTACAATCCCAAAATATGATTATACGCTACTGATTGTCCAACTCAAAGATGGAAAAAAGTGAAACTCCACTCAAGTAACATATCAGATCATTTACCAGCACATCATACCTTGCTATGTGTCCAACACACAGGGGTCAATCACACAACAGCTGCAAACACAACACAGGACTGAAATATCAACACTTACTGGATATGTCTGGGTCTGCAAATAGAGCCACTTCTCCGATTGTGTAGGGGGCAGGTCCACCCGTAAAGCATGGAAGGGAGAAATGTGCTCAATGTCTGTGCACTGTACAACACTTTCAAATATAATTACTGCGTGTAACATTAAATCTGAAAGTCCAGCCTCTCAGGCATGATGATACTCCAACAGACATACCACTGCAAACATGTACAGACCCGGTCACTCCAGTGAGTGATACACACATATCTGCACACATGCAGTGGCCCTAACTATCATGTGGTGACAAACATGCTCCATCAATTGGTTGCAGACTCATTTATGGAGTGTATTCCTCTCATAATTTGCAGTAATGAGAGACAAGCAAAGCCACTTTCCTGGAGCACTGCAATACCTGTCACTCAGTATCGTGGCTTGTGCATCAAGGGACAATCATTTACTGTGTGATGCACCTGTGGGTCGATTTAAGGTCATGATTTATCATGCTTTCTATGGTCCCTTAAATGTAGGGCCTGTGTTGTGTGTAGGTTACATATGCTACATTAACAGTGTACCCTAAGCCACATATGCCCCCGATGACACCATAATAGCAGAGATCCTATGCATTAATTGGTGACAATTTGAGGCTAGCCATGGATTGACCAGTTTTATTATTTTGATACAACAAGGAGATATCTGCTGACAGTGTAAATTGTAGTCATCCATGATAGAATGCATGGGCACAGGTGTAGTCATTGCACCTGAAATGTGTCAGTCATTGCCCTGGGTACCCATTATGGGTTTTGGAAATCACAGTGAGACACATTCATCATCTAACATTTGCCAAGTTGGTAGATCAGTGGCTATACAGCAAACTCACACTGTCATATTATTAACACATGGTTTAGCAAATGTACCACTGTGTCAATCATGAGGATGTAGGTTTCCATTTGTATTAACCTTCAGAATGGCAGCAGTCACAGGAATGCTGGTCTTCTGATCTTAGCATACACCAATGCCTGTGATAGCCTCCATACTGGGAAGTTAGTTATTGAACATATGCTTCACTAGGTCAGCAGGGGTGTACCAAACAAAACCAGCAAAGTATTAGGGAACTTTATATTTATGATGGAATTGGTCAGGGGTCCCTTGCACGACATCTTGCACGTAATACATTGTGACCATGCATTCCCCAACGTCAGGTATCCCATGATGATCTCATTACTTATGAGAAGTTCATGGCTACAGAGTAACACAGATGGCAAATGCATTAGCTCTGTTCCAGATATTGTGCCCAAGACCAATGTAAAACAATGAACAGAGGGCCATGGAGAGTTGTTATCCCTCAATTTGTATCATTTGCTTCATTTTATGTGCTACAGCTATGGAAAGTAGCACCAAACATTTAGATATGAACCTGTGTGCATTACCTTGGCATCCATCCCTAATTTAATTGCTGCACAATCAAGTCAAACTATCAGCCTAAGATATTACCTGAGGTTAGAAAGAACTTGATTCATATGGGCCAGAATACATTTCAGACATATATTAGAAATAATTGGGGGACACATTAAGTCTTGAAAATATCTGGTGAAAAACATGCCTTTCCTGGTACACTCACAGACCATGGCTAAAACATATGTTAGAGCCACATTTGCATCGTCTATTGACGTGAAGGCAGCAATAATTTACAGGCTCCAGTTATGTTTTGTAACTCAGTGCAGCTGTTGCTTCAACAAATTACGGTAATGAGTAGCAATTATTGTATAATTCAGGGCCACTGTATGTTTAACTTGCATTCCAGATGTCCAAATACATTGCCTGCAGCATATCAACAAATCTGCTACTGTCACTAGAGAGCATTAAAATGTGCACATTACTCTGAATTGTACTCACCAACAGGGCCACCAATCACAATCCCCAGGTGGTCCAGTAGGTCTTGCTCCCTGGCTACAAGGTCAGCCCAGCTGTGCTTTAGTTGGTGGTCGTTGCACGGTGTGCTGTAGACGCGTTGCAGATGGGACAGGACTTTTGACCGCCGAGCCACTTTGCCTATGCGTGATACCCCTGTATCACCCTGCCACCTGCTTCGATAATCATTGGGAGGAAGTGGCACACCAGCCAAATGAATCCCCCCAGCTGCTCCTCACCCATTCTACCCAGACGTGGCATACCCAACATGACTGAAATAATAAAGGAATTAAGGGGTACAGAGGATAATGAAGGGGAAGGAGGAGAGGGAAATGAAAAGTAAATAACCCTAAAACAGCCCAACTATCCCCAACCTAACACTACCCACAACAGACTACCAACAGTACAAAGACAAAATTAGACACCAGAAATGACAAAAATACACTTGCACATGATACCACAGACACTTACAAAATACAAAAAGGTAATATTAAGAGCACACAGGAGACAAATTAACAATAATCACAGTGAGAAAAGTCCAAACACAGTCACACAGTCAAGAAAAAATCAGAGATAGGCTGTTTGCACCTACATTGTGCATTCCAGTGTATGGGCACATGTGGCAGATCACACTACTGCGGACCATGATCTTCTAGTTGTTGTACCGGATTTGCACTCTTCACTGACGCAATAGATCCCCAAACTTTTGGAATACAAATTGGTATTAGCCAGTTTGAGCAGGTTGTGTGTCAAAATAGAGGATAGCAAGGCTACGCAACTTAATACAGTAACTCATTGCATGTGTGTCAATGTGTGTGAATTGGCTATTTCAATTTTAGTTGTCCCACTGTGTGAACATCACATAACGTGTTTTCATAAATGTGCTTGTATGCATGTGTTGTCAATATGGATAACCATCAGATGCTATTCAGTGTGGAAATGAGTAAGGAAATGGGTTTGTCATACACGTAGCAACAAATGCTGTGTGAACTTCCCAGAATTTTGGGACAAAATCATCCTCCATGACAAACCATGCACAGGATAGATAGAGGACGGTTGATCATGGCAATGCTCCAAGACTAAGCCATCACATGTCCTGGAATGTTGGATACCACTTCCTGGTCACTTGTTTCGATACTGCCCATGAGTCAGGCATTTGAGAATGCTATGTGGGTGCAGTGTTTGTGACACAGAGTCCCAAAACCAATCCACAAATGTAATGTCACTCCACAGTTTAAGTCATATAAATGACCTATGTTTCTCTTGTAGCAGTGGTGGACCAGCAGACCAAGCAGCACGTGTGCACATATTTCCAAGGGTTAATTGCTCAAAGGTGTCCAGTTCAAGGTTGTGTGGCCATGTGCAGCCTGTGTCATTATTAGGGTCCATGTTGTCACAGTTACGTGCAGGTCTAGTCATGAGTCTGTGGAGCCATTCCCTGCATTAACAAAGTATCCTTCACAGCTGAATTGAACGAAAGTCAAAGAGGAAATGAGAACACACATGGGGATAGTCCAGCTATGGCAATGCAGAAGTTTTATGAGATTGACAACAGGGCAACCTTGGTGTGCTCACTATGTTAATGGATCAGTAATTTAAAACTGGCAGGTTTCCTCACAACATTTGTACAAAGGGTGGCCTCTAAAATTTCCACTGCAGCCGGGAACATCAGTGCTTCTGTGCTGATTAATCTCACAGCTATTCACCACGCAAGCCCAATCAATAGGTTGGAGCCAATGTGATTCAGTTTGTTGACTGTCAGTGTACAAACATGTTTTGACATGTCATGCACATTATCAAACATTGTTTGTTGTGCTGGAGGCACCATACCTAATCCATGCATACAGCCATGGAACACTGTCACTATTTGTCAATCATGCATACATGAAACCCAGACAAGGGATGGGCCGTGATTAGGCTATTTGAAGACATGTCCCACCCCATGATACAATAAGTAAACTGATTACGCTATACAATGTATTTGAGTATTCATTGTAGACCTACCTGACACAATACCCCAGGAGGAAAGTGAAGGCATGGAAAGCAACTATGAGACATATGTAGCCACAGGGAACCTTTATGGTAACGCAAAGAAAGGAACCAGTCGGGCTAACAGGATGCAGGGTCAGTCAGGAACAAAAATGAAAAATGCAAATACACAGTGAGCAGACTGAAATTTGTCAAAGCTGGAACAACTCTGTGGAAAATGAAAACTGTATTTGTCCTGTGTGCTGCAACGTTACACAATAGCCCAAGTCATTTATACAGCAATGTATAACAGGGATATACATATAATGGCAGCTTCTATGCCATTTCAGGCAGCAGCAAGGGCAGTGCATGTTCAAATGTCTGGTCTGCATGGAAGTGCTCACAGGTGTGTGCAGCTTCAGTCTCTCACAAGTACTGTAGGTGAGAGTCAAGTTCAAAGGGCCAACAGTGCCTTTCACATGGGAAGCAATGAACAGGTGATTACTGGTCCTACAGACTACCAGGCAGTGCATTAACTGACCAGAAGTCCATGCAGACAGATGAACTATGATTATGGCATGCAATACTAAAGAGGGAAGCACACTGGAGTCAGAATGTGAGTCTGGGTGTGTGTAGATGAATGATTATATGGGTACAAATAGTCCATTTCCAGGGCCCCCTAGAGAAGGGTGGGGAGAGACAGAAAACATGGCAGTGGCAGGACTTATGACCTGGGATGGCATGTGCAGGGTATGTCTTGTGAGCAATGCTAGTCATACCTGGAGCACTTGTGCTATCCATTTGCAGCTTACATGGACTTCTTGTCACACATACTCCTTGCAAAGATAGCTGATGTCACACTTACTGCTATTAAGGTTCTACAGGGAATGCAGAATTATTAGGCAAGTTGTATTTTTGAGGATTAATTTTATTATTGAACAACAACCATGTTCTCAATGAACCCAAAAAACTCATTAATATCAAAGCTGAATATTTTTGGAAGTAGTTTTTAGTTTGTTTTTAGTTTTAGCTATGTTAGGGGGATATCTGTGTGTGCAGTGGCTATTACTGTGCATAATTATTAGGCAACTTAACAAAAAAATATATATACCCATTTCAATTATTTATTATTACCAGTGAAACCAATATAACATCTCAACATTCACAAATATACATTTCTGACATTCAAAAACAAAACAAAAACAAGTCAGTGACCAATATAGCCACCTTTCTTTGCAAGGACACTCAAAAGCCTGCCATCCATGGATTCTGTCAGTGTTTTGATCTGTTCACCATCAACATTGCGTGCAGCAGCAACCACAGCCTCCCAGACACTGTTCAGAGAGGTGTACTGTTTTCCCTCCTTGTAAATCTCACATTTGATGATGGACCACAGGTTCTCAATGGGGTTCAGATCAGGTGAACAAGGAGGCCATGTCATTAGATTTCCTTCTTTTATACCCTTTCTTGCCAGCCACGCTGTGGAGTACTTGGACGCGTGTGATGGAGCATTGTCCTGCATGAAAACCATGTTTTTCTTGAAGGATGCAGACTTCTTCCTGTACCACTGCTTGAAGAAGGTGTCTTCCAGGAACTGGCAGTAGGACTGGGAGTTGAGCTTGACTCCATCCTCAACCCGAAAAGGCCCCACAAGCTCATCTTTGATGATACCAGCCCAAACCAGTACTCCACCTCCACCTTGCTGGCGTCTGAGTCGGACTGGAGCTCTCTGCCCTTTACCAATCCAGCCACGGGCCCATCCATCTGGCCCATCAAGACTCACTCTCATTTCATCAGTCCATAAAACCTTAGAAAAATCAGTCTTGAGATATTTCTTGGCCCAGTCTTGACGTTTCAGCTTGTGTGTCTTGTTCAGTGGTGGTCGTCTTTCAGCCTTTCTTACCTTGGCCATGTCTCTGAGTATTGCACACCTTGTGCTTTTGGGCACTCCAGTGATGTTGCAGCTCTCAAATATGGCCAAACTGGTGGCAAGTGGCATCGTGGCAGCTGCACGCTTGACTTTTCTCAGTTCATGGGCAGATTTTTTGCGCCTTGGTTTTTCCACACGCTTCTTGCGACCCTGTTGACTATTTTGAATGAAACGCTTGATTGTTCGATGATCACGCTTCAGAAGCTTTGCAATTTTAAGAGTGCTGCATCCCTCTGCAAGATATCTAACTATTTTTTACTTTTCTGAGCCTGTCAAGTCCTTCTTTTGACCCATTTTGCCAAAGGAAAGGAAGTTGCCTAATAATTATGCACACCTGATATAGGGTGTTGATGTCATTAGACCACACCCCTTCTCATTACAGAGATGCACATCACCTAATATGCTTAATTGGTAGTAGGCTTTCGAGCCTATACAGCTTGGAGTAAGACAACATGCATAAAGAGGATGATGTGGTCAAAATACTCATTTGCCTAATAATTCTGCACTCCCTGTAGTCATACATTCCTGTTACCAATGCAATAGCACATCCACTGCCTCATGTATGAGGCATTTTCTTTTCCTTATGAATGATGGTGTCTTAGTTGTGTGCCATATGCTGCAATGAACCATGTTGCCAACATGTATGTGCGCCATAGCTGTGGTCCTCTGAAATTGCCCTTAAAATGTGAAATGGACAGGATATATGTCATTTACAGTGTGTGTGAAGTTGGGTGTACATTCATACCCATCAAATGTGATGTGGATTTTTCAGTATCTTAATCTGTATTTCTGCAATGCTGCGTGAGGCTACACTCTGATTATGAATCTTAGGTATAAAGTGATGCATAAATGATTACCTAGACCATGATATAGTGATTAGAATAGGTGTTTAATGACATATGGTAAGACAGTGGTGATGGTGACTATAGTTAAAAGACGTTTTGGACAATGTATTGTCTCCAACACAATCCTGCTGCAGTGTTTGGATGGCCCCCCTCATGTTGATGAACAGCATCCTCCTCGTCCTTCTCTTCAGCCATTTGTGGGTCTTGTTCATAGAGGGGAATGTTCCTCCTTACACAAATGTTGTGCAGGATGGCACAGGTCAAAATGATCTTGCAGGCCATTTCTGGTGAGTATAGGAGGCTGTCTCCGGTGATGTTGAGGCACCCGAATCTTGACTTCAGGATGCCAAAGGTCATTTCGACTATGGTGCATGTCCTCCGATGTGCCTCATTATAGGCACGCTCTGATGCTGTGCTTGGGTTTGGCTGGATCCCATACCCCTGATCAGCTGAAAGAGAAAACGAGTGAGAAAATGTTGATGTTGCTTGCACCATGATTATCACTTTGCATGGCAGTTGTTCTCTTGTGTTGTCTGTGACTCATCTGTGTTTGTGTTATTGTGTGGAATCCTAGGCTTCTAGGATGTACCATCAGCATTGGGATGTTTCATTATCTGAACTGGTGTTTGGATGATTGACCGTATGTCAGCGGTAGTTTTGTAGACTTGCAGTACATTGTGTACTCCCATGCATTATGTCATGTGAAAGAGGTGTTCATGTGTCTTAACTGGGGCTGACAAGATACTTCAATACACAGAATCAATTCCACAGTGGTGGTAACACGGTTCCATCTATATGGCCTGGACATCCCATCCAATTTAACATATGCAATAGAATTTGTTAAATATCAGTGAGGCCCTTTCATTTGGCTAGGTGACAATGTACAACACATCTCCATAAGTTTGCAGCACTGACGTGTTGACAATTGACAATGCACAAATATCCCATGTGTGACAAGTTCTCTGCAGACCTATTTATCTGCCCTTACCGAGTTGACTCATGTTCAAATGTGTACCCATACTACTGAACCTGGTCCAGTTCAGCTGGGTAACTTGGTTGTGAGGTTGACGGTTTGAGTGGCAGAAGGTCCATATGCCTGTACATCTGTTGTGTATATGTGTAATTGTCTCAAACAGTACGTGTAGGAATGTGCACTTTCAATATTCTCACATCAATATGTGTTCCTAGCACAGTTCACTTGCTTATTGGTGGTAGGCAATGTCAGAGCAGGAGTGATGGGAGATATTGGTACAGCCTCAATGATTCCATGTCACCTTCATTAGAGTCATCATCGTCATGCTATGTGTCTCATGGTGTTTGACCTGCAGCGAAACACATTACACACCCCTTACACAGTACTTATTGCTTGGAAGGGTGTGTGGTTGAGTGTTATTGATGTGGTATTGAAAGATTCATCCTCCAAGTTGTACTGCCAGTTAAGGTCATTGTGTTGTTTTAAATTGGTCCATTGAGTCTCTGGAGTGGCATCTGTTGTTATTTGCATCTGTCATTTGTCCATAGGTGTCTATCCCATTGGGTGAGGATATCCCACATGACTAGCAGTGTCACAATCTCATTGTCTTCCTAGCCACGTGTCAATGTGGTGTATGTGTTGTGTGTCCTACAGGGTTGCTGTGCTGTGAGTATATAAATAGGTTTCTGTCCTTACCAAAAAGTAGGCCATTTCCATATCGTCCATCCTGGAAGTGTTGATTGATGGTGCAGTGGCAAGAGATGAATGAATCATGTACACTCCCAGGATACTTTGCCACGATGTTGGTGATCAATCCCCGGTGATTGACAATGGCCTGCACATTGATGGAGTGTGTGTGCTTCCTGTTGTGGTATAGGTGTTCGGTTGCAGCAGGTGGCACAATGCGTACATGTGTGCAGTCAATGGCACCAAGCACGTGTGGGAAGCTGTTCATTTGGTAGAAGCCCTGTTTGGTCTCCTGCTGCTTCAGCTGTGTGTTGGGGAAGCTGATGTGGCGAGGTGTGAGGGAGATGATGGCATCCAATACCTTGGGTAGGAAGGCAGAGAATGAGGGCTGTGAGATCCCGGCAACCAGGGCACTAGTGGTTTGAAACGAGCCACTTGCCAACTTGTGGCGGACAGCTAGCAGCATGGTCTCTGGTGAAATGGTGTGGGATGTCTGCAAGCTGGGTGCCAACTGTGGCACAATGTTGTGCAGCAGCTGCTGAATGGCTTGACAGTTGAGTCCATACCTCTGGATGATGTCTTGTTGCTGGAGTCCCAGAAGGGTTGTCCTGGTCCTGAATATCCTCTCCTGCCTTCTGCGTTGCGTTTGGGGTCCCTGCTGGTGTTGTGGAAGCTGCTGGTGTTGGTCCTGTGCTCTGCGTCTTCGTGCATGCTGGATGAATAGCACCTCCATGTCTTCCTTTTGGAGCTCTGCTGTTGCTTTTGTGTGTTTTCCTTAAGTACTGGTGTGTTTGCCCCATTTTAATGCCTGCCCTGACCCAGGCATTATTTTTCGGACTGTGTGTCATTTTCCGCCTTCCGGCCGTGAAGGATTTTTGCGTGATAGCATAAATATGGCACAAGGGTGTTTAAGTCATTTTTTGAATGGGAACGCCTACCTTGCACGTCATTAATGCAAGGCAGTTTCCCACATCCAGAAAATGACATACAAGGCGGAATTGTGACATTCGCGGGGTCAAGCGTCATAGTATAAATATGGTGCAAGGTTTGCGCCGAATGTGCGTCAAAAATTTTTATGCACAGTCAGCGCAGACAGAGTATAAATATGCCCCTTAGTTCTCTTCAGTTTCCAGGTAGACCAGTACCTGGCAATTGATAAGTTAAAGTATAGGAACTTTAGTCTGGTCTCTTGAAGGACTCTCTCCTGGTTGAGAAGTATTGTCGCCCAGTCTTAAAGGTAATAGTCCTTGCCATGTTAGTTGGGTTGTATTGACTATGGGGCCCTAGTGCACCTATTGTATGAGGAAGCCATACAATCTAGACACCACTCAACGAAATTGACAACATGTCTGGAGGTACTAGGGTATGTCACAACTCTATCTTGTACCTTTTGTGCTGTGGGTTTTACTCACCATGCTCATGTCATCCTTTCCTTGTGGCACCTCCGTCTCCCAAACACTCTATGTCATCCCTCCCTTATGTGCCTTCCTGTCTTGCGTACTCCATTGCCTCACCTAACAGGAAACTAGAACCATCGAACCTCCTGTTCTGTTCCAAAGTAAGTTTAGTCTCTTTTGCACCTGCAGATTATCATGTATTTTTAGGACAAGTTACGCTATCCACTGTGACCCGTTGAACTGTACCATCATGCACTTGGTGTTCCGTTATACTTGTCAATTGTTTCCAATTACTGTTTGCACTTGCCACCTGCAAGGTCTCAAATCCATTGTTTGTAATACGTGATTTCCCCCAGGTTAATAGGAATATTCCACGCTTCTATGTGAAACACGTGACTTCTGGAACAATCTTTCTCTCAGCAGAAATACCCCCTCTGAACCTGCATTGGCGCTTGGCTTCATTCCAGTCCTGCACAAGCACTGTCCCTGCACTCACCTCCTGAGTCGTCCAGAGCTTCCTGCACTCTAGTCTTCGAAGTCTTACTGATGATTCCATTATCCTGGTTTCTGCAACACTCCTAGTGTCTTGATTCATGATCTACGATTGTGGCTCCTCTTGAGCTTCTTGAGCCACAGTCTCTGGTCCTCTTCGGGTTCCATTTAAAGTGCTAGACAAGTACTTTACCCAAAGGTTAGTGTACACTAATCCATAGTTTAGTAGACCATTTCAAGACTAATTTTCATGAAGACGTACACAGGTATTTGAATATTGGACATTGTTGGAGTATTAGCCCCCTAAGACCCAGCATTTTTTACTCGTTTCATTGCAGCACTCTGAAATTTATTGTACTGAAACTGAAAGTTTGCTACTGTGTTTTCTTGACAAGTTGTAGCTAGTATTTTAGAAAAACCTTTAGAGCTAGAAGTTGTATCCTAGTTTGAATCGGAACCTTGTATGTTCCGGGGTGCTGGAAAACTCCAGTTTATTCTTGAAATGGTCTGTGCTTTCTCTCATGCAATATTTATGATGAAGTTTGTAGGTGTACATATTGTGTAAACAATTGCTACATCATTCTGAGTACAGAACTGATGCGTAGCATTGCATCTTATTGTTCTTAGTGCTCCACACCTGCATTAAGGATAACGAGGTCCAGGGAGTCCTGTTCCTCCTAGGCAGAGCACAAGACAGCAGAGCAGTCCGCTCAGTGACGTTAGTTAATCTTTTCTTGTTTCATCCCATCCTCTTTTAGAGCAGTTGATCGAACTAGATAGTTGTTATTTGTTTTATTTAGGTGCCCCAACTGGGATTGGAATCAGGTGAGTGCATAACAGGGTGCCGGAAGTTTAAGTATCTACGGGTGGATGTCTTATTACGCCATGCAGGTAGTTTGCCTATTGGTGATAGCTCCAGCAATCCACACTCTGAAGACCAAACTCCAGTTGCAGTGCTTGCAATGATTTGAGAGACCCATTGTCAAAAGTTGGTCTTCTCATTTTAGGCCTATACCAGTACACCCAACACATCAGCTTGCTCACTATCCATTGTGCCACATTATATCACAGTAGGGCTTGTGATGTAGGATCATGGGGATGTTCATGACCTTGTAGGCTTCTCGCCATGCCCTCACTGCAGCAGTCCGGATCAGAGTTGTGGCAATATAAAAGTCAACAGTATCTAGAAAGTTCAGTAGTGACAGGTTTGGGAAGCCCAGGAGATGTCTTTCTAGTCGTAACCACAGAGGGGGTCTCACTCTGAGTGTGCAAGATGTAAGTCAGTTGTGAACGTTGAAAAGTGAAATAGTAATATATGGGGAAGCACAAGGCTGCCGGCTGTAGTATCCCCCAAAGCCTTCTCTCAGCCTGGACTTGCATTTGCTCCAGAAATAGCACCTAATGTCTATCTCTAGTCTGACCAGGAGTTTTTGAGTGTGCTAGAGGGGCAACATGCAAAATAGAGAATTGTTTTGACGACAGTCTGTCATTTAATAGTCTGCACCTTCTCCCAGATGAACAAATGAAAAAGAGCCCACTTAGGGAAAAATATTTTGTATTGGTATCAGAGTGAGAAGGTTGTCCTTGACCACATGACCAAGCCAGCTGTTAGCCTACACTCCCAAGTACAGTAGTTCCTCGGGTACATGGTTCATGTTATATTATATGCAGGCACGTGTGCTGCTTCTGGACATTGGCAACACCTTGCACTTCATCCAATTAGTCTTATAGCCTGAGAACTGGGAGAAGTTGTTACTGATGGACATAACTGCAGCAATTCAGGTCTGTGAACTAGATAGCAAGAGTAAGATGTCATTTGCATATAGTAGGACTTTCTGTTCATCCGCTGTTGTGGGTATTCCATGTACTTCTCGAGAAAGGTGAATTGCTGTTGCCAGAGACTCGGGAACTGCAAGAATAGGAGAGCTGGCATTTTTAAAGAGGGCCAGACAGGAAGCCTCCACAGGACATATCCGCTGTTAGAATGTCATTTAGGACACACACCTTGTGTATCAAGTCATCTCCTAAGCCCATATGGAATATGACATGAAGCAGCTACAGATCCTGCACTCAATTAAATACTTTCTGCATGAGCTTTATGTTTGGCTAATGCTGTGTCCCTCATCCGCCATCCCATCAGCGTTGCTTTTTTAGCTACTCATAGCACTATGTTAAAGCTGACTAATCTCTTGTTATTCAATAGGTATGATCGGATGTGGATGTAGGGCTTCTCCATATCCTCCAGTAAAAGCAATGTGTTAAATATTTTTGCAGCTTTTCAAACAGTAATAATGTGAAAACATAACACAAGAACAATTTCACTATAATTTAAAAAACAGAGTAAAACGTAATAAACGATTTGAGGCCAAAATGACAAAAATCCAATCAGTGGAACCGGAGATGTGCAATTGCAAAGTGTAAAGTAAAAATAGTGCCTAGAGTCACAAAGCACTGTGACTAGCTGGTAGCGCACTCTGGGACAAAGTCACAATTCAGGCTGACCACAATGGCGCATGGGACGGATACAGCATCAAAGTTAGGCCAGGTTAATAAAGTACCTAAAATCCTGGTGTGCAGAGGGTTGGAAGGTCCTGCATTGAGGATACGTTGCACAGAGGTGGATCCAAGGAGCTGCAAGGCTGCCATGTGAAACTCTGTATAGTCTTCAAGAATGCAGGGTCTTGCAAAGTAAAGTCTTGTGTGAAGATGCATTGTGCAATGGCTTGGATGTGGAGTTTCTGGGATGTGATGCATCATGATGTGTTGATTGTGCTGGGACCACAGTTGCGGTTGCAGAGCAGCTTCATGCCCACTTCCAAGGATCCAGGCTGGCGTGGCACCAATTTGGAGTGCAGGGCTCACAGCTAGCAGAGTCCAGGTGCTCAGTTCATGATTGAGGATACATTTTCTGTCCTTGATGTTTCTGATCAGGACGGCATCAAATGAGCCCTTGTAGTCACTCTGGTGGTCCCGGTTTCAAGATGCAGGCCGCATCCTTCTCACTCAGGCCGGAGGGCAGCACAACAGGGCAGTCAAGTGTCAGTCCTTCCTGCAGCAAAGCAGCATTGTAGTCCTTCTTCTGAGTCTTCCAAAGGTCCAGATGTCTACTAAAGAGTCACATCTGAGGGTCCAATATTTATACCTGAGGCCTACTTTGAAGTAGGGCCAGTTTCTAAAGAATTATTTTCTATGTCTTCTCAGATGCCTACCTCCCCTGCCCTGGCTCCAGGCTGGCTGCATGAACAATGCAGTGGTGACACATCCTTTGTGGGAAGGCAGTGTAAAATTCTGTCCTCCAGGAACTGCAGATCAGATGACTTGACAGTGCTCTAACATTACGGAGGAAAGCAGGTCTGTTAAAGCTACTCCATCCACTGAGGCACAGTCTTCTCCTGACTGATCTGCTTCGTACTCAACAAATCCGCTGTCCTCCGTGCTCCTATAACTTCAGACAGTACAGACTTAACTCTCTAAGTCCTTCAACTGCCCACAGAGCGAACCTCATCTGCAGCTATTCAAATTAATGTACCATCTTTGTGAGCTGCCCATCGTGAGCTGGATTCTCAGTCAAAAAAAAGTTAAGCATTGGTTATCCTCATCTGTCGGGTGCATTAGTAGTGATGTATTCGCCAAAACTATTATAGATGTTTGCAGGGTTAAGTGAGTTGGGAAAGGTCGCAAATGAGAAATCGGTGATTGCATTGTAATCAATTTTTGCAACCCAAAAATGTTGGAATGTGTTATGCACAGATTTTGTGGCTTCTGTGGGTCATGCACAGGAGTTTGTTTTGTTCCATTGGGTTACTTTTATAATCGCAGTTTTATTTCAAACTGTTCTACTAGGCCAAACTTCATGGCCGATGCTACCAGGCAATATACAGTTCCAACATACATTCACTACACAGGCCTTGACTGGATTGACTGGCTATTCCTCAACCATGCCCTGCCAGCAAGTACAAGAATACACATTGAGATGCCTGGTTTAATTGCGATATCCAAACTGTTTGCTCCACAACCCAAATCAATGAACCAACATATCAGTAGAATAACAAAGGGAAGCCTTAAGTGTCATTTCTTTCAGAAAACGTACCTCTGAAGGCTGCCAGGTTCACTGATCAGCCAAGTGAGGGGGCTAGATCTTCGCAAGGCAACAATTTGATATTGGATGGTCTTGAACACTCTGAGCAATTTCCTAATGTAGGTCGGGTGTGCCCAAATCCTCCAGGCCCACTGAACGTGATAAACTGTTGATACTACCACCCATACTGTTATGTCACCAACACTACGCCATTCAAATAATGACCCTACAATCACCAC
The DNA here is from genome assembly GCF_031143425.1 of Pleurodeles waltl. NCBI lineage: Eukaryota > Metazoa > Chordata > Amphibia > Caudata > Salamandridae > Pleurodeles > Pleurodeles waltl. The sequence goes on from NC_090449.1 coordinate 867,460,420, forward strand.
AGTGGACACTTAACAGCGGTAAACCAGTGGCGGTGAACACCGCTGCGGTGGATAAGGCCACCCAAAGACAAAACAAGACAACATTGGCCAGTACAAAAAATACACACCTGATACAATTACACACACCCCACAATAGCTAGCTATGCAAATCACAGAGACAACTACACACACACACCAAAACCACCCATTTAACTGTCATGCACCGCACACCCCACCACATTACTCAACACCCTCTGCATAACACACACCACACAACACCCATGTCCCCACAAAGGCACTCCTGTTTCAGTGATGAGGAGTTGCGGGTCATGGTTGAGGAAATAGTCGGGTAGCGCACAGCTGTTTGGAGCACAGATCCAGCAGATATCCATTTCCAGGAAGATGGAGCTATGGCGGAGGATCGTGGACTGGGTGAATGCCATGGGACAGCATCCATGAACAAGGACGACATCGGGAAGAGGTGGAACGACCTACGGGGGAATGTACGTTCCACAGCAGCAAGGCACCAGCTCGCAATCCAGAGGACTGGCAGTGGATTCCCACCTCCTCCCCCACAGCTGACAGCATGGGAGCAGCAAGTCTTGGCAATCCTGCATCTTGAGGGACTCACTGGAGTTGCCGGAGGACTGGACACTGGTGAGTCAATTTTACTACCTATCCCTCCCATACCTGTATGCCAAAATCACCCCTCACCCTGAAACCCATCACTCCACTCCATCTCAAACTCCGCCACAATTAACTAACCTAAATGCCAAGCCCTGCATGCCATACCCACTGCATGCACATCCCTTCAAGCCCTGCATGTACACCCATCACCAATGCATGCACAGCATGGAGAACTAACAATCCCATAATACATCACCATACACAAACAAGGGGGGCAGAGTTACAGCAATAATATAGGGGAAGCTTGGGGTGCAGAATAAGTCACAGACATGTAGCATAATACAACACTTACATCCCCACAGGTGCCCGAACCAATCTCAGCGGCAAGGAGTTGCCACGGCTACCCAGTCCCCCACCAGAAGATGCCCCCAGTGATGCCCCCATCAGGGACCACTGGTCAGTCGGATACTCCAGCCCACACCCACTCCAACACAGAGCCTCCCCCCTCAGTATCCAACACCACAGGAGCCACCCAACATCCCCAGACCGCTGTCCCCAGGCCACGTCAATCAGCAGTGTGCCCACCTGCACAGAGACCCCAATCCACACCTCGCAGGCAAGACACTGAGGGTCCTGGTGTCAGTGGCACACCGGTCACGGGACACAGGTACAGGGGCTAGGACACTCAGAGGACAGCTGTACGCCAGGGGAGGACAGGCCCAGGGAACCGACTGTCCAGGAGGCACTCACTAGTGTCTTGGGAGCTTACCAACAATCCGAGGACAAGATGGGTCAGGTGATAGACATCATACAGGAGAACCATTGGTTGCAGGTGGAACACCATCAGGAGGTCCGGAAAGAATAACACATCACACCAGAGGGCCCCTTCTACTAGCCAGTCAACTGACCAATCCTCCACATATGCTACCACAGGACCCACAGGCCGCCAGCACCCCTCTCCCACCAGATGGTCAACCACCCCACAAACATTGCCTGCAACACAGACAGACTCCAGAGACACTTGCCAAGACCACTGCCAGGAAATGAACCCCTCCTGAATGTCCCCCTTGTGTTCAACTGTGTCACCTTGTTCACTTTGAACTCACATTGCACCCCTTCCTATGGCCCCTGGACACTGGACCTGTGCTACAAACAGACTGGACCACTACCCTGGACTATTCCCAACCATCATCCCACTCTATTGCACTTCCCATTGTAGAACAATTTTCAATAAACACCTTTGGACAATACTTGAGTAATAGTGCTTTATCTATAGGTAATGTACAATGTAACAAAGTGTAATGAATTTGATTATCCTGTGTAAATGCACATTAACATGTTGACCCATCCAACAAATGTGTCTCAGGAGTCTGTACACACCACAGCAGTACACTGTTGGAACAACACCAACACCTACAATAAGGGAAGATATAGGTGACATTCAGGTGGGATGCAAAGGACATGCCTGGCATCATACTGCAATCACACAGTACAACACTAGAATGTAGTTGTGCTTAGTTCAACAGTCTTACCTGAGTGTCATTGGAAGTACTGCTGGATCAAATGTGATCTGTTGTCCACATCCTCCTCCTTTTCCTCTTCCTCACTGACCACAGTGTCCACCGCTGCCACAGCTGCATTGTCACCCCCCTCCTCCTGCAGATAGGGTACATGCCATCTGAGGGCCAAATTTTGCAACATGCAGCACACAACTACGATTCTGTAGACCTTCTCAGGGGAGTTGCATAGGGATCTACCTGTCAGATGGAGGCTCCTGATCCTAGCCTTTCGGAGACTGAAGGTCCTTTCTACTATCCTCCTGGTACGCCCATGGGCATCATTGTACCTAATTTTAGCCCCTGTTCTCGGATTCCTAACAGGGGTCATGAGCTAGGACAAGTTTGGGTAGCTGGAATCACCTGCAAGAAGTAAAGGACACACATTAGCCCTGCGCAGTGGCATGGGCCATGACTCTTGTAGGCATGCACTCAAAAACATTGGGTGGGGACACAGGCTCACCAATTAACCACACTCTGTGCCTCTGTAGTTGTGCCATCAGCTGTGGGACACTGCTATTCTTCTGGACAAAGGCATCATGCACCAACTATGGATACTTGGCAGTGACGTGGGAGATGTACTGGTCAGCCAGACACAACAACTGGACATTGAGCGTGTAGAAACTCTTTCGACTGTATACTTGTTCATTGACCCGGGGGGGGGGGGGGACTAAGGCAATATAGGTCCCGTCGATGCCCCCAATAACATGAGGTATATGTCACATTGCACAGAATCCAGCCTTCACAGTGGGTAAATCATCTACCTGGGGGAATGCGATGTAGCTGCACATGTGTTAGAGCAAGGCAGAAAAAACCCTTGCAAGCACAATTGAGAACATTGGCTGTGACATCCCTGCAGCCAAGCCCATTGTCACCTGGAAGGAGTCTGTTGCCAGGAAATGGAGCAGTGGGAGTACCTGCACAAGAGGGGATAGTGCTGTGGTGCTACGGATAGCAGGTAGCAGATCAGGCTCTAATTGTGCACACAGCTCTGTGATTGTGGCCCTGTCCAGGCGATAGGTGAGTATGATGTGCCGGTCCTCCAGTGTAGCCAAGTCCACAAGGGATCTGTACACGGGTGCTTGCCTTCTTCTGCTATTCTTCCGCAGTGGTTGGTATCTAAGGAACCCCAGTGTAGAAAAGGAGTGTCAACAGGAACCATGAACACACAGCAGTGTACACAGAGCATGTTTGTATGCTGGACACTCAAACTGTGTAGGTGAGTAAAATCAACTTCAATGACACACTTATTAATCTGTACATATGTACCAGCATTAGAAAATGGCACCCCCCTGTCCTGTATTCAGTGACCTCACACTGCTGGGGTTGGCATCATGGCGGAAGGTGGTCCGCATTGCAGTGCAATTCCTCATTGGCTAACATGGCCCTCATTGGAGTATGGGAACCAATGAGGATCAACGCCGGCGGTGACGTTGTTCACTGCCGTAGACGAGACTGCCATTTCCTTTCTAACACTTCACTTGATTCCTGACTTTCCACAGGATGACATCTCCACTGCGTGTGCTGCTGTGACCTATGTCTGGAACCTGACATGACTTGTGCTACTAGGGAAAGGGCCCCAGCATTCACGTCAGAGGAGTTGAAGTGCCTTGTGGACGGAGTCCTACCCCAGTACAGCCAGTTGTATGGGCCTCCAGACCAACAGGTGAGTACACCATGGGTACGTTGCATGCGACATGACTGCATGGAGATGTGTGTTTGTGCTGGCAGTATGTCAGGTGGGGGGGTGGCTTGTAACAGCGCTAATGCAGGGATACAGGTCATATGTGTGCCTGATGAGGGGATAATGCATTTTGTAGGTCATATGTGTGATAGGCTGGATTGTCTGGTTAATGTTGTCCCACTATTTGTGTTTCCTCTGCAGTTCAGCGCCCATTAGAAGAAGGGGTTGTGACATGCCATCGCCAATGGCGTGCAGACCATGGGGGTCTATAGCAGGCAGAGCCCACTGCAGGAAACAGTGGGGGGACATGAGACGCTGGGCCTGGAAGATCGCGGAGGCCAAGCTGTGGATGGCCTCCCAAAGAGGGAGGGGTGCCTGTCGGAACTTGACCCCCCTGATGGCCCGCATATTGGTGGTGGCCTACCCAGAGCTGTATGAGCACTTGAGGGCATCACAGCAGCCACAAGGGGGTGAGTATAGTGTGTATGTCAACCATCTCTGCTGCCTGGCATGAGACTTGGGTGCAGGGTACTAGTCAGTGGATGCCCCATTATGCCAGTTCAGATATTGCTGGGTGCTCCAGCTCAGGATAATAGGGTGTGAAGCATGTATTAGATAGCTAGGTAGGTGGCTTCCCTTCACCCAGGGTTTAGCTGATCCCAGTCGGTGTGTAGCTGGCAGGGTTTGGCTCCTACCTGCTGTGGTACTTAGCCACTAGTATGCCAGTGTGGTCCATACTGCTCATTCGCAGTCTCAGTGTGTGACAGTGATGTGTCTGTCATCTGTGCTGTTGGTGCTGAGATTGACCCTGTGATCTCTTTCTCTCTCGCTCCCTCTCTCTCCTTTTGTCATCCTGTTCATGTGTGCATTAGCTTCATTTGGCAAAAGAGCAGGGGCACTGACTAGTGAGGAAGCGGCAGCCCACGGGACCCAGGAGGCAGAGTCCACCTATGCCGAGGGGACCAGTGGGACGAGCACAGGAGGTGACACCACTGACTCTGATTCGTCCTCAGATGGGAGCTCCCTGGTGGTGGCGGACCCCTCTGGGACCACCCCAGCTACAGGTTCCACTGCCACCCCTGTACCAGCACCGCACTCCAAGTAGACCCCTGAGAGAGTGTAGTTTAAATAATATATATATCTAGATGTGAAATGCTTACGATTAACAAAGCTGCATTAATAGATATGAAATATTATTCATTTGAAATGCATTTTAACATACCTATAAACGTAAAGAATTACTATATGCATGAACTAATGTCGACTGTAAGAAATGATTACTTAGATTATGATTAATTGAATATGTTAACACACACGAAGATTGCATTTATTAGAATCCATAAGCCTTAAGTTAGCGTGAATTGAAAACTAGCTGTGAAACTCTCATATTAAAGCATATTTTTCTGTTTCTTCAGTGTGCTGACTTGCAAAAGGCCATGACCCAGCAATTGTTCTTTTCTCCGCTTATTGTTTCATTAACAGTTATATTCCCATCCTCATGCTAGCTGCTTATTAGTATAGAGATATACCATTTGCAACAAATATGGACACTTTCAAGGACATTCAACCACGGAAAAGAGAACTCTTGACCCGAAGAACGTGCCAGAAAATGAAGTAACCCCGGATGTGCCACCTACGAAAAACGTCAATTAGGAAGACCAATCAAAATGTTATGATTTATCATAAAATGACAAGTGCATTACTTAATGTATAATTTGATAGGTTACAGATAGTGGGGTGTAGTGACTATCCAATAGAATTTTGGGGGAATGTGTTATGAAAAAGGGATAAAAACCCATGACACAGGAGACTCGGGAGCATTAGGTAGGGAATGATATCGATTGCATCCAGAAACTCTGTCACTCTATTTGGTGACTTGAGACTTAGACAAAACCATCCTCACCCTTAGTCGCCCCAATACACTTTCTTCCTTGTGAGGGAAGTGTCCCCTGCCCTTAGACTATATATACTGATGGTGATTCCACTGATGTCCTGAAGACGAAGACTGATCCTGTATGCTGACCTATTCCGAGGAGGGTAATTATGCTGCTGCTATTGAAAATTCATCTATTTGCCTTTTCTTTCTAGGTACCAACTGCTGTGTATTTTTGATTAGAGACCTTAGTTAGACGTTTTCCAAATTGATGTTCTAAATTGTTTTGCATGAAGCCCAACATGCTGATGCTAATTAGTGGTTAGATGAGGCATTTACCTTGACTGACGTAACTGACGTGACTGACATGATGCTATGCTGAACTAAGACCTTTATGAGATTCTATGCATTTTGATTCGTTTATCTTCATATTACTATCTTATGTTTGTGATCTTTACATCGTTGAAAACTTATCATGGTTGCCGCATCGTGATTATGCTCTTTTGCTTCTTGGTTTTGAGATTAATACATCTGCTATTAGATTGTAATCAATAGGGAATAAAATTCACAAAAAACTTAATAAGGTGTGGTTATTCATGACTGAAAGGTCATGGTTGCGTTAACGGTCTTGACAAATGTCTAAAGTGAAATATTTTGTGGTGATATATGTTGATGACATTATTGATATATTGATTGACATATTGATCAGTTATCTTGTCCTACGGTGTCTCACCACTGGGTCCAAAGATTCATTGGCCTAAAACGAGTCCTAATGTGTATAAATTAACATAGAAGGACGCGTTAGCAGTCCCATCGAGTTGCCTGTGCCCGCTCAACCAGGAGGGTGGGCATCTCCTTCGTCCCAGGCACCTCATGCCCTGCCCCAGTCAACCCTGCTGCCCTCAGTGAGAAGGCTATTGACCTCCTGAGATCCAGCTCTGTAGGGTAGTCAACCATTGTGAATGCCATCCAGGGGCTGGCATCCCAGATGCACCAATGCAGCCCTACAAAGATCATTTCAGGCTCTGGCCTCTTCACTAACAGCAGCCAGTGTCCATGTTTCATCCATCCCCCCTCCAACTAACAGTACCCAGTCCCAGTCTCCCCCAATCCATCCCACGCACACATTCAGACAAACATGCACCCAAAACAACCCAAAACAACACACAAGACTCGTACAAACACAAGCAGCACACTTCAGTCCACAAGCACTCCACAGCCAACTGACAGATGCACACACATTATCCACTGCCTCCACTGTCTCCCCCTCCTCCTCCTCCCTCACAGTCACATACTCACTCACACCTGCATGCACTGGATCAACAGTTCCAGATCCTGCCACCTGCACACCCTTGCCCACAGTCACTACAACAGCAGACCCGCAAACATGCACCCCACACACCATATGCACAATCACCACCACATGCAGCACTCCCACCTCACCTGCAGACACCACCACAACATCCATCCACATGCCATGTTTATCCTCCCCACCCTGTCTGCCCCCCTCCGGTAAAACACACATGCTCACACTCAGACCCCCAACAGCCATCCACCTCACACACGCACACTGTCAATGCACCTGCACCCAAGTCCAGCACACCTCCTCCTCCTATAACCACTCCCTCTATCTCCATTCCCTATCCCTCCAACACATCCCACCCCATTGGCCCTAAGAAGCTTTTCCTTGCCCGCCTTGACCTCTTCCTTCCCCCTCCCTGTCCTGCCTGTAAGAGGAAGATCACACATTCCTGGCTAGTACCTAAGCACCCAGTCCAACACAGCTCCACCCCCAAAGTCTGCAACTGCCACTAAGGGCACATGAGTGTAAAGCCGGACTCCTGCAACATGGACACTCCCCCCCAAAACAAAGGGCTAAAGTGGTGCCCCCTCCCAAACAGACTGGCAGGACCAGGGCACCACCTCCAAAACCCAGGGTCAAGGAGGCCCCAACGAAGTCTCTGCCCAAGGAGGCCCCCCAGACATCCAAAGACAAGGAGGCCCTCCAGAAATCAAAGGTAAGGAGGCCCCCTAGACACCCAAGGCCAAGGAGGCCCCCAGAAGTCAAAGGCCAAGTATGCCCCCCAGACATCAAAGGCCAAGGAGGCCACCCAGACATCCAAGGCCAAGGAGGCCCCCCAGAAATCAAAGGCCAAGGAACCCCCCCCCAGAAATCCAAGGCCAAGGAGGCCCTACAGAAATCAAAGGCCAAGGAGGCCCCCAGACATCCCTGGACAAGGAGGCCCCCCAGACCTCCCTAGACAAGAAGGCCCCCCAGAAATCCCTGGACAAGGAGGCCTCACAGAACTCCCTGGACAAGGAGGACCCCCAGAGATCCCTGGACCAGGAGGCCCACAATATAGTGGCCATGGAGCAGCATGTGGAACCAGAGGCGAAGGAGCATCATCAGTAACCAGTGGGCCGCCAGCCCCCTCCTCTGGGTAGGAAGCCCCCTCCAGAATCAGTGGGCAGCCAGCCACCTCCTCATCCTATGGGCAGGAAGCCCCATCCTCATCCTGTGGGCAGGAAGCCCCTCCAGTACCAGGGGGCATCCAGCCCCTCCTCATCCTGTGGACGGGAAGCCCCAACCTCATCCTGTGGGCAACCAGCCCTCTCCTTATCCTATGGGCAGGAAGCTTCCTCCAGAACCAGTGGACAGCCAGCCCCCTCCTCATCCTATGGGCAGGAAGCCCCCTCCAGAACCAGTGGGCACCAAGCCCCCTCCTCATCCTGTGGGCAGGAAGCCCCATCCTCATCCTGTGGGCAGCCAGCCCCCTCCTCATCCTGTGGGCAGAAAGCCCCATACTCATCCAGTGGGCAGCCAGCCCCCTCCTTATCCTGTGGGCAGGAAGCCCCATCTTCTTCCTGTGGGCAGCAAGCCCCTTCCAGAACCAGTTGGCAGCCAGCCCCCTCCTCATCCCGTAGGCAGGAAGCTCGCCCCAGAACCAGTTGGCAGCCAGCACCCTCCTCATTCTGTGGGCAGCCAGCCCCCTCCTCATCCTGTGTGTGGGAAGCCCCTCCAGAACCAGTGGGTTAAAAGCCCCCTCACAATGAGTTGCAACCCCCACCCACCGGCCCTCCGAGGTACCTGCCCTTTTCCAACCTGATGCCCCTGAACAGTGGAGTCCCGATGTTGTCAGGAGTCAAGTTGGGGCTTGGACTTTGTCCTGTGGACATTAGTGACTTTGGACTGGCCTTTGGGCCTGCATTTATTTATTTATGCAGTTGTGCATGTTTTTTCATTTTAAATATTCAGACAAAAGGAATACAATGGTTGGAACTGTGTATGTGTCCTCTTTTATTTACTCTAGGGTTATGTTGCTGTTTGTTCCTGTGCATGTGTTTATGGGTGTGTTGTGTGTGTATGGTGTGTGTTTTGCGTGTGTGTGTGTCACCCCCCACCCTTGTGTGCCAGGCAACTGTACTCACTATTGTCGTCTTCGTTGGTGCTCCAGGATGGCCATGGCTTGGTACGGCATTGGGAATACTTGCAGATCAGGTTCCATGATGGCCGCGGACTCATGTGTGTCCCTTTAGGTGAGTGGCTCCTTTTAAATGATGTTTTTCCGGCAGGCTTTTGGTGTCGTTGCTACTGCCCCGGAAATCGTTGCAGTGTGCTATGTCGTAATATGGTGGGTGGATCCTTGTCTTCTGCCTGCCTGTAAGTGGCTACCGCAGTGTTCGGTGTTTGCACCACACTGGCAGTTGATCTGGTACATTGGCTGTCTATGGGAGGGATCACGGCCATGGTCATTATTTGGCGGTGACTACTGCCAGCCTGTTGGCGGTGATACTGCCACGTTAACCCTGGCGGTCACAAGACAGCCAGAGTCATAATGACTACCAATGTCTGCTGTAGATAGGTGTCCATGTAATGAAGTACCTGGACCGGATGGGGTCCCATTTCACCTTTTTAAGAGCAATATGACATCCGGGCCTCAACCCTGGTTAATGTTATTCAGAATGCAATTTCCATTGGCCCCATGAAATCTTGTTCCAAAGCCATATTTGTCCTGATTTTCAAAAAGGTGATGAGGTGTTCCCCAGGATTATTGCCCTATATCCGTAATCGATTCCTCCCCCAAGGTACTGGGGCAAATAATATTGGACCACCTGGAGAATTGGGCAAGTGAGAACAATATCTGAACATCAGCCCACTACAGCTTTAGAAATGGACTCTAACAACTAATCAGTGCCTGAATTAGCATTTGCTAATTAATAAATATGTGCCGGCTAAGGGAGGTTACCTTTTCCTGGCATTGATGGACCTCAGTGCAGCCTTTGACAACATCATAAGGGAAAGGCTGTGGGACATAGTAGTATAAAAGGGTGCCAAGCCAGGGAATGTACAGATGCCTGTGCAACATTGTGAGGATGTGGAGGTAACTGTAATGTTCGGGGCTTATGGAGAGGGTTCAGCCCCCCCTTAAAATTAGGAAAGGGGTCAGTCAGGGCTGTCTGTTGGCCTCATTTCTTTATAGCTTTGACATTAACAGGCTTGTTGATTATTTAGTAGAGGTAGAAGCAGACCCTCCACGTGTGAGGATAAGGCCATTCGCTGTGTTAATGTACACTGACGATTGTGTCTTAATGACCAAAACAGGGCGGGGCTTCAAAAGCCTTTAGACAAGTTCATGACCTTCATGTCTGACCTTGGGCTTTCTCCACTAAAACCAAATCCTTCGCTATGATGTGTGGCCGCCCTCAGAGTAAGATCCCCTCCTTTAACATCACTGGCACTGCCCTTAAGTGTGTTTCCACTTTTTACATACTAAGGGATTGCTTTCGATAATGCTGGTTTTTGGAAACATCTGAAGGGTGTTAGGGCAGTGCAAATGAACAAATTTATAGCAACACTTTTTCAATTTGCTGTTAAATTAAGGTCTATGTCACCTGATGCTGATATTACTATTTATAAAGACAGATCTGTTTCAGTTGTTTCCTATGGTGCAGGAATGTGGTGTTTTAGTGATTGTTCCCCTCTCCAGGCCGTTGAAAACTGTTTCATATGAAGGCTTTTCTCCCTCCCTAGACGGACCACATCCCTAAGTGTGCACAAGGAATTGGTGGTTCAATATCTCGAAGATGCATAAGGATAGCCCTAACCCTGCTGCGGCTGTCTATTTGGTCCAGGCCAGAGGCTATGTTGAGCCAAACAGTGGTCACTGATTGTCTCACATTGGGATGGGATAGGTTGGTTATTGCATGTTAAGAATGATCTGGAGACAATAGGAGGAAATGACCTCTCGATATCCGGCAGACTATCAATCAGTCAACTAAGATCACTGTTAAGCATGAACTGTTAAAACATTTCGCAGTTAAAAGGCTGTCTCTTGAATTAAAGAAAAGGTCAGTCTGGGTATATCTCTGTTGTGTACTACTCCTGGCATGGAACCTTGTCTGGCCAAAGCCCCACACCACCAGAGATTTTAGTTGACCACATTTAGGCTTGGCACAGTTCATTATTTGGTGTCTTAGCCCTCTAATGTTTATGCTAGCCAAGTCATGTTACCATGTCCTTGTGATTTAATATTTTCCCAGTCACAATTACATTTGTTTTTTTTTTGTCATCTTCACAAAGAGCAGAGGCTACGCATTTTAGGACCTTTACTGTGAAACCTAAATATGAGAGGATGCAAAGAAGCTTTGGCGGTCATTCTGACCGCGGCGGTCGGTGCCTGCCGCCCGCCAAGCGGTTCCCGCCAAAAGACCGCTCCGCGGTCAAAAGACCGCAGCGGCCATTCCGGCTTTCCCACTGGGCTGGCGGGCAACCGCCAGAAGACCGCCGGCCGGCCCAGCGGGACAGCCCCTTCAACAATGAAGCCGGCTCAGAATGGAGCCGGCGGAGTTGAAGGGGTGCGACGGGTGCAGTGGCTCCCCTTTTCTGACCGCGGCTTTACCGCCACGGTCAGAATCGCCCAGGAAGCACCGCCAGCCTGTTGCCGGTGCTTCCGCTGCCCTCCGCCATGGCGGTCATGGACCGCCAAGGTCAGAATGATCCCCTTTGTCTTATTTGCAACTGATTCAGACTGAGGCAATTTGTATCACTGAATACAGATTCATTGCCTCAGTGGAGCGAGCCCATAAAGTAGTTAGGAAGTGATGCTAGTATGGTTTCATTGGACTGAAATAAGAAACGAAGGGTGGAGAGTCGCTATGCCAATCGTATAATTTCTGTATTATATCTATGACCTGATAGATATGAAGTTTATCCTTTTTACTGTTTTTATGTTATGCCACTATTTAATGCATTTACAAGCTCTGCTATATATTCTGGATTTTAATATTATGGTATAGCATGCGAATCTAGATATGGTTCTGTTTTTTACCGGTTTTAAAATATTTTAAACATTTGACTTATCTTAAATGGCTTTGTTTTTAATAACATATATGTTTGTTTTTTTAATATGTGATTTGCTTAATTTAATAATGTTTTTTTTTTTGTTTGCTTAAAACTTACTAAAGCTTGATTTTGACTTTGGCCTATATGTTTTTAAAAGGAAGGTTTTAGGACTGGCAAAGGTTTACTTTACCGGGTTGAAAAGGCCATTTAAACTGCACACTCAGGCTGAAATGCAGGCCTGAGACATGTTTAAAAGGTCATTTTAGTGGGTGGCGCAATCTGCGCTGCAGGCCCACTAGTAACACTTAATTTACAGGCCCTGAGTATATGTAGTACCACTTTACTGGGGACTTTCAAGTAAATTAAGTGTGCCAATTGAGTGCAAGCCAATCTCACTCTTTTTAAATGAGAGAAAACAAGCTCTATAGCACTAGTTAGCAGTGGTAAAGTGCACACAGACCTAAAAGCCAAAAAACTGGTTCAGAAAACAGGAGGGTGAAGGCAAAATGGTCAGGGGTGGCCCTGCAGAAAGGGTCAAGTCCAACAATTGCTAAGTGTCACATCAGGTAACAGCCTCCTGTATGGCAATGAAGAAAAGAAAAAACGGAATAGATCATGTCAGTCTGGTGTAGTAAATAGTAGATTAATTAGTGTGTGGTAATCCAACACATCTAGTAACTGAGCTCTGTTGGACCAGTTGTGGATTTCAGTGCTTCTGGTCCTGCAAGAGGCCGGGTCTGGAGCTAGATTCCAATCTCCTCAAAATAAGGTAGAAGTCATGACAGACGTTCAAAGAAGCAGGTCTTGTCCGTTGTATATGGATCCCACATAATGATTCTTTTAGGAATGCATACTTTTGGAAAAACCATTGTCTCTCTTCATCCACCCAAGTCATAAGAGTCTTGCAAGGGAGGACTTTTTGAATAAGTGTGGACACCCCACATTTCTTGGAATATCCATTTGAGGGGACATGACTCACCCTGGGCATTAGCTCTTCTACTGATGACCATGCAAACTGACTCGTATTTGAGCTCCAGTGAGTCCTCTAGTGATAAATGAGTTACTTGAAGGAGCCCAATATCTGTATGTTTTGTTTGGAGGTAATTGAGAAGTTTCTTCACTTCACAAAACGGGACAAGTCATTCATGCTCATGGAGAGCAATGACCATGGCTTGAACATCCCTGAATGATGTTAAAGCGTGGTAAGGATGTTGCACGTGGATTGTGATTAGTGGAATGTGTGGTGGTCATATGGGTGGGAAAATTGCTCTGCGTTGGGGATCAATGGGGTGGGAAATTTAGGCCCAGTGGCTCAGGGCACAGAAGATTGGGGATTCTGAGACTATGGGGGTCATTCTGACCTCGGCGGTAAAAGGCCCTTACCGCCGGTCAGAAGTCCGCCATTCTACCGCCGCGGCCGCGGTAGACCGCCACGGTCATTCTGACCACCAACTGTGAAACCGCCAAAAATCCGACATCCAAGGAAGGCCGCCACATCAGCGGGCCGCGGAAAACTGGAGATGACCAAACCTCCACCGTCACGCCAACACAAACACGCCCATGCCATTCTGACCCACGAATCCACGCGGCGGTCTTTCAACCGCGGTATTCCATTGGCGGTACACACCGCCGCGGTCAAAATACACACCCAGCTCCAAAACACTGCCACATTGGACTTTTAGAAATACGCACACCTGAGACACATACAAACAACGCTCCCATACATCCAATCAACTATAAAACACACACCCACATCACCCACAAACCCCCACTAGTTGGAAATCAGAGCGAAGGCGAGAGCGAGAGAGATAGAGATAGCGAGCACAGCAATAGAAAACCCCAACACACACAGGAACCCAACTTCATCACCCACACCACATCTACGCACACATCACCACATATCACCACGCACATCACCACAAACACCACCCCACACCTCATCCACACCACCCCATGGCACCCCAAAGACACCCAAGGTTTTCGGACCAAGAACTCCGGGTCATGGTGGAGGAAATCATGAGGGTTGAGCCCCAGCTCTTCGGCACACAGGTGCAGCACACCACCATAGGAAGGAAGGCTGAGCTATGGCAAAGGATCGTAGACAGGGTCAACGCTGTGGGACAGCATCCCAGAAATCGGGAAGATATCAGAAAGCGATGGAACGACCTACGGGGGAAGGTGAGCTCGATGATCTCCAGGCACAACATCGCTGTGCAGAAGACTGGCGGCGGACCCCCACCCACCCCACCCCAATTCACAGCATGGGAGCAAGAGGTGGTAAACATCCTGCATCCTGATGGCCTCGCTGGAGTACACAGAGGAATGGACTCTAGTAAGTCGAATCTCAACTACTTCACCCCCCCAACCACCAGCATGCCAACCCCTCCCTCCCCCACCCCCAATATCACCCCCCAGCACATAACCTCCCTGCCAATGTCTCACCAGCACAACCCACCCTAAACAACACCAACCCCTGAATGCCAACACAAACCATGGACAGCCACCACCAAAGCATGACCATTGCACATACCCATACACCCCCCCCAAACCCTCACAACACCTCCCACAAGGGAATGCCAGCACTGGGGGACAAGGGCACTCAAAATGCACGCCATGGCACATACAGAAACAATAACCATACTCCTTCACCCCTGCAGGGCCCGAACGCCAACACACCGCCACGGAGGGTCCAGAGATGTCCATCCCACCCCCAGAACAGGCCCCCAGCGAGGACAGCAGCTCTGTCGACCTAGAACCTGACGACCAGCCCGGACCATCGGGGACCTTTGGACAGTCGGTTCCCCACACACAGACACAGGCCACAACAGACCCAAACCCCTCTGGGAACACCAGCACAGCTCCCACCCAGCGGGCCCATGCCTCTGTCTCGCGGACGCGTCAATCAGCGGTGTGTCCGCCACTACAGGGCACCCAGGCTGACCCAACACCCCAACAACAACAGGGACCTGGGGGCAGTGGTAGTGGGCACACCGTCCAGGGGACAGAGGCCCGGGGAAACAGGGCAACTGGGAGGGCTGCTGTGCGACAGGGGGGGGAGGACAGGCCCAGGGAACCGACTCTCCAAGAGGCCCTCACCACCATCATGGGAGCATACCATCACTCCCAGGAGACGATGGCGACGGTACTGGCCAGGTTCACCGAGATCCAGGCACAGCAGGAGGAACGGTACATGGGGTTCAGCAATGAACTCCCGGACATCGCTACCGCTATGGGGACCATAGTCCAGGCCCTCAACCGGATAGAAACCACATTGCGGGACCATGTGGCACCGCAAAGGGCCCCTGTCACTAGCCAGGAACAGCCTACCACCTCCGCCGGCGCTAGTGGTCAGGAGGCCCCCACAGAACGACGGGCCACCAGAACCCCACCTCCTGCTGAAGAACAACCACCCCGCAAGAGGAACCTGAGATCTCAAAGGAAGACAGAGTAGGATGCCAAGACCCCCGCCAGCCTAATATCCCCCCGGATGTCATTCCACTGTCGCACAGTGTCACCCTGTCCAACCTTGAACTGCCCCTGCTCCATCCTTCCACAGCCATATGAACAATGCACCTGTGCGACCGAGAACTGGACTCTGCCATGGACATAACTCCACACTCACCCATCACCGTTTTAATATCATGTACCAATATATAGCACTAAAAATAAATCACTCATTGCACATAAATCATTCTGGAGTCAGCCTGTATTAATTACAAATGTATAACACATTACTTATCAATAATGTTCTGTTATTTATCTGTGGACAACATACCGATGTCAATAAGCATTAGTCCATGGGCTAACCAAGCAGAAGTCACGCAGTGGGTCATACAGCACTGAAAAGGGAAGGGAAAAGTAAACTTCAGTTTAAAAGAACTGGGGGGAAATACACAAAGTAAAGATGCAGGGGGCATTCAGTAAATGTTAGATGGCGTGGGTGATTCCTACCTGTGTGCTACTGAAAATACTGTTGGATAACTCTGTCCCTGTTGTCTGGGTCGTCCTCTTCGTCTTCCTCCTCTTCACTCTCCGCAGGCTCCACAGCTGCTTCAACCCCACCATCTGGACCATCCTCCTGCAGGAAGGGCACCTGACGTCGCAATGCCAGATTGTGAAGCATACAGCAGGCCACGATGATCTGGCACACCTTCTTTGGTGAGTACATCAGGGATCCCCCTGTCATATGTAGGCACCTAAACCTGGCCTTCAGGAGGCCAAAGGTTCTTTCAATGACCCTCCTAGTTCGCCCGTGGGCCTCATTGGACCGCTCCTCTGCCCTGGTCCGGGGATTCCTCACTGGGGTCAATAGCCAAGGCAGGTTGGGGTAACCAGAGTCACCAATTAGCCACACACGTTGTCTCTGTAGCTGTTCCATCACATAAGGGATGCTGCTATTTTGCATCACATACGCGTCATGCACTGACCCAGGGAACATGGCATTCACATGGGAGATGTACTGGTCAGCCAAACAGACCACCTGAACGTTCATCGAATGATAACTTTTCCTGTTTCTGTACACCTGCTCATCGTCTTTTGGGGGTTCTAAAGCCACATGGGTCCCATCAATGGCACCAATTATGTTGGGGATATGTCCAAGGGCATAAAAATCACCCTTCACAGTGGCCAAATCTACCTCCTCAGGGAATACAATGTAGCACCGCATGTGTTTCGTCAGGGCAGACAACACTCTAGACAAGATCTTTGAAAACATAGGCTGAGACATTCCAGATGACATGGCCACTGTTGTCTGGAATGAGCCACTTGCCAGAAAATGGAGGACTGACAGAACCTGCACTAGAGGGGGAATTCCTGTGGGTTGGCGGATGGGGGACATCAGGGCTGGCTCCAGCTGGGCATACAGTTCATGTATAGTGGCTCGGTCAAGTCGGTATCGTAGTATGATGTGGCGTTCTTCCATTGTCGACAGGTCCACCAGCGGTCGGTACACGCGAGGATTCATCCTTCTCCTCGCAAGTCCCAGCGGACGGTGCCTAGGAAGGACAACATGGAGCACACAGTCAAGCAAGTTCACCACTGCATGCATAGCACACGATTATCTATGTATTGAAAGGCATGTATGTGGGGCAATGCAAGGCCTAGGCCTGTGTGACGCAGTACATATAATGCCATATGGGCCCTTGAAATGGCGGCTGCCTGACCTGTGAAGTGGGACAATGGGATGTGAGGTCAATGCGCTGGCGTGGCACACCGTGGTGGTAGGCGGTCGAAGACCGCTATACGAAGCCGCATTGGCTAACATTGAAGCCTATGGGTTTCAGGAGCCAATAATGAGGTGCGCTGGCGGTCGCGGTACGCACCGCCGCGGTACGCACCGCCGCGGGCGTGACCGCCATTTTCTATCTGCTTAATCACTCGAGACCTGATCTTCCACAGGAGAGGACCTATACTGCAAGTGCTGCTGTGACCTCGGTCTGGAAGTGACAATGGCTGCTGCGACTGGGGAAAGGGCCCCCGCCTTCAGTTCCGAAGAGTTGGAGAAGCTCGTGGACGGGGTCCTTCCCCAGTATGCGTTACTCTACGGTCCTCCAGACCAACAGGTAAGTACACTGGGTGCACATTGAATGGGCTATGCCTGTGTGGAGTGGGGTGGATGCTAAGTTGGTGGGGTGGGGGGCGAATGAGGAGTGCACCGCACGACAGATGAGAGCATGTGCCATATGGCAAGGTTGGGGAGGGGGGGCCAATCGCATCTAATATGCAGGAATATGATGATTTCTCCTTCCCACCCTGTACATGTCAAATAGGTCAGCGCCCATCAGAAAGTGGACATATGGCGTGCCATCACCAAGGAAGTCCGGGCCCTGGGGGTCCACGTCAGACGGGGCACCCACCGCCGCAAGAGGTGGGAGGACATCCGCCGCGGGACCAGGAAGACCGCCGAGTCACTGCTGGGGATGGCCTCCCAACCTAGGAGGGGTGCCAGTCGTACCCTGACCCCCCTGATGTCCCGGATCCTGGCGGTGGCCTACCCTGATTTGGATGGGCGCTTGAGGACATCACAGCAGACACAAGGGGGTGAGTATCAGCACATTCTGCTATCTCTCTGCGCAGTGGAGGCGTCTGGGTGGGGGAGGAGGGTTGGGGGTGACATTAGGCCAGGGCGCTTTCTGTAGTGTAGTCCTCTCCTTTAGGCAAGGCCCTGTGCTCCCGGCCCCCACCTCTGTAGGGTGACAAGTACAGCTATTGATGGTCCAGCATCACACATGTGCGCCTTTGTCATCTCTAGACCTGTTGTCCTAGTCAGAAGTACTGAGTAGTGTACCCCGAATGCGCGGCTTAGTGCATGAGGCTCCTGTGTCTGTCCTCTCCGCCAACGGTGTTAACATTGCATGCACTCAACCTGGTCTTCGTTTTTCTCCCCCCACCCTTCTTCTTCGTCTTCTTGTGCATCTGTGCATTAGCATCATCAGGCGGAGGAGAATTGGCATCGGAGCACGAGGGAGCTGCAAGTCACAAGGCCCCGGTGGGACCAGGAACAGACACCGAGGGCACCAGTGATCCGGAGGGCGAGGGGAGCACCACAACGGGGACCGGTGGTGACACCAGCGACAGCGACACGTCCTCGGATGGGAGCTCCCTAGCCACCCAGCGCACCAGCCCCGCCCTCCCAGCAGCCCCTCAGCCTACGCTCCGTGCCCGCTCGCCCAGGAAGGCGGGCGTCTCCTTCGCCCCAGGCACCTCAGCCCCTGCCCCTGTTACCCCTGCTGCCCTCAGTGAGGAGGTCATTGACCTCCTGTGGACCATCATTGTTGGGCAGACTACCCTTTTGAATGCCATCCAGGGGGTAGAAAGGGAGGTACATCGGAGCAATGCCTACCTGGAGGGCATTCATTCGGGTCAGGCTGCCCATCAACGATCGTTCAATGCTCTGGCCTCAGCACTGACGGCAGCCATTGTCCCTGTCACCAGCCTCCCTCTTCTGACTGCCTCCAGCCTGTCTCTGTCTCCTGTTCCTCAGCCTATCCCATCCACACCATCAGACCAGCCTGCACACACCTCAACACCCAAGGGCAGCTCATTCAGACACAAGCACCACAGAACCCACAAGCATTCACGCAAGCAACACCCAGATGCAGACATTCCAACAGTCACTACCACCTCTGTGTCCCCCTCCTCCTCGTCTCCCTCCTCCCTCCCTGTGACGTCTACACTCACTCCTGCATGCACACCACCATCAGCCAGTGCTTCCATCACCAGCACACCCTCCAGTCCAGTCCGCACACGTGCAGTCACCACCCCCACTACCATTTACACGTCCCCTGTGTCCTCTCCCACTGTGTCTGTCACCCCCTCTTCCAAGACACACAAACGCAGGCAGACACCCACCCAACAGCCATCCACCTCACGACAGCCTCCAGCACATGCACCTGCACCCAATGACAGCACACCTGACTCTCCTACAACCACATCCTCTTCCTCCACTTCCATCTCCACTTCTCCTACCTTTTACCTTGGTCCTAAGAAAGTTTTCCTTGCTAATCTTGACCTCTTTCCCTCCACTGACCTACCCCCTCCATCTGCAAAGAGTCCCAAGAGCACCTGAGCCACCACCAGCCCAGCTTCGAGTGTCACTGTGGTGCCTGGGTTCTGGAGCCCACCCTTTGCCAGCAGTGACACTTCAATCAGCAGCAAGGGGACAGCCAGCCCCCCACCAGGCAAGAAGACCAGGAAGTTAAAGGGCCGCCGTGAGAGGACTGACACGGCTGCCCCCAAGGAGCAAAGTTCGCCCACTTCACCAGCCACAACATCTAGGGGAGGCAAGGGCCCGAGAGCCCCATCTAAGGAGCGAAAGGGCAGCAGGGCGGAAAAGTCAGCCAGCAGGAGCGCGGAGCAGGAGGGGCGCACAAGCCCCATCCCGGGTGTTAGGAAGGACACCAAAGGGCCCAGGACTCCGTCACCGAAGGGTCCAGCAACAGCACGGTCGTAGGGCGACTGAGCAGGCAGTCCAGGCCAGCTCTGGCTCCCTTGACCTACTGGACGAGCACCGCTGAACAGGGCCCCGCTGTGGCGAGGAGCACCGCTGAACAGGGCCCGCCATGCAGAAGAGCACCGCTGAAGAGGGCCCCGCCGTGCAGAAGAGCACCGCTGAACAGGGCCCGCCGTGGCGAGGAGCACCCCTGAACAGGGCCCGCCGTGCAGAAGAGCACCGCTGAAGAGGGCCCCGCCATGCAGAAGAGCACCGCTGAACAGGGCCCCGCCGTGCAGAAGAGCACCGCTGAAGAGGGCCCCGCCGTGCAGAAGAGCACCGCTGAACAGGGCCCCGCCGTGCAGAAGAGCACCGCTGACCAGGGCCCGCCATGCAGAAGAGCACCGCTGAAGAGGGCCCCGCCGTGCAGAAGAGCACCGCTGAACAGGGCCCGCCGTGGCGAGGAGCACCCCTGAACAGGGCCCCGCCGTGCAGAAGAGCACCGCTGAAGAGGGCCCCGCCGTGCAGAAGAGCACCGCTGAACAGGGCCCCGCCGTGCAGAAGAGCACCGCTGAAGAGGGCCCCGCCGTGCAGAAGAGCACCGCTGAACAGGGCCCCGCCGTGCAGAAGAGCACCGCTGACCAGGGCCCCGCCGTGCAGAAGAGCACCGCTGAACAGGGCCCCGCCGTGCAGAAGAGCACCGCTGAAGAGGGCCCCGCCGTGCAGAAGAGCACCGCTGAAGAGGGCCCCGCCGTGCAGAAGAGCACCGCTGAACAGGGCCCCGCCGTGCAGAAGAGCACCGCTGAAGAGGGCCCCGCCGTGCAGAAGAGCACCGCTGAACAGGGCCCCGCCGTGCGGAAGAGCACCGCTGAAGAGGGCCCCGCAGTGCAGAAGAGCACCGCTGAACATGGACCCGCCGTGCGGAAGAGCACCGCTGAAGAGGGCCCCGCCGTGCAGAAGAGCACCGCTGAACAGGGCCCCGTCGTGCGGAAGAGCACCGCTGAAGAGGGCCCCGCCGTGCAGAAGAGCACCACTGAACAGGGCCCCGCCGTGCAGAAGAGCACCGCTGAAGAGGGCCCCGCCGTGCAGAAGAGCACCGCTGAACAGGGCTCGCCGTGCAGAAGAGCACCGCTGAACAGGGCCCCGCCGTGCAGAAGAGCACCGCTGAACAGGGCCCCGCCGTGCAGAAGAGCACCGCTGAACAGGGCCCCGCCGTGCAGAAGAGCACCGCTGAACAGGGCCCCGCCGTGCAGAAGAGCACCGCTGAAGAGGGCCCCGCCGGGCAGAAGAGCACCGCTGAAGAGGGCCCCGCCGTGCAGAAGAGCACCGCTGAAGAGGGTCCCGCCGTGCAGAAGAGCACCGCTGAACAGGGCCCCGCCGTGCAGAAGAGCACCGCTGAACAGGGCCCCGCCGTGCAGAAGAGCATCGCTGAAGAGGGCCCCGCCGTGCAGAAGAGCACCGCTGAAGAGGGCCCCGCAGTGCAGAAGAGCACCGCTGAACAGGGCCCCGCCGTGGCGAGGATCACCGCTGAACAGGGACCCGCCGTGCAGAAGAGCACCGCTGAAGAGGGCCCCGCCGTGCAGAAGAGCACCGCTGAACAGGGCCCCGCCGTGCAGAAGAGCACCGCTGAACAGGGCCCCGCCGTGCAGAAGAGCACCGCTGAACAGGGCTCGCCGTGCAGATGAGCACCGCTGAACAGGGCCCCGCCGTGCAGAAGAGCACCGCTCAACAGGGCCCCGCCGTGGCGAGGAGTACCGCTGAACAGGGCCCCGCCGTGCAGAAGAGCACCGCTGAAGAGGGCCCCGCCGTGCAGAAGAGCACCACTGAACAGGGCCCCGCCGTGCAGAAGAGCACCGCTGAAGAGGGCCCCGCCGTGCAGAAGAGCACCGCTGAACAGGGCCCCGCCGTGCAGAAGAGCACCGCTGAACAGGGCCCCGCCGTGCAGAAGAGCACCGCTGAACAGGGCCCCGCCGTGCAGAAGAGCACTGCTGAACAGGGCCCCGCCGTGTGGAAGAGCACCGCTGAAGAGGGCCCCGCAGTGCAGAAGAGCACCGCTGAACATGGCCCCGCCGTGCGGAAGAGCACCGCTGAAGAGGGCCCTGCCGTGCAGAAGAGCACCGCTGAACAGGGCCCCGCCGTGCGGAATAGCACCGCTGAAGAGGGCCCCGCCGTGCAGAAGAGCACCGCTGAACAGGGCCCCCCGTGCAGAAGAGCACCGCTGAACAGGGCCCCGCCGTGCAGAAGAGCACCGCTGAACAGGGCTCGCCGTGCAGAAGAGCACCGCTGAACAGGGCCCCGCCGTGCAGAAGAGCACCGCTGAACAGGGCCCCGCCGTGCAGAAGAGCACCGCTGAAGAGGGCCCCGCCGTGCAGAAGAGCACCGCTGAACAGGGCCCCGCCGTGCAGAAGAGCACCGCTGAAGAGGGCCCCGCCGTGCAGAAGAGCACCGCTGAAGAGGGCCCCGCCGTGCAGAAGAGCACCGCTGAAGAGGGTCCCGCCGTGCAGAAGAGCACCGCTGAACAGGGCCCCGCCGTGCAGAAGAGCACCGCTGAACAGGGCCCCGCCGTGCAGAAGAGCATCGCTGAAGAGGGCCCCGCCGTGCAGAAGAGCACCACTGAACAGGGCCCCGCTGTGGCGAGGAGCACCGCTGAACAGGGCCCGGCATGCAGAAGAGCACCGCTGAAGAGGGCCCCGCCGTGCAGAAGAGCACCGCTGAACAGGGCCCGCCGTGGTGAGGAGCACCCCTGAACAGGGCCCCGCCGTGCAGAAGAGCACCGCTGAAGAGGGCCCCGCCGTGCAGAAGAGCACCGCTGAACAGGGCCCCGCCGTGCAGAAGAGCACCGCTGAAGAGGGCCCCGCCGTGCAGAAGAGCACCGCTGAACAGGGCCCCGCCGTGCAGAAGAGCACCGCTGACCAGGGCCCGCCGTGCAGAAGAGCACCGCTGAACAGGGCCCCGCCGTGCAGAAGAGCACCGCTGAACAGGGCCCCGCCGTGCAGAAGAGCACCGCTGAAGAGGGCCCCACCGTGCAGAAGAGCACCGCTGAACAGGGCTCGCCGTGCAGAAGAGCACCGCTGAACAGGGCCCCGCCGTGCAGAAGAGCACCGCTGAAGAGGGCCCCGCCGTGCAGAAGAGCACCGCTGAACAGGGCCCCGCCGTGCAGAAGAGCACCGCTGACCAGGGCCCCGCCGTGCAGAAGAGCACCGCTGACCAGGGCCCCGCCGTGCAGAAGAGCACCGCTGAACAGGGCCCCGCCGTGCAGAAGAGCACCGCTGAAGAGGGCCCCGCCGTGCAGAAGAGCACCGCTGAAGAGGGCCCCGCCGTGCAGAAGAGCACCGCTGAACAGGGCCCCGCCGTGCAGAAGAGCACCGCTGAAGAGGGCCCCGCCGTGCAGAAGAGCACCGCTGAACAGGGCCCCGCCGTGCGGAAGAGCACCGCTGAAGAGGGCCCCGCAGTGCAGAAGAGCACCGCTGAACATGGCCCCGCCGTGCGGAAGAGCACCGCTGAAGAGGGCCCCGCCGTGCAGAAGAGCACCGCTGAACAGGGCCCCGCCGTGCGGAAGAGCACCGCTGAAGAGGGCCCCGCCGTGCAGAAGAGCACCGCTGAACAGGGCCCCGCCGTGCAGAAGAGCACCGCTGAAGAGGGCCCCGCCGTGCAGAAGAGCACCGCTGAACAGGGCTCGCCGTGCAGAAGAGCACCACTGAACAGGGCCCGGCCGTGCAGAAGAGCACCGCTGAACAGGGCCCCGCCGTGCAGAAGAGCACCGCTGAACAGGGCCCCGCCGTGCAGAAGAGCACCGCTGAAGAGGGCCCCGCCGTGCAGAAGAGCACCGCTGAACAGGGCTCGCCGTGCAGAAGAGCACCGCTGAACAGGGCCCCGCCGTGCAGAAGAGCACCGCTGAACAGGGCCCCGCCGTGCAGAAGAGCACCGCTGAACAGGGCCCCGCCGTGCAGAAGAGCACCGCTGAACAGGGCCCCGCCGTGCAGAAGAGCATCGCTGAAGAGGGCCCCGCCGTGCAGAAGAGCACCGCTGAAGAGGGCCCCGCAGTGCAGAAGAGCACCGCTGAACAGGGCCCCGCCGTGGCGAGGATCACCGCTGAACAGGGACCCGCCGTGCAGAAGAGCACCGCTGAAGAGGGCCCCGCCGTGCAGAAGAGCACCGCTGAACAGGGCCCCGCCGTGCAGAAGAGCACCGCTGAACAGGGCCCCGCCGTGCAGAAGAGCACCGCTGAACAGGGCCCCGCCGTGCAGAAGAGCACCGCTGAACAGGGCTCGCCGTGCAGAAGAGCACCGCTGAACAGGGCCCCGCCGTGCAGAAGAGCACCGCTCAACAGGGCCCCGCCGTGGCGAGGAGCACCGCTGAACAGGGCCCCGCCGTGCAGAAGAGCACCGCTGAAGAGGGCCCCGCCGTGCAGAAGAGCACCACTGAACAGGGCCCCGCCGTGCAGAAGAGCACCGCTGAAGAGGGCCCCGCCGTGCAGAAGAGCACCGCTGAACAGGGCCCCGCCGTGCAGAAGAGCACCGCTGAACAGGGCCCCGCCGTGCAGAAGAGCACCGCTGAACAGGGCTCGCCGTGCAGAAGAGCACCGCTGAACAGGGCCCCGCCGTGCAGAAGAGCACCGCTGAACAGGGCCCCGCCGTGCAGAAGAGCATCGCTGAAGAGGGCCCCGCCGTGCAGAAGAGCACCGCTGAACAGTGCCCCGCAGTGCAGAAGAGCACCGCTGAACAGGGCCCGCCATGCAGAAGAGCACCACTGAAGAGGGCCCCGCCGTGCAGAAGAGCACCGCTGAACAGGGCCCGCCGTGGCGAGGAGCACCCCTGAACAGGGCCCCGCCGTGCAGAAGAGCACCGCTGAACAGGGCCCCGCCGTGCAGAAGAGCACCGCTGAACAGGGCCCCGCCGTGCAGAAGAGCACCGCTGAACAGGGCTCGCCGTGCAGAAGAGCACCGCTGAACAGGGCCCCGCCGTGCAGAAGAGCACCGCTGACCAGGGCCCGCCATGCAGAAGAGCACCGCTGAAGAGGGCCCCGCTGTGCAGAAGAGCACCGCTGAACAGGGCCCCGCCGTGCAGAAGAGCACCGCTGAAGAGGGCCCCGCCGTGCAGAAGAGCACCGCTGAAGAGGGCCCCGCCGTGCAGAAGAGCACCGCTGAAGAGGGTCCCGCCGTGCAGAAGAGCACCGCTGAACAGGGCCCCGCCGTGCAGAAGAGCACCGCTGAACAGGGCCCCGCCGTGCAGAAGAGCATCGCTGAAGAGGGCCCCGCCGTGCAGAAGAGCACCGCTGAAGAGGGCCCCGCAGTGCAGAAGAGCACCGCTGAACAGGGCCCCGCCGTGGCGAGGATCACCGCTGAACAGGGACCCGCCGTGCAGAAGAGCACCGCTGAAGAGGGCCCCGCCGTGCAGAAGAGCACCACTGAACAGGGCCCCGCCGTGCAGAAGAGCACCGCTGAACAGGGCCCCGCCGTGCAGAAGAGCACCGCTGAACAGGGCCCCGCCGTGCAGAAGAGCACCGCTGAACAGGGCTCGCCGTGCAGAAGAGCACCGCTGAACAGGGCCCCGCCGTGCAGAAGAGCACCGCTCAACAGGGCCCCGCCGTGGCGAGGAGCATCGCTGAACAGGGCCCCGCCGTGCAGAAGAGCACCGCTGAAGAGGGCCCCGCCGTGCAGAAGAGCACCGCTGAACAGGGCCCCGCCGTGCAGAAGAGCACCGCTGAAGAGGGCCCCGCCGTGCAGAAGAGCACCGCTGAACAGGGCCCCGCCGTGCAGAAGAGCACCGCTGAACAGGGCCCCGCCGTGCAGAAGAGCATCGCTGAAGAGGGCCCCGCCGTGCAGAAGAGCACCGCTGAAGAGGGCCCCGCAGTGCAGAAGAGCACCGCTGAACAGGGCCCCGCCGTGGCGAGGATCACCGCTGAACAGGGACCCGCCGTGCAGAAGAGCACCGCTGAAGAGGGCACCGCCGTCTCAAGCACCGCTCCGCTGGGCACCGCCGTCTCAAGCACCGCTCCGCTGGGCCCTTCCTGTCACGCACCGCTCCACTGGGCACCGCCGTCTGAAGCACCGCTCCGCTGGGCCCTTCATCTCAAGCACCGCTCCGCTGGGCCCCGCCGTCTCAAGCACCGCTCCGCTGGGCCCCGCCATCTCAAGCACCGCTCCGCTGGGCCCTTCATCTCAAGCACCGCTCCGCTGGGCACCGCCGTCTCAAGCACCGCTCCGCTGGGCCCTTCATCCCAAGCACCGCTCCGCTGGGCCCCGCCGTCTCATGCACCGCTCTGCTGGGCCCTTCCTGTCAAGCACCGCTCCGCTGGGCTCCGCCGTCTCAAGCACTGCTCCGCTGGGCACCGCCGTCTCAAGCACTGCTCCGCTGGGCCCTTCCTGTCAAGCACCGCTCCGCTGGGCACCGCCGTCTCAGGCACCGCTCCGCTGGGCCCTTCCTGTCAAGCACTGTTAACGGTTCACTGTACCCACCATGCCTCCTCCTTGACCAGTGGAGACTGTAATCCACCTGATGGACTGTGGCTTTGCACTCCCCAGGATTGATCAGTGGGCAACCCACCCACTGTAGAGACTTGAGAGACTGTGGCTTTGCACTCCCCAGGATGGCCGAGTGGCCAAGCCACCCACTGTAGAGACTTGAGAGACTGTGGCTTTGCACTCCCCAGGATTGATCAGTGGGCAAGCCACCCACTGTAGAGACTTGAGAGACTGTGGCTTTGCACTCCCCAGGATGGCCGAGTGGCCAAGCCACCCACTGTAGAGACTTGAGAGACTGTGGCTTTGCACTCCCCAGGATGGCCGAGTGGGCAACCCACCCACTGTAGAGACTTGAGAGACTGTGGCTTTGCACTCCCTAGGATGGCCGAGTGGGCAAGCCACCCACTGTAGAGACTTGAGAGACTGTGGCTTTGCACTCCCCAGGATGGCCGAGTGGCCAAGCCACCCACTGTAGAGACTTGAGAGACTGTGGCTTTGCACTCCCCAGGATGGCCGAGGGGGCATGGTGGCCCCTTCGTGGATCTGCCGTCGTGGAATCATGTGGCTGTGGTGCCCCCCCCTTCCCTTCCCCCTGAGGTGCCTGTAGTTTTTTCATCAGATGCCCCTGCAGTGTTCTCTCCAAAGGACTCAGGTCTCCTGTGTGGGCTTTGCCCTTGTGTTGATACACTTTGGCCCACGGACACTTTGAATCTCGTTAGATGTGCAGGACTTATTGCCTCGGTTTTTCGTATGCACTGGATATTGAATTTGGATTTTTGATTTGTTATTGCTATTTGACCGTGACTTATCAGTGGTTTTTATTTCCCATAAATTTCGAGTCACTATTTAATTATGTCCTTGTTTTCTTTACGGGGGTTTGGGTGGTTTCACTGTGACTTGTTGCTCTGCATTGGTGTGTACATGGTTTGGGGGGGTGGGTGTATCGCGAATGTGTGTGCCCGTAACCTTTCGTCCTCCCCCCTCCCCTGTGTCATAGGTGCAGTACTCACCGTTGTCGTCTGCGCCGGCGTTCGTACCCGTGGTAGATGAGCAGGTAGACAAGAGCAAGTAGGATGTTTAATTCGGGTTCCATGCTGTCCTCCTTCCTCGTGGAGTGCGTAGAGGTGCGCGTTTTCCCGTTCGTAGTCTGTTTCCGCCGTGTTTTTATCGGCGGTGCTCCCGCCCCGGAAAAGGTGGCGGATTGGCCGGTCATGATAGTGTGGGCGGTACATTGTCTGCCGCCTGGCTGTTAGCGGTGACCGCCGCGCTGTTTGTCGGTCCCGCCGTGGCGGTCGGAGTGTTAATGTGGCGGGCTGTGTTGGCGGTTCCCGCCAGGGTCAGAATTCCATTTTTTGGACTGCCGGCCTGTTGGCTGGTTGGCCGCCACTTTATCACCGACCGCCAGAGTTAGAATCACCCCCTATGTTTCCCCCAAACGTTGTCTTGACTAAGGGATGGTGTGGTGTAGTCAGGCCAATCGAACAAATCTTCCTAATGGTGGGGAATGAAAGGGGGATAGCCATGTAAGGGAGGTCAATGGGATAGAGCTGCCTGAGGAACATGTATGATACTAATTGGGGATGGGGCAATAATCAAGTAATGGTCGAGTAAGGTGTTGCAGTTGTCTTTGATAACCTCACATATTGCCTCTTGTGATGTGCTGTAGTATTCTAAGCTGGGCTTTTGTTGTTTTTTTACTTATGTTACTATGGTGCTTCTCTGGCTGCTCCCATTGGGGTTTGTGTCTTCCTTATTCTCATGCCTATATTTCACTATGCACTTCATGATTTCCTTGAATATAGTGCCCTACCAAAAGGATTTATTTCAGACATCTGCAGACTTCTGTGCAGTGTGAGATGAATGCCTTTACCAGGCTTTCAAGACCATGATGTTGTTACAGCTAGTTTATTCGTCCCATGGGCATAAGTTATTATGCCTTCTGTGACATTTTTTCTCAAGTTATTATGATGGAAATAAACATATGGAGGATGGATCGCATTGCTTTGTATGCTCTTTTATAATACGAATAAGCTTTAATATTTATAGTTAATAACCACATCTCCGGTGCACTGATGTAGTGGTCAGTTTGAGGATATGAAACAGGATATGCAGATCAAATACTGGTGAATTCATTACATGGCATTAATACCCAATTTTATTGAACACACTGTGCTTCCTTTGTTATCTGGAAGGGTGATTAGTGTTATGAGTTTTTTAATCTATGAAAATGTCAATCTGTAGACTTCCAGGCTTCAGTTGTAGAATGGGTGGTAAGCATTGAGGCTTATATGTAAAGTGCAATTTAAACAGTTGCATTTCATGTCAACTGTTTCTTGATGGAAGCTTATATAAGCTTTGGATTGTTGAGCAAATGCATGCCAGTGATGTGCTTGGCTGTCTTCTTTGCCTGTGTGTGAAATCTGTGTCCATCTCAAGTCCTACGTGGTCACTTGAGCACTGCCATACTCTTCTATTCTGGGTGGGTTTGTTTTTCAGGCAACAAGAATTTCTTTTTTCAGTGTATCTGTGGACCAGTGTCTGGAATGTTTCTCATTACCCTTATGTTGATCTTTGCTACTGGCAGTTTATCTGTATGCGTACCTCTTATTTAAGCCATTGCATGTACAATAGTTTTTTCATAAGCAATTGCTGTTTTTGTCTTTGGAGTACTCAGGGCTTTCTGCCTCCCACTTTGTGAGTACTATATTTGTCTTTGGTGGACTGGGCCATTTCTGGTTGCGAGACTGTGTTTTTGAGGCACTGTCTGTCAGTGCAACTTATGCTGAAGTAGTTTTCCAAGTGCACACAAATGTCTGTTCACTGCAGGTTTCCATTCATTGTAGTTCTGCTGTTCTGAAATGAGTATTTTGTGTTGCGATTGTCCATTATTGGTACAAGATGAATAGGTATACCTTATTTTATGGCACTCTATTACAATTGTATTATATGGCATTTACTACTGCTAACAAGGCATTAGGGTGCTTTAAGCCAAGCAGTACTCTGCACCACAGCCAGGGTTAGTGAGTAATCCAGTGTAAATAGTTATTGATGACTATAGGCATTAATCTTGGGCAAGCAAGGATATCATTTCATGCATTTACTCAAATTTCTTTGTGATGGATTAAATTACTACAATTATCGTATGATCATTAGTGGGGTCAGGGTATGGGGTGATGTGAGTTCTTGCAGATGGTTGGTGGGGTTAATAGATGTGCTAGAAGATATTAAGTATTGTTATGTTGCAGGGGCATGATTTACATAGAAGATGTTGTGCTGTTTGAAAAAAATGTTAAGCAATTTCTAAAACTACATTATTAAAGATTATGGCATAAGAGTCAGAGACGTTGCTCAGAGAAAGCATGGAAAAAATGTAAGGGAAGGAGAGGTTCTTTGTTACGTGAATTTGTCATCTGGGAGGGTATGGTGGTGCTAGGTGGTGTGTGCTCAGCCTCGCCAGGGGGTGAGGCTGCTCCTTAAAGATCTTCTTTAGGAATTCAAGAATTAAAAAGGCTTTGATATGTAGAGGCATGTTGTGCCAGGACTATGTGATGATGTAGGAGAAGACCCAACCACCCGATTTGGACCTGGGATGTGTGCAAGAAGTCAGGCCCACCAGAGGTGTCTGGATGGTTTGTGGTAGGGGATAAAGCTATTGAGGCGTACTGGGCCTGTGTTTTGGCGAATTGCTTTGCAGGTGTGTGTGGGAAGTTTGAACAGGGCTTGTTTGTGTTTTGGGAGCCAGTTGAGCTCCTTGAGGTGCAGTTCGATGTGCGGGAGGTTAAATGTGATTCTTGCAGACAGATTCTGGGCAGTTTGCAGTCATCTGGTGAGTTGTTCTCTGATCCCAGCATAGAAGATATCCCCGTAGTCCAATTTGCTAGTAATGAGGGCATGAGTGACATCTTTGCATGTGCTGGTTAGAAGCCATTTGAAGACTTTCCTCAGCATCTTCAAGGTGAGAAAACATGAGGTTATCACAGTGTTGACTTTGAGGGTCATGTTGAGGTTTCTGCTGATAATGATCTCAAAGTTCTTGGTGTGAAAGGTGAGGTTGAGGGAAGACCCTACCGCAGCTGATCGCCAGTTGAAGTCCCTTGGTCATAGATTCTTTCCAAAGATCACAACCTCTGTCTTGTTGGTGTTGAGTTTGAAGCAGTTGGTCCACATTCACCCAGCAACTTTGGCCATGCAGGCAGTGAAGTTGTTCTAAGTGTTGGGAGACTTGTCTGAAAGAAAGACAATGATGTGGGTGTCATCAGCGCAGGGTAGGGTAGTACATCAATGTAATGGGGCAGATGATGCTAGCAAGAGGGATCATATACACGTTGAAGAGGGTTGTGGATCCTTGTGGTACTCTACAGATGGGGTCGCAGGAATCCAATGTGTAGGGGCCCCAACAGACTGACTTGAAAGAAAAAAGGAAAGACACCACTTGTGTTTTGTGTAACAGTTAGTTTTCAAGCAGGATTTAGACATTTGAAGGATGCTTTTTTGTGTTTCATTGAAGACTGTAGAAAGAAACAACATTATTTGCATGTGTTGATAGTGCTATATTAGGTACTTTTTGATAGGCCTGAGACCTTGTATGCACCACTGCATGAAAATATTGAATGCTCTCTTTATTCATACGCTTTTAGTAGTAAAATGTTTCAGATGCTAGCTTTCAACCATACACTGTTCTTTCGTAGGGCAACAGTCTGCCCACTGCTAGTCTGCCATTAGACCTCTGTTTCAACAAGGAGAGCTGACCCGCTCAGCAACTGGAAGCATAAAGTAATAGCTGGGAAATACAACATCTTTTAGTTGTGCATAAAGGAGGCAGTAACATCAAGATCATAGCAATGTGAGAAATAGATGGCCAACTAATGCAAACATCAAGAACTGAGGTTCTGCAAATGCAGGAGTGGAAGTCTTTTAATTTTCACACTCAATCAATCAATATTTTCGTACTCATGTTTGGCTCAAAGTATTAATTGAAAGGCAAATTGCGATCTATCTTGGGTGCCTTTGCTTTGACATTGCACAAAATGGAGGGCAAGGAGAGCTTCCCAAACAGAAGTGTATTGCTTGGATTCTTGTGATTGGAGCATGATATTCAAGCACTGTGGTAAGGGGTGGTCACCCTTTGGAAATTCAATGAAGGCTTTGGTAGAAGAGGGCTGCAGATTAGATTTCTGGAAAGTGGAAAATGACCATCTTATTATGTGGATTGCCCCAGCTTTTGTCCCATCTGTTTTGCTGACATTATAACCCTGTGCACTTTACCCTTGTTAAACAGGAGTAAATTGTCTGTGTTCCTCCTTTAAACATGTTGCAATTGACATAAACCTGATTAACCTAATTAACTGTTCCATATGGCCATAGTATGTGGTAAAAAAAAAATCCCTGGCATGGATAGTTAAATGCCGTTGGTGGACTGCAGCACGTTTTGTGCCATCCATTACAGTGTCAACTGCAACAATGATAAAGTGATGGATGAAATGATTGAATTAATCACATCCACTGGCTATAGCTCCAGGCCACATCCCAGTTACTTTTCACCCACCGTGCCACCTCAGTTTGGGCCCAGCTATATGCCAATCAGCTTTTACTCCACTCTAATAGGAACAGTCCAGCCCGAACTGCCAGAACAGGTCCTCCCTAAACCAGGACATAAGTAACAAAGACTGGTTTCATCCTGATAAGGGCCCCATCAGTTGGTTGTAGCTTGGCTACAGTGGTATAGTGAGAACGGGACCCATGCCTGGGCAGCCTGAATGCAGCCTGAAGGAAGGAGAATAAAGTGGGAAACACCAGGAGACCGAGGGACAGAGATCAGGGACAGAGATCAAAAATGTCTGTATTTGCATATAAACATTGATTAAGACATTGAAAACTTCAAATACCATTATTTGGGTGTTCTCTTGTTTAAACGCCCTGCCAAAGAGACCCTTTAAGAATGGCCCAGTCTTTGTCTTCCTTGATTACTCTTCAGTTGGGCTGGTGACAGAAAGCACAGAAGTTCACACCTCTCTGTGACTTCACTGTGGGTGCTCCAGACACTACCCTGCTGTGAGGGGCATTTCTACACTAAGGATGTGTGTGGACAACAGCTGGGAATAAGTTAATCCACAAACAACAAAGACAAAAGACACAACCTTTCTTCATAACTCCATGATTAAGCATGATTAGGAAATTCCACAATTACTAATAACTACTAAGAACAAGAACAGAAACACACTATGTAGAAAGTCTGACGCCATATCTGCATGAGTAAGAGGAGGTTACATACCCTGTTCATGCCTCTCCCCCAACACACTGCTAATCCTGGATCTCCACAGTATAGTTAAGTATGATATGTAGAGAAGACCAGGGCATTCTACATCACCAGAAGGCAGGGAATTGCGAGCACAAGGTGCTATAAAGAAAATCGCCTAGCACAATGAGAGTCAATGAATACAAAACGTATCTAAATGTGTGCAGTTAGAAGTGGAATCAAGCGCACTATACAATTTTAATTTAAAATGTTTTAGGAGATCTCAGAAATTGGCTGAATCAATTTAAAGTCTATAATATACACCATAAAATGCCACACACACATAAGATTGCCTTGTGTTTTTCAGGCCCTTCCTGTGTAAGCTTGAGCAGGCATTACCACATAACACGTGGAAGAATAAAGTAGAATTTTAAACTTCAAGGGAAAAAAAAGAGAGGGCTGGATTGAAATGTGGAGTCTGGGGAAACGGCATCTTTTTAAAAATCTGCAGCACAACACTAGGGAATATCAAAGGTAAAGTGAGTACAGAGCATAAATAACATTAAAGCCAAGCAGAAGCCGCACCATTCGGTTCTTTGTCTTCTTCGCACTTCTGGGCATACGTACTCCTAAAGCCTCCCCTAGCCGCAACAGTCTTAAACCCAGCTGACCTCACTCACTTTGAATTATTATACTCTGAGGCTTTTACACTCAGCCCTTCTAAAATCTTAGTCATGGGCACTATTGATTAGAAGGAAAAAATATTGTGTTTTTTTTTTTCTGTGGCAGGTGAAATTTTGGAATTAGGTACACGGGAATGCATTACATGTCTTGTCAGATTATGAAAAACATGTGAATCCATACTGTTAGACAGCTGGTAAAAACTTAAGTAGACTGATAGAAAAGGGATGTGTAATGAAAGATGATTAGGGCTAATTTTAACTTTTACCCTAAAATGTGTAATACTTACTGACCTTTTCATAATACTTAGATCCTAGTCAAAGTGACTTGTAGATTAATTGTCTATCATAAATATTCATAAATTGAGAAATAACAATTATTGTTTATGCATACTGATTTTGGGGTACATGATAGGGCTCTCAGTATAGCACCCACAGAGGACAAATTATATGACAGGTTTGTCTGACTCCTAGCACTGCCCCATTCCAGAGCATCACTGTGTATGGGAGAGTGAGCAACATCTACCAGTTCTCCTTTTCTCTAAAATGATTGAGGTTAACTTTTGGATTTACTGGGTGTGACAGTCAGAATTCAGGTGAAATGCTGGCAGTCTAGAGTACATAATGGGCTGGGAATGATGGAGAGATGAACGACAGGTCAATGGAAGCTCATTAGAAAGGAAACGGGTAGCTGCATGATCACACACTCACTTCATTGGGTCACGGTCATGTCTCGGCTAATAATGGCAGAGCCCTATTTAAGGTTAATCAGGGCTCGTGATCTTAGTCTGGCATCTTGTTGCTAGTTCCTTTTACCCTGAATACGTAAATGTTTGCACATCATTCACATTTTCTTTTTCCCCTTTTGGTTTCCTTTGTTTTCCTGTTATTGTGGATTTCTCTAAATCTGAAGAATTTACTACAATTTTGGTGGCAGTTGATACAATTACCATAATGGGGAATTTTTAAACATTCACATGGAATGGGTCCACAGGTGCCCTCCTCAAGCCTCAAGAACACCCCCACCCACACCAGAGAGACACCGGAGGATGGAGGACCCCATTCCAGGTAAGTATAGGTAAGTTTTTTTTTTTTTTTAATCAAAGTGCCATTGGAGGCCCAACTTGGGGAACCCTGCATGGCACAGGGTGCAATGGCCATACCCAGAGGCCACTGGCCCTTTGTCCTGGCCATTGGGGTGGTGGGCATGATTCCTGTCTTCCCTAAGAAAGGAGTCATGTGGGATGGATGTTTTTGCATCATAAAATGATGCTAGGCTGGTTACAGTGATCTTTTTTTACTCTAACCAGCCTAATGTCATTTTTTGGTGCAAAACCCCGTTCTCCCATACCGCCAGCCCCACCCGGCTAACGTCATTTTTTTTATGCTAGCCACCCTTTGCACCGGCTTGCACCATTCCATAAATATGGGGCCCGGCTGGTGCTCAAGAATGGCGCAAGCTGGTGCTAAACATTTTGGTGCAAAACTGTGTTACTGCAGTTTTGCACCAAAAAGAATAATTTTGCCCCTCAGTTTTATTAAGGCTTATGGTTAGAGAAACATCATCAGCAACCAAAGACAGAATGAAAGAGCAGGCTGATAAACATAGCTTCCCTGCCGCTATTTAGTGTGAGACAAAGTCTGGTTGTCCTCTTTTTTTGAACCCCTGAAGAGTTGACATCCTAAGCTTGAGTAACATTTTAAGGCCCATATTTATACTTTATTAGCGCCGCATTTGCGCCACTTTTTGACGCAAAAACAGCGCAAACTTACAAAATACAATGGTATTTTGCAAGTTTGCGCCGTTTTTGCATGAAAAAATGACGCAAATGCGGTGCTAAAAAAGTATAAATATGGGCCTAAGTTTTTTTCCATTATTAAAATAATCAATCCTGTTGCTGTTAGCATTCAAATACCACTTTCATGCTGAATACACCTTGTGTTCTAATTCTCACAATTGAAACTCATTATTCCAAATCCTTAATTCTCATGTTAGGCCTCTGCCTCCTCCAGTTCTGATACAGGAAGTTCCAGAATTTGACACATTAGATATTTGGAATTCGCACCAATTAGAATTTCTGGTTTGAAAGGGTATCCTATCAGTGACCAGCCTTGGGGGCTAACTACCACCATTCATGACCCTGGACTGGTACAGAGATTTTTTTCAACTACAATATGATAAGCCTGGAGCCTTGGGAGGGTGTACACTGTTCAGTGTTTCCATGAGCTGCATCCTTTCTATGACCTCAGGCACACCCACTAATGAGCTTACGAGCTAGACATGCTCTTTCTCCCTCTGATTGTGGGGTTATGGGGCAACATTCCTCCAGTACAGTGGGGAATTTCTGAGAGTTTGCATGCTTCTTTATAGGGAGGAATAATTACAGCAACTGAGAGTTTCATGTTGGGACAGGACTTCATAGTCTCTATCCCAATCTATCATGACTGCCGCATTATAGGATATATTGTTTTTTTCCCCCAAACAATCACAGAGGAATTGCTTCATTGGGACCCACCTTCCATTTGAGGTCCTAAATTTAGAGTTTGGCAGACTGGATTACTCTGTCACAAATATGATGGAGATCCTGTATACTGTATTACAATTTCATTATTTCCCATGGAAATCATAATACAGTGGACTGGATATCCGTCATGATTGTGACAGAGTAACCGGATTGCCAAACTCTAAATCAGACCCTAAGTTTGATTACTTTATTTCTTTTGCTGCCACCCTGGCAGTACATTGTACTACTGTTGTTGATCAAGTTTCTGGATGTTTTTAAGCTTCTGGCTTTTTTCCCTCCTGACAGTTTTCTTATAGGGCATGTTGCAGCTTTGTGTTTCCCCTCATTGGCTGGCAAGGTGGCTTCTGGAGGAGATCGTCTTATCTACAGAACCAGAACCTTCAGGTCCAAATGTCTCTTTGTGTGCCCAAGCATTGAAAGGGGAGTAAAAAGGAGGTAGTCTGCCGCAAAGGATGCACCGGAGGGAAAAGACCTTCATGGAGTGAAGGAAAGCACACCCGCTAAAATTGGGAGGCAACTCAAAGTCACACTGACTCTAACTGATGAAAGAGAACGGAGGATAAGGCTTTAATCAAGTTGAGAACCAAAGACAGAAAGATTAAGGACGCATGCTCAGATGAGGATGCTGAGTTCATAGACAAAAGTCTGGAACAAAGAATGGTGGACACTAATGTTGGATGATGATTCTTTTGCAACAGTCCTGGAGGGTTATGTCAGACCAGGTGAGT
Source organism: Pleurodeles waltl (assembly GCF_031143425.1). NCBI lineage: Eukaryota > Metazoa > Chordata > Amphibia > Caudata > Salamandridae > Pleurodeles > Pleurodeles waltl. Next base: position 867,497,043 of record NC_090449.1, read on the forward strand.
CTTGGAGTAGAGTATGGGAGGGAGGAACAGCGAGGAAGTTTGTGTTTTGCTGTCTCTAGACTAGGGGTGGGCGGCAAGCTCAGCTCCGCTGGTGGAGCTAACAGAGTTTGTGGCACTCAGTGCTCCGTTTGGAGCATGGAGTTCACCCAAAAACTCTGCTAGCCCCGCCAGCGGAGCAGAGCTCACCACATGCGCATTGCAGCCCAGTTTTGGGCCACACAGCACAAGCACAGACTGTCTGTACTTGTGTTGTGTGGCCGATAACTGTCGCCATCAGCTCCAGGCAGACTGAGGATTCCAACAAGGCCTCCCTTCTCAGCAGCCCAGGCCAGGAGCAGGGGGCAGAGGGAGGCAGTGCACCAGGCCACTGGCAACGAGGACTCAGGTGAGTCCACATTTTTTTATTTTTTTGTTTGTGCACATTGGTGCACAAGAGGCCTGAAACAGCCCTGGCCTGAATTCAGGCCAGGGCCATAGGCAACGAAAGCTGCAGTTTCAGGCCTCTTGTGCACCGGCCTTCCCAGGCCTTTTGTGCACCAGCCTACCCCTTGTGCACTGCACCCGGGGCATGCCGATGCACAAGAGGTCTGAAATGGTAGCTTTCACTACCTGCAGTCCTCTCCTTAATGCGCCCTATCTCTGAAGCGCTAAGAAGGGTCAGGACACTGCTTAGCACTTCTGAGAAAGGGCACATTCAGTAGAGGGTGCCATTCTGCGGCTCACGGAACTCTGCCTCTGCGGAATCCTACGGAGTTTTAAATCAACTCTATGGAATTCCGCAGAGTAGAACTCCATGAGCTCAGTCCAGGCCTACTCTCAACAGCCCAGAAAGGAGTAGTACAAGGCAGGTTTCATTTACAATTGACTTTAGGAGAAAGAAGAAGATGCTTCTGTAAACTTGTTTTACCTCCTTCATCTGACCCCTTAAGAGAGGCTCATTTGATAAAAGAAAGACACAGCTGTTCAGAAGATCTTAATGGCTCCCCAAATAAAGTGATATCATTACTTTTTATATAAAGCTGGGATCATATGTTATAAACAAAGGAAACCCTGAATTAGGTACTGTTACAACTGGCATCCTTGTCATAGTTTCCCCATACCTTTTGCTTTCAGACCCATTGTTTTGCTGTCCTAGTTTTTGCTGGCTTTAGTAGTCTGGGCACTTTATCACTGCTTACCAGTGCTAAATTGCATGTGCTCTCTTCTTTAAACATGGTTACATTGACGTATCCATAATGGGCATATTTAAGCAACTTATAGGTCCCTAGTAAAGTGCACTGCCTGTGCCCAGGGCCTGTACATTAAATGCTGCTAGAGGGTCTGCAGCACGGATTGTGCACCCACTTCAGTAGCACTTCAAACATGTCTCAGGCTACCATTGCAGAGCCTGTGTATGCATTTTTAAACTGCCATGTCGACCTGGCAAGTTAACCACCTTGCCAAGCTAAAACCTTTCTTTTTAAAACAAGTAAGTCACCCCTAAGGTAGGCCCTGAACAGCCCAAGTGCAGAGTGCATTTAAAAAGTAGGGCATGTCCTGGTAAGTTTTGCATGTCCTAAGGGTGAAAAACTCTTAAATGTGTTTTTCACAAAGCAAGGTCTATCCCTCCTATAGGACAACATTGGATAGCCTTATTACCTCTTTAAATGTGTAATTTCCAATTGGGAAGATATGGGACACACATGTTTGGTGTCTCTGGAATCACAATTTTAAATCACAACTTTTTGTGAATTCAGATTCTGAAAATGCCACTTTTAGAAAATTTGCATTTTCTACTTTAATCATTAGGTGCTTTTTGCCTGTCTCTGAATGCACATCTGGGGTGGGGGACAGCTTGGCTTTGTGCATTCTTTCTAGGCATCCACACGCAAAGGGAGCTCAGGTGTGACTGATAAGCCCTCTACAGGCTGATGGACCATTCTAGGCAGGATGGGGGGGAGGAGCTGACACTTACATCTGAATAGGCTGTGTCCTGTCCCCCCACAAAAGGTTGCACACCCCTGTGTAGTGGATCTAGAGCCAAGGCAGGAAGGGCAGGGACTCTGTGCACTTCAAATACCTCTACTTGAAGTCTGTCCCACTTCAAAGGTACAACTAGTTATAAGTACTGGACCTCAGACACCACCAACTCAGTACACTTCTGGACCTGTGGATACTCTGCCAGTAGGAAGGACTGCTGTGCTGCAAGGACTGCCACTCTGCTGGACTGCTACTCTGCTGGGCTCCTGCTCTGCTGACCCGCTGCCTGCTGCCCTTCTTGCCTAAGAATGAGAAGGACTGGACCTGCATCTCTTCAACCCAGAAACAAAGGAACTCCAAGAACTTGCTGACTTGCCTCCTGTTTTCAGAAGTCTTAGGGACACAAAAGACTTCCAACTCACCTGCTACAGCACCTGACTCTGTCAACTGTAAGTCTTTCCCTGACAAGTGGTGCCAATCTAGACCCAGGCCCTTGGAAGTTAAAATGTGCTGCTCCAGTCAAATCAACTCATCGTCACAACTGCATGGATCAGAATCGGTGCATCATCCCTATTGTGTAGATTGGCACTGACGCACAGCCCCCCATTGTGTGAATCAGATTAGATGCATCATATTTCCAGAGCGGATCAACCTTGGTGCATCGCCATTGGAACCGTTGCATGTTTGACCTAATGCATCGTCGCAGTTGCGTGAAGAAAATCAATGTATCTTCGCTACTACATGAATAGGGTCGACACATCACCTCCACCTGCAGGATCAACACCAAAGCATCACTTCAGTGTACTCACCTTATCCTCAATTTTAAAGCAACCTGGATTAAGGTACTTTTGGTCAGTGGGCCTCACTGGCTCCTTATAGCCAGCCTGTGCTCCATCGCAGATGGCCTGAAATCTTGATTTTGTCCTGGTCCGATGCGACCAGATATCACCAGTTGGCTATTCGTGCTTCAAAGATCTATTTTGAAGTTTAATCTTTCAAAATGTATAACTCGAGTTCTATTTATTGAATGCTTGTCATTTTGGTCTTGCTTTATTAATTAAATTAATCTCTATTTTTCTAACCTGGTGTGGCATGTGACTGTGTGGTGTTTTCACTGGTTTACTGTTTGAAGTGTTGCATGTATATTTAACACATTGCCTCTTGAGTTAAGCCTGCCTGCTCTGTGCCAAGCTACCAGAGGGTGAGCACATGTTACCGTAGAGTGTGTTTGTGACTTACCCTGACTAGGATTGTGGTTTCTTCTTGGGCAGGGTGCATACCTCTGCCAACAGAAACCTAATTTCTAACAGTTACTTTCCAAAAAGTTCTGTATGTCCAAATGACTTTGTTGTTAAATCTTGATTTACAAATTTGCTTTGACACTTACGTGGGCATTCTCTTATATATTCACAGGGAACCATCTGTCCCTTCACCCACATCCTGAACTCTGAAATATAAGAAAAGACAATTGTTACTGATATTTCAGAGGCTCAGATGTTTCTTCATGGTTTGGACTTGAGTTGCAAGCGGAGAGACAAAACACTGTCTATTGCCTTTATTTTATTTTTATTTTTACCTGAAAAGGGAGAAATAATAAAAATCAAAATCAAAATTGCATATAAAATAAAGACAGAGCTGTCTAGACCTTATTTCTACCCTCCCCTCCTTATTTACCTATAATCTCAGTTTTCCAGAAGGTATATGCATACAATGAGGTAGCGTGTACCATCTCTCTACTGAGACGATTCTCCAACAGGGAGCGAGCTCCAGCCTGGGGTTTCTGTCTCCCTCTACCTGTCTTTCCCCAATTCCTTTTATGGGCAGCAAGTCTACCTTAGCTTGGCATGCAGGTATTCAGGGATGGTAAGGGTATGCAGCAGACCTGCACCTTTAGAGCCTGAAAGTGATCTCAATAATTTGAGCGTATCACAACACTGTTCCATGAACGACTACATAAGATGCTAATACTGGCCCTGAAACTCATGACGAGAAAGCTTGTCTAGCTCTTCAGACACCTGCAGAAAGTTTGAGAGAAAATGTTTTTAAATCAATAGGATTTAATGATACACTTATGGAATAAAACTGCAGCATCAAAGATTACTAGCACATCAGTCGTGCAACAACACTATGGTGTGAAAGATAGATATAGCATGACTAACGTGAAAGCAAAGGACAGCATGATCAAATTAGCACAGCCACAGAAAGTCTGATGGTCGGATAATTATTATCAAAGGTAGTTAGGGTTCACATTTAGAAAACATTATGTATACAGCATGCAAAAGAGGTATTCCCCAGAGAAGGGGCCATGTGTAGAGGAATGCAAAATTCCTTGCCTCTCTTCTGTATGTTATTGCTTTTATTGCTGTGAGACAGTGGCAGAACATTTTTGGATGCAATCCAAGAGAACACTGATAAAAATTAATCAGTTTCTGTGACAAACAAAAGTCCCTCATACCCAGACTTTGAGCATAGAAACTTCTGCTCTACCTCACCATAAATTATATTAGTAAGTACAGTTATGCACAATCCAAATTAATAAGCACATGAAGATGTAGTAGGGCTCAGAAGATATTACTTTAGAAAGCCATTATTAGATTTCAAGACAAAAAGCAAAGCACCAAACAGGAAGCCTAGACTTGGCAGAAAGAGTTGTACTACCTGATGATTTATGAAACAAACAAATAATTGGATCACAAATAATGAGGAAGGATGCTATAGAGTGCAATAAAAGTCAAGAAATGGTATGTGCTAATAAACAATAATTCATTCTTACAAATGTGAAAATATGAATTTTGAGGTAATTAAGAAAATTAGGAAAGTGTGTCAGTAAAGGCTTGAGCAGAAACTACCATCTGTGGAAGAGAGAAGGCTGATATTTTACCAGGGTGTTCTAGCTCAATATCACTGCAATTATATTGATGACGTAATATACACCTTCTTTTAATGCCTTTGTACTTACATCAACTTATTTTATAGTAGTGCCAAGTAGGTCTTTTTTTAGGAATTTTGACGTACGTAGGTCGATGTATTTACAAATAGAGAAAACTCTAAGACAATACCAAACATGTACAATAGACTTTGGCGACACATTGTTTTGTTCCTTTTTTAATAAGACTTAAATAACTGAATATGGATGGCAGGGCTTATTCTGATGCAAGTTAAAGTAGAGGACAAAAATGTTGACGTCATTAGATCCAGAAAAGGTACCTGACCTTGGAAGCAAGATGATGGTAAGCAAGAATTCATCTTGGAATCAGAACTGATGTTCCATCATCTACTGTATTGCTTGATATATAGTTCAAGTAAAACTAACATGTAAACAGTTCAATGTTTATGTTTGCCATTTGTTGTGGTGTTTCTGCACTTCACATCCAAAATGTAAACCTCACGCTTTCTAGGCAATGCGAATTGGCAATGGCATAGTCAATAGACAAACGTGCAATTGATTAACTTCCTATTCTTAACTGGAAAGCTTTCTTTTCAGGTTCTAAGCAAAAGGATGATACAAGAATTTAGTGGCTTAAATATTATGTGACAAACATACAGGATCTAATTCACAAAGGTAAACTTAAACGTTTCTGTGTTTTTTAGTATCCACCAAACTGCATTTTAAAAGTAAGATTGCGAGCGCGGAGGCTCCGCAGTCACAACCCTCAGGAAAGGGAACTGTGCAGTTGCGGCTATCATGAAGAAGAAGGGGTGGGGAAGCGCGCGGTGGGGGGGAATGAAATTAAAAATAATAAAATTAAACACTTACCTTCTCGCCACCTGGCCGTGCCCCCCTCCCTCCTCTGCTGGCTGTAGGCAGGCACAGGCTCCCAGCCTGCCCTGATTCGAATCCTGTTGCTGCTCAGAGCAGACTGGGAGCCTGTGCAAACTCTCTCCAGCCCAGCAACTGTGTTGCTGGGCTGGAGAGAGCCTACTGCGCATGTGTGCTTGGCCAGCCTGAGATGGCCAGCCAAATACACATGCGCTCTGAGGGGAGTGCTGTGCACTACCCCTCACTGCTCGTCACCCCCGTGCCCTGACCCTTTTCCCACAAAACAATAATAAACACAGTTTATTATCATTGCTTGGGAAAAGGTTTGCAGCCGCCACTGCTGGCGGAGGAGCAAAGCTCCTCCAACCTAATGGAGGAGCCGCCCCTGGAACTGTATACTGAGGCAGTTCACTTCAGAGGGGAGCAATTATTAGTGCAGCAGACGGAGGGGTACCCGACCACAAATTAATACAGAACCCACTCCACAGCAATAGTGTATTTGTTTTACTTTGCAACCAGGAGAAGGAGCATTTCCTTGCTTGTGTTATGTCCTATGGCACCCTTATTATGCTGTTGTATCTGTTCCAAATTTGCACACTCTTCATCCCTGTTCTTGCTGTCGAGATGTATTTAGCAATACTTCAATTGCACTTTAATGATGGGCATTATGATGATTTTAACTTTACAATGTCCAGAAATGTAATTTTCTTCTGTACACACCATTTTAGTCCCAATTTTCCTTTTTTATAATCGCTTTATGTTTGTTCCGCACAGAAAAAAGGGATGAGGGTGTGGAACTAATGCCTCACATCACCTTCCCCTTGTGATATACAGTACATGAAGGTAGTGCCACAAAGTATTTACCTGTAGATCAATGAGTGGTGGTTGCATCAAACCTAAATTGGGTCTCCTACTCACTTAGAGTCATCAAAAGATAGGAAACAGTCATTTATCTAAAGGCATTGATTAATATCAAGCAAAGAATAGCACAGAAAGACTGCCTCTGTGAATGCCATTTAGGTCACCTCCATCTCTGCTTTTGGTGTCCCCTGATTTATTCCCAGTTCGCCATATACCATCTGTGAATTTACTTGGGAAACCTATAAAACAAGATGTTGTTATGTCTACTTGTAGAGTGCATTCATTATCACCCAGGGATGTCCTGAAGCTGAGCAGGTGTGTTTGCTTAAACCCAACTTAGGACGGGAGGGGTTATTCCAAGATCCAAGTCTTCAGCTTCTTGTGGAATTCAAAAAAGAGAGGAGGAAACTGTGTTGTGTAAAGGAAGGTTGTAAGAAATTGGGTTAGTGGTTGGGGAGAAACCCTACACAGGGGGTAATCACAATCAAACCCTAACCCTAAGTTAACCTGTGCTCAGCCCCTTGGTAGCTGGCCCAGAGCAGTCAGGCTTGACTTAGAAGCAAAGTGTAAAGTATTTATGCACACTTCAAACAGTACGAAAATGAAACCGCACCACAAAAGGCATCTCACACCAGATTAGAAATATAGAGTTATCTTTAATAAACAAAATAAGACCACAATGACAGAAATCCAATCAGTAGAACTGGATATATGTCATTTTAGAATTTAACTGAAAAGAGTGCCAAAGCACAAGGTGCTAACTGGGGGTATCTGGTCACTCCAGACTGGGACCAAGTCACAAGTTCACGCCTTCCACCATAGAGCATGTGCTGGATACAGGGACCCAGTTAGGCCCTCTGAACAAGAGTACCTTAAGTCCTGATAGAGGAGAATTGAGAGGTCCAACATCGAAGAAACTTCACAGAGCAGAGGCTATGCATTGTACCGAAATGCTGCCGGCTGCAATGTGAGGTCCTGCATCTTCGTCAAGGATCCCATCAATGAGAGATTTGTGATGCGAGGCCCTGCATCGAGGAAGCTTCGCACAGTGGCGATTCCAATGTGGGCTGATAGGTTGATGTGGAGTCATTGTGCTGAAAGAACCCTTGCAGCACATGTGATACATCAGTTCTGGTCAGGATTGCGCCATGCAGCAGAGACTTGATGATTCGGCTGGGTTCCCAGATGGGCTGACAGAGTACCTTCAGGCCCACCTCAAAGGGTCCAGGAATGAGGGGGCACTACTAGCAGGGTAGGATTCGCAGAATGTGCTTGTTTCAAGGTTGTTAGAGCCTTCTGTCCCTGAGGCGTTAGTGAGGAAGCCTGCCAACTAGCCCTTGGAGTCACTCAGGTGCCCTGGGTTAAACAGATCCAGGTCCAGCCCTTCTCCCCCAGGCAAGAGGTCAACAGAAATCAGGTCAGCAGGACAGCAGTCCTTCAAAGCAGCAGTCCAGCAGAGTGGCAGTCCTTTCAGCAGTATAACAGTCCCTCTTCCTGGCAGAGTATCCATAGATCCAGAAGTATACAGAAGAGTTGGTGTCTTAGGTCCAATATTTGCAGAGTAGAATACATTTCGAGAGATTTCCTTGCGATGTCCACAGGCTTCCTGCTTCCCTTGTCCTGGGTCCAGATTAACTACATAGGGTATGCACCTCTTTGTGTAGAGGCAGGATATAGGTGTTCAAGTGTAAGTAGGGCCGTGTCCAGCTTCGTGCTCCCATCCTGCCATTGATGGCCCATCTAGACACACCTAATCCCTTTATTATGTGCGGCTGTCTAAAAGGAGTACACAAAGCTCAACTGCCAGATTCACCCAGTTATATGACCCAGAAACAGGCTGAAGGCACTAAGTGGCTAAGGCAGAAACATGCCAACTTTCTAAAAGTGTCATTTCTAAAATTGTAATTTAAAACCAGACTATACCATAAGAGGAGTTTTTATTACAGTTGCAGACACCATACATGAACTGATTACCTGTTCCTATTTCAAAGGTATAGCTTATTAAACGTAATAAGATAGCTCCAATGTTATCCTATGGGAAATGTAAGCCTCATAATAGTAAAAAAAGGAATTTGATAGTTTTTCACTATTGTGACACATGAAAGTTTATGCCCAGCTTTTTAAATACACTGCACTTTGCCATCTGGGCTGTCCTGGGCCTACCCTATGGATAACCTATACTCATTAAAAAGTTTAGTTTGGGGCTGGCAAAAGGTTTATTTTGCCAGGTCAAACTAACAGTTTATAAACTGCACAGAAAGGCTGTAATGGCAGGCCAGAGACATGTTTAAAACATTATTTTAATGGGAGGCACAACCAGTGCTGCAGGGCCACTGGTAGCATTTAATTTAGAGCCTCTGGACACATGGATTCCACTTTACTTGGGACTTACAAGCAAATTGAATATGCTAATTGGGTGTAAGCCAATTCTACCATATTTAAAGGAAATAACACAAGCACCTTGCATTGGTTAGCAAGAGACAGAGTCCTAAGGCCAACAAAAAACACATTCAGCAGAAATAGAAGGAGGTAGGCAAAAAGTCTGGGGATGACCCTGCAGAAAGGACCACGTCCAGCAGAGGTTGGTCTATGCTGTAGTGGGCAATGTACGATAAGGCCTGACCTCTGGATCTGTCTTTGTATGTGTGTGGAAAGTGTGCTGGTAGGAGGATTGAAAGTGTCTGTGTGGTTGGTGGAAGAAGATGCAGTTGTTCAGGTAGGTGGGACAAGTGTTATGTAGTGCCTTGAATGTGTGAGTAAGGAGTCTGAGTTCAGTACATTTGTGTATCAAGAGCCAGTGGAGCGTCCCAAAGTATAGTAGGATGAATGTTCTGTGGGGGAGGTTGAGGAAGAGTGTGCTTGCTGATTTCTGGATGGTTTGTAGTCTTCCTGTGAGTTGCTTGTTAACTCCAGCATTGACAATGTTCCTGTAGTCCTGCTTGTTGGTGATGAAAGCATGTGTGATGTTTTTTTCTGGTGGTAGTTGGAAACCATTTAAAAATGTTCCTTGGCATCTTCTGGGTTTAGAAGCAGGATGCGGTGAAGGTGCTGACTTCTGTGGCCATGTCTAGTGTGTTGTCAATAATGATCCCTAGGTTCTTGGCCTGAGATGGGGGCCAGACCAGTCTTCATGAGGATTACTACTTCTGTCTTGTTGGTGTTGAGCTTCAGAAAGTTGGGCTTCATCCATTTGGTGACTTCTGTCACATGCAGGCATTGAACTTGTTCCTTTTGTGGGGGGTCTTGCCCAAGAGGATGAGTATGAGTTGCGTTTTGTCAGCATGGGAGGAGGTGTTGATAGTGTGTTAGCAGATTACTTTTGCCAGAGGGGTCATGTATATGTTGAAGAGGGTAGAGCTGAGGGCTTTTGAAAAGTGAGGTGCTAGGCTTACAGCTTCATTTCTGTCCATCAAGAAGGAACAGAACGAGCAGCGAGAAGCTCCTTAGATGCCAATCTCGTTGAGGCAAGGAGTATGAGGGCTGCAGTGTCTCCACTGAGTAGGATCATACAGATGTCGTCTGAGGCAGTGATACCTGCTGTCTTTGCAATGTGGTTGGGCCGGAACGTGTAATGTGTGGTGCAGAGGAGCTGGTGGTTCACGAGGTAGGCAGTTGATGATCTTCTCTAGGACCTTGGCCAGATAGGGCTGGAGGGAGATCAGTTTACAGTTTGCAAGTGTGGCTGGGTCCACAGAGAGTTACTTGACCAGGGACATGGCAGTGGTGTTTTACCAGGTATCTCTGAAGGTCTTTGAATAGATGGTCATGTTGCAAATGGAGATAGGTTGCAAGTCCTTTGGTGTGATGGGAGCAGAGGTCTGATAGAGCTCCGGGATGAATGAATTTCATGGCAGCAGCTATCTCATTTGCAGTGATGGTGCACCACAAGATAAGAGTCCGTTCTCTGGGTGGTTTCTGTGATAATCCATTGAGGCCAACTGTGACCACTAGGAACAGTCTAGGCAAGCTGCAAAGTGCCAGTCAATTGATTGTGTCCATCCAAAGAGGAACTCCTCAAGGAATCCTCTGGAGACTGCATTTGAGGCCAATGGAAATACAGGAGCTTTGAATACTCCTTCCTCAGCCTTTACTCCAAGGGGAAAATTGACATTTGCTCACAAATGTAGGAAAGTAACTTTCAGTCCGGAATCTTTATTGTGAAGGAAATGTTAAACTTATTCTTGAGCGGAGAACCATGAGTAAGAGCCTTGTAGAAACTTAGGGAAGGTTTTATAGACTTGAGAATAGGGACCATATTGGAAGGTAGAAAAATGCATAAGAGCCCCATACATAGGGCAATCATGACAAAATCAGTTAAGTTTACCACCCTTTCTAGTCCTACACAGAATGCCTCACTCCCCTGAATGTGTTCCTGACTCTACTGCCTTAGTATTGATGATCTTCCTGCCCTGGTCACCGATGTCCTTCAGCTGCACCAGACAGGATCAAACACTGAAGTGGGAAGTGAGAGAGGGAGAGAAAGAGAGGGAGAGATAGAGAAACAACTATTGTTTGTCCAGGCTCTCTCTTGTCCCAGTGCACGAAGGCGTTCAGGAGGTACTGCAACTCACTAGTCAAAAAAAGTAAGGTACATGCATCATTTTAGTGATAGAAATGCATGCTATTCTCAAACAAACATATAATAGGCATGTATATCCACTGGCTTCTGAAAGGCAGACACAATGAAACCAAGCCATGAGGAAGTGAAGCCTGTGAGACCCAACTCAGGCAAGGTTTCAGGATACCTCCGAGTCGGGAAAGGGAGTGTTGAAAACACAGCCAGGCAACAAAGTCAAAGCAGAATTCAAAGAGCAAGGTTAGCACAACAAGGAAAAAGGGCTGAGAGATTATTTACATGGGAATCTGTAGTAAAATACTAGAGCCAAAATAGAATCAGAAGATCAATGTCAGATTAAACTGGCAAAGAAACTAACAGCCTGAGAGAAGGAAAGCCAAAACCAACAGAACAGAAAGAGCAAGGTCACTGTAAAAAGGCAAGGAGCTCAAAGTGACAGAGGAACCGCAAAGAGAGAAAACAGCAAAGGCGAGGCACGGTAAGGGAAGACAAACTAACAACAGCGAAGACCCAATACAATGCGAAGTTGCCAGACAGCTTCTAGTGCTTTCTCATAATCTTTACAGAACCTCAAGAGTTGCAACGAGAGCACGTAATAGTGCCAAATACAATTATTAAATGCAACGTGCAACAAAACAACAGGCTGATGGGGGAGAAAGTGTAATATCGCACAGAACCCAAGTCCTGAATGCATCGAAAGAGAGAAGAGATCAACGCCCAGTGTCATCAATAAGGTGGTTAAAAAATTGGTTATGGGCAATTGGAATTTCATCACAAAAGCACTGATAAGGGGCGTGGCCGGGCCACGAAACAAGATGGCCTCTTAGAGCGAGAGCGACGTGCCGTGGCGATCCCGGAGGGGCGACGGGGGCGAGAAGACAGCCGGACAACACACCGGGTCCGGTGCCCCTCCACCCCAACAACAGCGGCGACACGGAATCATGCCCGGGGACCCCGTAGGAGCTGGACGCAAGGCAGGAAACTCGCGACTCGCCCCAGGCCGATAAGGCCTGGCAAAAGGGGCGGAGTCGCGTCTTCGGAAGACCGGGGACGGCGTGCCCGCAGCGGCAAGGAGCCAGCTGAACAGGCCGCAGGGACTGCGTGAGCCGTGACGACCCGCATCCATCTCCCTACAACGCCAACAAACATCCGCTGACCTTCGACCCCCCACAGGGAGACGGGGAGACGCAGCAAAGGGGTGCAGCCCCTTCGACAGCCGGGAGAGAAACCCGGCCAGAGAGGTAGGATCGAGTCTCTTCAAAATAAGAACGGCATCACCGGAGGCAGAGGCACGACTTCTCCCCTCTTTTCCATCACAGAGGGACAACAAAACCCTCCCGTTGGGATAATAAACCCTCGCCCCCCCCTCCAGACAGCTAATACTAAGGAGGGCAGAGGGGCACGACGGGAGGCACGTGGAGGCGGAGAGGCGAGGGGGGTGAGCGACTGGAGGGGCATCGGAGATGAGAAGAGCCAGAGGGAGCCAAGAGAACAGAGATACAGGAGAAGGGAGAGGACTGGCACCAGTGTAAGAAATGAAAGCCTTCATAGCCCCTTATACTTATACTTATACTTACCGCGGGCTACTGACGGGGACAGCCGAAGAGCCACACATACCCCTGCTCAGATCAGTCAGATCAGATAGACGGCAAAGGACCTGGAGGAAAGTAAATCAGCCCCTTCCCCCCCCCCTCAGCTATTCAATGTCAATCACTGAAGAATCAACCTTGGCAGACACAAGTCACAGCTTTCCAACAATAAGGGCCACAGTAGGCTCTACAACGACCCCCCACGGCAACTCCTTGAATATAACCTTCTCTGCCCCATAGAAATAGACATTGACATTGACAGGCCTCTGCCACTTACAAAAAACGCTAGGAGGATACACTAAAGAGAATGAGGGCAAAAAAGATATACGGAGAACAATAAATAAGTGGAAGCGGAGACAGGAGGAGGGAAAGAAAGAGGGGGAAGTCAAGTCTATCACCAGCAACCAAGGACCCAGAAAAACGAGAAGAGACAATATAAATTCGAAACCAGGCTGGCACAGAACATATATATCCTTATCGGAATTCACGGAGGGAGACCCGGGCCCCACGTGGCCAGACTCTGCAGACAATTGAGGCGATGCCCGGCAACAAACCGAACCATAAACCTGTCAGCAAGCCTGCACGACAACTATTATTCTCAGAAGCGCTACAACACAAACGCCTAACCCCCACAAAGATAAATCCTTAAACATCGCCACCTTTAAACAAGTCCACCACGATGTCTGATAAAGATCAACCCACAACTATGGACAGGATACTACAAGAGATCACCACTGTCAGCCGCCGCATAGAGGGGATGGACGCCTCTATAACTTAATTGACACTAGAAACCAAATCCATGCGATCTGACATTGCAAGCTTTCAATCTAGAGTGACAGGGCTAGAGCAACACATGGGATCACTAGAGACGCAGATCAACACGTCTCAGGAGCGAGAGCAAGACTTCCTCTACCTCAGGAGCAAACTAACGGACATGGAGGACAGGAGCCAGAGAGACAATATCCGCGCACTTGGGATCCCGGAAAACGAAGAAGGCTCGGATATGCAGGCTTTTCTGACCTCCACTCTTCCAAAAATTATATCGTTGGACTTTGACCCGCCGCTAGAATTCCAACGGGCACACAGGATAGGCCCAAAACGCTCTGACAACTCCTCAAGGCCCCTCCCAATCATCGCATGCTTGCTGCGGCATAATCAAACCCGAGAAATACTCCAAGTAGCACGCAACCATGGCCCTTTCCGAATAGACCAGCATGAGATCCGAATAACTGCCGATTACTCCTAGGAAACCAACAAACGTAGAAAGGCTTTCCTAGCCCTACGACCCCGGCTTCGCAAACTAGAGATGAAATACGGTCTCTTTGACCCTGCAAGAATGTGGGTTACCAAAAATGGAGTATCCAAGGACTTTTATACGACGAATTGAGACTCTTCCTTGACTCTTTCCAATCCCAGCCTATGGACTCTCTCAACACAGACAGTGAGCATGACATTGTAGGAGGCAGTGATAGGGCCGAAACCCCCCACTCGGGAATGGAAAAGGCGAAGACGGCTCTACACGACACCGGAGCCAGTCATAGAGGTAGAGACATGGAGAGACTAACCAGATCATATGATGACAGGGGTCAGATTTTACACGCAGTAGTAACCCACACCCAACTATCAGAGAGAGACAAATCCCGCTCCCCTTTAAAGCCTACAACTGGATCTTCTTGAGAAGGTAACGCGACAAGACGACTTGTGGGACTATCGCTAGAGAGTCGAAAATAAAAACTATAGACTCCGCGGAAGGATGAGTACCTTTCCAGATCATATGTGTATTACTATTGTCATTGTCTAAGACTGCTAGTATCAATGTTAAAACCAGATACATGAAAAAACTATGTTCTTTATGACTAGAGCCGAGGCCCTATAATGGAAAACTACCAGTAAATCGTTATTTGCCCTCAGTACACGACAGATGATGATTACTAGAACAGGGATCAGACCCCACCAACTCCTTGTATGTTGAATAAGGGCCCGGTCCCGACCCTATAATCCTATAATAAGGTAACAAGGTAACAGGGGCATTAAACAGATAACACAAAATAAACACTAACTAACTATCATGGAACTTGCCTTATATTCCACACACTACAAAATATCTCACGGTAGTAAACAACAAAGTATGTGAAATCTTCCTAATACACACCACACTCGACCAGCGCTGACATTAGAACCGTTTAGACCCCATCATCACCCCAAGGGATGGGACTAGACCACGTAAAGATAAATTAATTCCAATACAGGGACACACAACACGATATAACCTAAGACATATCAACGCTCCCATTACTTGACTTTATTTTATTCTACAATAAGAAAATGGAAAAAAAATAGAACACAAGGACATAATACAACATAATACCGCATAACAAAGCGAAATAATATGACATCCTACACTGCCACACCACACCACATTATAACATCACAATGTAAATTATAAACTATTAGCTATTCCTTTCCCCGGATGTTCGTACCTACCCCCATCCTAATCATTATTACTATCTTAAACTATCATCTACAACAGAACGACTATGATGGTGGCACATACCAAGTAAGACCTTAGTAGGTCAGTATTATGATGTAATAATACACGGCAAGGAGTTTGTAATAGGATGAGATACGCATTATCCTCGCGTAACCCAGGGCTCAGCTACATCCATTACCTATCCTACGATTAATAGAGAGACGCTTGGCATAATGGCTCTTAACATGATAATGTGATAAGATACCAGGATATGTTATGTTGATCAACCTAATATGTCATTGAAACGTTGTAAGGCGAGACGAGACGAGGCAGTGTTACGGTTTAAAAGAAATGCTCAGGAAGTATTATATTATATTGTATATTGGTATCTTTATGTACCCTTACATACGCAAGAACTGTAATACTCTGTTTGAGCTCTTTCCCCCCTCCTTTGCCCTGCCCCCCCTCGCCAGCCGGTCTCGGTCCTTCTGTCTGCCCAGTCCCTACTTTAATTTACGACCCTATCTTATGAACTCCTAAACACCCTACGATACCATACAACATCAAGTACTAGGCACAACATCCTAAACACCATACCCCATCAACACCCGACACCCTCCCCTCCTCTCCAGCGCCGCCCAGGTACTATAGTTATTAACCGACCATTACTTCTGCCAATATACACTTTAGTTATATAACTAATACACTAGCCACTAACCACCGATGAACAGACCCACTTCTCGGTACATAAACATAAGCACTGCTGTGTACCCCCCCCACCCCTCCTTATCACCGACATATCGACAACTGGCTGTCTGTTGTTTCCCCCCTCACCCCCCCCCCGACGAGATCGACCTACGGCACGAGAGCTCCGAGAGAAATCGGTCCCGCCGTTTACAGACCTAACGAACGAAGGAGGTTGGGCTCCTAACCTCCCTCATCCCTATCCTTCTCCACTTCTTCCCCCCAATTGCACGTTCTCTTGCTATACTCTCAATTTCAACTTCAGCACACGCATCCATCCCTTCCCCCTCCTTCTCCCTCTTTTCTTCTCCCTCTCATTTATCCTTGTCTTCTTTTCCCCTCATATCTCCCCTCCATCTGGCTCTTGTCCTAGTTATGTTGCCTCTCTTCCTTCACCCTCTCCTCTCTCTTCTCTTTTTTCTCCAGAGGACTCCCTTGGCCCCCACCAACTGCTAACCCCGTATAAAATAAAATACTGTATCATATTGAAACACAACTTCCACTCTAACAACTAAGTCAATATCTCCCACCCTCCCCCCCCCCCCACCAACACCAACCCCGGAACGAGGGTGCTTACTCACAATTGTCCAAGATGTCGAAGTCCCACTCTCAAGCGACGCGACCATTACGTATACTCTCTTGGAATGTACACGGCATGACGAGCTATGTTAAGCGGAAAAAGATACTGTCCTATCTTCAATCCAAAAAAACAGATATAGCTCTGATTCAAGAGACTCACCTTGACACCCTGGAATCCAATAAACTTAAACGGGATTGGGTAGGGAGGGTTGCCTTCAGCTGCCGTCCAACGAGTCAGGAATCTGGAAGTAACGGGCCCCGCAAATGTGGAGTGGCGATAGTAGTGCGTAAATCCCTCCTGGTCACTATCATTAAAACCTGGAATGATACGGAAGGAAGGTATATATTTGCTAAACTAAAACTAGGGGACACTGTTTTATGCTTGGGATCCATTTACGCACCAACCGGCCCAAAACGCCCATTCCTTCTACAGCTAAATCGCCTCCTGACAGAAATCGGAACTACTCGATACATAATCGGGGGAGACTGGAATCTCGTCCAAGACGCCATAATGGATAGGACAGGCCCTGTTGATATATGTAACAATCACGACAGAGCGCTTCTGACAGACCTGACCACCGACGTCGGTCTAGTGGACTGCTGGAGAATACAACACCCGAAAGATAAGGAATATACTTTCCTATCCACCGTCCATGGCACCCAATCGCGTCTGGATTATTTCTTAGTATCACACACTGTAATCCCTCATATACAAGACACCTGCATCCTAGACAGCGGGCTCTCAGATCACTCCCCAATACTAATCCGGATCCAGGTGGGACTCTCCTTCTCTGGTCGAAAACCATGGCGATTGGCTGTACACAGATACCGCTCTCCCCAAGGGAAGGAACAATTAAAAGCTCATGTAGCTACATACATGACCGAGAATACAGGCACTGTACCCTCAAAAAGGATCCTATGGGCGGCAGCAAAAGCAACCCTAAGAGGGAATATGATGCGAGACGCAGCACTGGCCAACAAAGACAGAATAGCCCGCCAAACCACCTTAGAGACCACGATACAGGACCTCACTAAACAATATACCGCCCAACCATCCCCTAGGCTGCAACACGCCCTAGAACAGGCCCGCATGGCACACAACGAACTCTATACATCTCAGGCGGAATACGCACTGCAAAAATTGTGAGGCCGCCATTACGAACAAGGGGAAAAAGCAGGTCGCCTCCTAGCGGCGCAGCTCCGACAAAGAGAGGCAGCCTCTGCCATTGCGGCCATAACATCTTCTCCAGGAGCAGTGCTAACTCGCCCACAAGACATTGTAAACGAGTTCGCCAAGTACTACCGACATTTGTACACTCCTGAAACAACGACAGATCAAACACGAATGGAGATATTCCTTTCCGCGGCCAATCTAGCTCGTCTGTCTGAGGCAGGCAGGGCCCTCCTGGACGGTAACATAAGCAAAGAAGAGATAACCCAAGTTATAACAAGCCTCCCCTACCATAAATCTCCAGGAGAAGACGGATTCCCTGCGGAATTCTATAAATGGGCTGGGGAGGAGGCAATAACCGCAGTACATGAAGCACTGACGGAAGCATGTCAAGAAGGCTCCCTGGGCGCTCTATCCAATAAAGCCACGATTGTCATCCTGCCTAAGCCAGGGAGAGACCCCCTTCTCTGCGGCAGTTACCGTCCTATCTCCCTTTTGAATGGGGATGTCAAACTCCTAGCCAGTGTTCTAGCAGCGCGGCTCCGCAAGGTGATACCATCATTGAGTCACAATACCCAAGTAGGATTTGTACCAGGCCGTACCTCTAGAAATCATATGCGAACTCTTTGCCATACACTGTTAGAATCCATACAATTACCTGACGAAGCCCTAGCCCTGTCCCTAGACGCGGAGAAAGCATTCGACCACATTGAGTGGTCCTACCTATTCACAACCATGAAGCATTTTGGCCTGGGGGAACAATTTATCTCTAAAGTACGTTTATTATATGACCACCCCACAGCACAGGTTAACTGTGGGGGCATCATGTCAGACCCATTCCCTATTGGAAGGGGCACACGCCAGGGATGCCCCTTGTCGCCACTTCTATTTCTATTGGCCATGGAACCCCTAGCTGCCACCATACGAAATTCTCACCAAATAAAAGGGATCCATATCACCGGGGGCATATCCAAAATCTATCTCTACGCAGACGACATTCTGTTAACAACGTCCGATCTAGAAACCTCGCTCCCAGCACTACTTTCCACTATAGAAGACTTCGCATCCCTATCCGGATATCGGGTAAACTGGGATAAAAGCGAGGCACTACCATTATCCTGCATAACGACAACGGCAGCGATAAATGGCCTCCAATTCAAATGGACCCCGACCCGCCTTAAATATTTAGGAACGTTCATTAACCGAGGTCTAGAACATATGGTCAGGGACAACATAGACCCCCTTATATCTAAAATGAAACAAGACTTTGCCAAATGGTCCCTACTAGGCCTGTTCATGTGGGGCAGGACACAGGCGGTCAGAATGGTCACCTTACCACGCTTCACATACGTGCTAGGCATGCTCCCCCTACAGATACCTCTTTCCTCACTCCGATTAATAGACGCATCCATAAGGGCCTTCGTCTGGGGGTCCCCACGCCCAAGACTGAAACCTGCAACAATACTGGAACGACGGCCCTACGGAGGATTAGGACTACCCTCGGTAGAACAATACTCTCTGGCCCTACAACTCTCACAGCTAATATATACACTTCCGGATATAGCCGATCCACCGCAATGGGTGATCACAGAGAAACTCCTATATGGACAGTATACGGAGATGGGAGGAACATACGCCGAGCCCATCGACTACTAGGAGTACACCCCTCCCTGCATACTCAGGCTCCCATAGCAGGGAATAAAAGCATTAAAATAGGAGGGAATATTCTCAGATGGCCCCAATGGTCAGAGGCAGGTATCCACAATATATCTCACATAATAGATGGAGATAGCTTCCGCACATTCGCCTCCCTCCAGGAAGAATTCGGTATCCAAAGTAACCAGGAGTGGCGATATCTACAGCTCCAACACTGTATGCGGAGAACATTAGGAACCCCCCCGTGGATGCTCAAAACCTCACCCATCGTCACCTATCTTCAGAAATGGGGCTGACAAAAAGGCGTCTTGGCTGGCATCTATGCCGAATTAACTAACCACCTTTACTCTCAGCCTCTACTTGAACGACTACGCTTAAAGTGGCAGGACACACTAGAGATAACCTACACGGACGAAGAATGGCCAAACATACTAGAAGCCCTCGACAGGGGCGTACGTGAAGCACGCCTGAAATTTTGCCTATTTAAAATCCTTCAGGGGTGGTACTGGACCCCCGTTAAACTCTTCAGGGCAGGGTTGATACCGCACGCGAACTGTTGGAGATGCACAGAGCCATATTGCGACCAACTCCATATTCTATGCCACTGCCCAACGGTACAGTCACTATGGGACGCGGTACGCCTCGCCTTATCGGACTTCATACAGATACCAAAACCGACCCCACCAGCATTTATCATTCTACATGACATTCGCCTGTATCCCTCCCTATCGCGGGCACATAAACGATTAATCCACACGGCGCTTGCCACGGCCAAAATATGCATACTCCGGCACTGGAGATCTAGCATTGCCCCCACACCCATAGAATGGATGACGGCCATGTATCAAACGGCTACCCATGAACGAGTGATTTATAACCTACAGGACCAAGCAGAACTATTTGCGGAGGTCTGGCGCCCATTCTTGAAGAGACCATAAGCGGCTGGTGGATGACCAACGGATGACCAATGTTCAATGATCAATGATTAGGGAATATCAATTACCAATCACCCTCTGAGAATCCTAGACCCCGGAAACATATTTAATCTCCTACTGTCCCTTCTCTCTCTCCCTAGCTACGCTCTCCTCTCCCCTTTCTCTCTTTTTTCTCTCTCTCTCTATCAATCCACAGGCCTCTAATTTTAACATATGCCCGAGACCCTGAACTACCCAACATAATAATACAAGTCGCTTCCTAACACAAACAAGGACGGAGAAATCAACTCATATAAGACGTAGACACTCTCTAACCGACCTCACCATATCTAACATACATACTATCTACCCCTAGATAGTAACTTGCTACAGACGGAGAAGTACAGAACGATTTACTCTTCGGCCTGAACAAGCTAGTCTCAGGATACAAAGACCCCCTGCCTACCCCGAGTCTCTTCATCTTACATCCCCCCGCGATTACCCTTCCTCTTTCTACCCCTTCTCTCCCACCCCCCATTTCATATGACTATTTCATCTCTCCCCTATACCAAGATCAACCCCCCCCTCACAACCCTATCCTCGCTCCTCCTCCCCTTACCACCCCCCCACCTGTCTTCCTTTTTTCTTCAAAATAAGGGTACAAAACTCAGCTATGCAACTGGGAATTTTTACTTGCCTGACAGTACATGCATGTATGCTAACAATGGAAATAATTGTGGTAAAAGAACAAAAACAATGTTTTGAAAGCTAAACAGTTTGTTTATATGCTGTATGTACCGCCTTATATATTCTTAATAAAACTTTTGAAACTTAAAAAAAAAAAAGCACTGAGAAAACGGCAAAATGTTAGCATTGTGAGTACCCTCAAAATACATTTCTGTCACGGCTGTATGCCAAACTCAGGCCTGGAAAGTTCATGACATCAGATTTGAAGCAGTTGAGGAGGGTATCCATTCCGAATGGGTATTACTGTTGGGTGCGGTCATTTGGATCTTTCGGAGTTCCCATGGCGCAAGAAAGAACTCATGAAGAAAGGCCAAGCACTGCAATTAAGCTTGATCTTTTTTAAAAGTGCTGCGATTTCATAATGAATTCAGATGAAATGTATACTTGCTTTTTAGACTAAGTGATTCATTTTTCTCCCCTTTCCCTAAAGGAACGCAGCATTGTCTGTTAACATTTGTTGAGCCAATAAAAGGATGCGCCTTGCTGCTTTTGTATTTAAACCCCATTGGTTTGTGTGTATACATTTAGTGGCTTCTGTTTTAACCTATGGTTTACCCCGACTTATCTGTTTTATTGAGCGCATTAAAGGCTATAAACAGAAAGTATTAAAAACGACTTTTAGGCGAATAGATTTCTAAACTGCTTTCACTTTCTCCCACTGTACTTCAAGCGGACTCAAGGCGAGGAGTAAGATCATGCCCTGCTCTCACTGACCTTGCCTCACGACCCCTGTCATGTGACAAAGTCTACTGTTCACATTACCACTGACCTGAGAACCCATTTGAGTGTGGAAGATGTTTTATTGCCTTTTTAGTTCCTCCCCAGCAGGCTTTGGGTAGAGGAATGTACCTTTGTCCACGTCTTACCTCCTCTTTTTCGACCCCTAGGACATGATGCCCGTAGGCATTGGCCATATAGCACACAGTGTATTGCCTATGGCCATGACCAATCGCCTTACCGGCTAAATATATACATTTATTAAGGTCAATATAATATGTATTTTTTTTTTTATCGCAACGAAGGACTCACAAAGGCATTGCACGGCATGGATGTTAATGCTGCTCCCCTCCCTCAATCATGTACATTTGTTTAAGCTGCACGAATATACATATCCCCATAGTCATCGTGAAGATACTGGTTATATTTCTTAGAGCAATGCAGTGACGTAGCAAGATTATCTTGTACCGTAGCACTAAAATGGAAAATGGTAGCCCAGTTGCCGGTAGTAAAATATAATTGGGGAATAGTGGGCCACTCACAGGCCTGTGTCATAGAGCCACATCCACCTGTGGAACGATTGACATTTACATCTCTGCATTCGGCTATGTTCAGGAGCCAAAAGTGCTGACAGTTCCTGCTTTCTCTCAATACAGGAAGCACTCCACCTTAAATACCACAAAATGTGCAACGCAGGAAGGAACCTTTTTATGTAATTAGCCTTCAGTTTTGATAAGAAATCAATGTGAAACTAAGCCCCTTTTAGCGGACACACTGCAGGTTTAACTATATTTATATACATAAGGAAATTGGATTACGATTGCAGCAACGTTTTAGCATTGGGATACAAGACGTTCTTAGTAACTTTAATTTCTATAATGCAGTTAGACGCTTTTAAAATACACAGTAACTCTATAAAACACATCATTTCATTTCTAGAGCTTTAGTGATGAAGTACAGTTTCCATGTTACAGGTTTTAGGAAGTGACGCAGTTACTACTGAGGGGAATGGGCCCAGAGACGGTATACCTTCAATTTCTTGATGCGCATCACATTAAGGGATTTTGTAATTTTCTTTAGCTGACACAGCATTTGATGGTTAGAGGTAGGAAAGAAATATCAAAGAACTCTAAAGCGTTGCTAGATTCATTGTACTGACGATAAGGTAAAAGGCTGATGTCGCCACAGCAAATGTGGTGGCCTATAAAGGTTAACCTTGCTTGTTAGTTACAGGCTAAACGCGTTGGATCAGTGCATAAAAATGACCACTTCTCCATCACATCAACCCACTCATTGACATTATGACAGATTCTCAGTTCCTGTGTATGTGTGCATGTTTGTTTGTAGTGGTCATTTCTATCAAAGCCAGACTGGGAACCAAAGGTGTCCGTGGAAAAAATGCTTGAAGGAACCCTGCTCCCATCGTCTCCTTGTTCTATCTTTTCCGTCCATTCTCTCCACCACTACCTCTCCTTTCCCTCTCTGATAACTACGGTCCCACCATACCTTTCGTCTCTTTCTAATTTCTCTGCCTTGTTGCCCCCTGCACCTGTTGCAGTAAATTCTGGGGAAAGGGGAAAGGGACATATCCTTAAATTTTGAAAACCAGCCCTAATGGCTCCAGCCCACTGGAGAAATGCCTAATGGAGGAAAAGACCAGTTCAGTCCTGATTTGTATGGTGCAACTGGTTGTGAACCCTGGGTATGACTCATAATTGCTTACAAGTTGGAAGTAATGCATAGGTTGCCATTGAGGCAGATCCTTCTCCCACCTTGCTGCCAAAACCTGGACCTTCCTCCCTGTCAACCTACGTCTGAACCAGGACCTCCTGACCTTCAGGAAATGCCTCAAGACCTGGCTATTCGAGCAGTAGCAACCCCCTTCCCCTGTCCCCCTAGCGCCTTGAGACCCTACCTGGTGAGTAGCACGCTTAACAAGTGATTGATTGATTGATTGAGTGGGCAGGTAGTGTATACTGAAAATGTGTTTTTCTTTAATTTATTTCCAAGCTGTATGAGCCATCTTAATGTCCACTTTCAAATTGTTATAGGCCCCCGTTTGGCAGGATTTAAAACCTAAATATGAGGAAGACTCAAGGCTTTAATTACCCTCGCCCCCACTCTGCTTGTCAACATATTTTGCCCCACTTGCTGTCCTACCAGGATGTCGGCTTCCTTCCTTTTAGTTCCCCCCTTAAACCTTTATCTATTTCATAGAGGTGGGACTGGTACTTGTGGCTTTATTGAGCACTATAACACATCAGTGGCAATTGAGTCTCATGAATTTTGTTTCAGAAACTGGGGTAGTAATGAGAGCGTCACCCTTGAGCTACACTGTCATCAAGAGTCCAACGCCGCCCACATCGCCATTTGCTACCCTCTGTTGGAGTAGGTAAAGTATTAACTAGAGGGACCAAAAGGAAGTAATTGGACCCCCTGATGAAGGACCAGTAACCATAGGTAGGGCAGCAAGGGGGCGGAAACATGTTGATGAGCAGAGTGGGGGGCAGGGTAATAACGGCCTTGAGACCATCCCATATTTAAGTTTTTAATTCTGCCAAGGGAGGGGCTTGTAATGAACTGTGGGTGGGCATCCTCTTAGACAGTTTTAGATAAGCTGCACAGAAGATCCCTTTAGAAACCAGGGCACTTTCAATCACTACCTACCCTTTTGCTCCACTCTGAAGTGTTGGTCTGCACCCGAGTGTTGTAGCAGCCTATGATGAAGCATCCTACTATTTAGTGACTGAGAGCACTTTTAATAACCTGCAAGGTATCCTGAACCAGGAAGAAAAGGAAAAATTACTTCCATATCACCTCCCTTTCTTCTGTTTTGTGTTTTTGATGTACTCTGGTCCCTGATCGTGAAGGACTTTGTAAGTGTAGATTAGCATTTTGAATTTACATCTTTTCTGAAAGGGGAGGTAGTGGAGCTTTTTGAGTTGGGGGTGATGTGGGTCAATTTGTAGAGGTCGAGGGTGAGTCTGGCTTCTGAGGTCTGTATTGTCTGTAGCATCTTCAGGAGATGGATGGTAATTCCTATGTAGAGAGCATTGCTGTCGTCCACCCGGCTTGTGACTAGGGCTTGAGTGATGGTTTGTCTAGTGTTGCTGGAGAGCCTTTAGAAGATCTTATGGAGCATGCAAGGAGTTAGGAAGGAGGCAGAAGAAACTGTGATGATCTGTTTTTTTATGGTGAGCTTGCTGTCCAGGATGATGCCCAGGATGCTTGAGTGGTTTGCCAATGTGGGTGCTGGTCCAAATTCTGGAGGTCACCAGGACTCGTTTCACAGGGAGATATTGTTCTCAAAGATCAGCAGTTCAGTTTCGTCTGTACTGAGTTATAGGCAGTTGTATTTCATCCTGTCGGCGATGCCTGTCATGCACCTGCGGAAGTTGGCCTTAGTGAGGAGGGGTCTTTTGATAGTGAGAGGATTGACTGGGTTCGTCTGTGTAAGATATGATGTTCATTCCGTGGGATCTGACAATGTTAGCCAAGTGGGGGTTCATGTAAATGTTCAACAGTGTGGGGCTGAGACAAACCTTGAGGGATGCTCCAGATGATGTCTTTGGGTTCTGAGGTAAAAGGTAGTAGGAGGAGTTTCAGGGGTTTTCCAGTGAGCAAGGAGGTGATCTACTGAGGGCATTTCCTCCTTGGATTCTGATGTGGTACACCCTCTTGATAAGGGTGTGATAGGATACGGTGTCAAAAGTTTCTGAGAGGTTGAGGAGGATCAAGGTCACCATTTCTCCCTGTCGAGGAAGGTCTGATGTCCTCAGTGGCAGCGATTAGGGCAGCTTTATTGGGAGGGGCCCAGAAGGTTATTTATCCCCAGGTGTTCCGTGAGTTGGTGGTTGATGGCCTTTTCGAGGACTTTGGTAGGAAAGTGGAGCAGGAAGAAAAAGGCAGTAATTCTTAAGTTCACTAAGATTGGTTAAAGATTTTTTGAGAAGAGGTTTGACTTCTGCGTGATTCTAAACCTCGGAGGAGGAAGGAGTAGTTATGGGTGTCTTGAAGATGATGGTGAGCTGGCTGCTGATCATCTTGCTCTCAAGTTTGAAAATGTGGTGGGACCAACGGTCCATGGGTTCTCCTGAATGGAAAGAGTTCATGATGGCTGTTGTGTGCTGTGAGGTGAGCTCGTCCCAGGCAGTGAACAGGTGGTCTGAGACAAATTTGGGTTAAGCATCTATGGGAGTGAGGAGGCCGAGGTTGTTGGTGGCGGTGGGTTGGGTTTTGGAGTCTTGTATATTGTAATTGTAATTGTAATCGTATTTATATAGCGCTTACTACCCCTGACGAGGCGTCAAGCGCTTTTCGATGAGTAGCACGCTACTCCGGTACCCAACAAGAATTAGTGATGGATTAGTATAATTTAATAAGGAGTACAGTTTTAGTATTATTATGAGTTAATTTGAGTTGCGGATATGAGAGTTTGTTAGTTAGATTGACTGGAGTAATGGAGGGGTGGAGGAGGAAAGAAATCCAGAAGTGTTAATTGGGAGTTTATCCTTCATTTGCTCAATCCAAAGGCTTGAGATGAATAAAAGGGGGGCGGAGGGGAAAGAGGATGTGGAAGGGTTAGGGAGAGCATAGTAGCAGGGTGAGATGAATGCAGGAGAATTTAGTAAGGTTGTGTGGGAGGTCACAGAGGTAGAGTGAGGTTTGGTGAGTTAGATGTGGGGGTGGAGGGATGAGCTTAGGCAGAGATATTTAGGAGATGGAAGTGGTCGAAGGGATTTGGGATGAGTCCGAGTGAGAATGGAGGATAGTTTGATAGAGACATGACATAAGAGCGATGAGTAGATAAGTGTGATAAAAAGAGAGCAGAAATTCATAGAAACATGCCAGGCACAGAAACAACATATACACATATATATATATATTTATACACACACACACACATGACTATACACACACATCTGCACATACAATACATAATTAGAAACATGGGTAAAAAATACTTAGTCGTCCATCCATCATCCTGGTAAAAAGGCGGGAACTCCCCCACCTACCTCGAGGGTGGACGGGGCGTGGCCCAGCGGGCGGAGCCCACAGGTGCTCCACAAAGGGAGAAACCCTCCACTCTGTGTCTCCAGCAGAGGAAACAGAAACCGCGCGTCCCAGTCAGACACAGACCACGCTCCAGCACATCATCAGCTCACCTCCAGGAAGGATTCCAGATCCCCTCCGCCATGGGATCTCTGAGCGCACAGCCCCGCCCCATCCCTGCTAAGCCCAAGAGCCAGGGTGGGCCGTCCTTTCCAGAAGGTGAGCTTCAAACCGCGGCATCTGCCGCGTCCACATTGTACACTAGGGTACGTGATGGGCCACGGGGGCAAAACGTCTTCAGCAACCTTGTGTGCCCCCGGCAATGTCATTGCCACTAGTGCGTCCCCGCGGAGATGTCCTCGCGCCCCTGCGCATCAACGACGCACCACGCGAGTCGGCGGCAAACGCAGTGGGGTCGCCTTGGAAAGCTGTCCATCATTCTGGCAAGAGGTGGGAAATCCCCTACCTATTTCGAGGGTTGACGGGGCGTGGCTCAGCGGGCGGAGCTTACAGGTGCTTCATAAAGGGGGAACCTTCTACTCTGTTTCTCCAGGAGAGGAAGATAGAAACCGCGCGTCACAGTCAGATACAGATTACGCTCCAGTACATCATCAGTTCACCTCCAGGAAGGATTCTGGATCTTCTTCTGCTATGGGATCTCTGAGCGCACAGCCTTGCTTTATCTTTGCCAAGCCCGAGAGTTAGGGTGGCTTGTCCTTTCCAGAAGCTGAGCTTCGACTGCGGCACCTGCTACGTTTATATTGGTAAGTGCTTTCTTTGAGGTTTAGTTTCTGTAAAATGAGCATCGTGGCCTACACAACCGGAGTATTTTCTACGAGTATGTCAGTAAGCGTTACCTAGCATGTTTTATATACCCTGTTTATATTGTACAATAGGGGTACGTGATGGGCCATGGGGTAAACGTCTCCAGCAACCTTGTGTGCCTTTGGCAATGTTATTGTTACTAGTGCGTCTTTGTGGAGATGTCCTCGTGCTTCTGCGCATCAACAACACACCACCGGAATCGGCGGTAAAACGCAGTGGGGTCGTTTTGGAAAGCTGTCCGTCATCCTGGCAAGAGGCGGGAATTCCTTACCTACTTCGAGGGTGGAGAAGTTATGGAGAAGTTCTTAATGCAGAAGAAGTCTGCCAGGGAGTTGCAGAGTTCCTGAGAAGTGGTGATGCTGTTTTTGGTGGCTGAGGGGTTGTGGAACTCTCTGACGATGTTGAAGAGTTCCTTTCTGTGGTCTGAGCTGGTTTCAATGAGTTCAGCTAGGGCATTCCTTTTCGTCTTTTTCAGTAGTTGGAGGTATCGGATGAGGGATGACTTGAAGTTGGCTCAGTCTGTTAGCTCCTTGCTGGTGCACCAATTCCTTTCTAGTTGCGTGCAGTTGCGTTTCATGATTCTCAGTTCTGACATGTACCAACTGACTTATTCAGTGGGTCTCTTGGGTTTGACGGGAGCAACTCTGTCGGCATAGTCAGTGATTCAGGCAGGGAAGTTCTTGACAGCCTGCTCTTGATTGGATGCAGTGTTAGGGTGGGAGTTGCTGAGGGCCTTGGTCCACTGGCTCTCTGATACTGTATTCAGTAGTGGGTGGCATCAGGGTGGTGCTGGGAACCCTGTGATGGTGAAGTGGACGATGGCATGGTCTCTCTGGGCGAGCTCAGTGACATGGCCATATTTGACTCTGTTGCTGGATCCGAAGATGGGGTCAGGAGTGTGTCCTGCATAATGAGTTGGGTCTATGACTAGTTGAGTGATGGCGATGATGTTCATGCTTTTGTGGAGGTTGGCGGTGTTGGCATCATTGAGGTCGTCAAGGTGAATAAATTGAAGTCTCCAAGGAAGATGTGTTTGGAGTCAATTGCAAGCAGCATGATGAATTTGAGGATGGCGTCGCAGAGACTGGGGCAATGTCCTGGGGGTCTGTAGGCCAGGGTTCCCCTCATGGTGGTTTTGCTGTCATTCTGTATTTAGAAATTGAGCTGTTCCATGATCGGGGTGGTGTCATCTGTGGTGGTGGTGCAGTGGATGGTTTCTTTGTGGATGATGGTATTTCCACCTCGTGTTTGTTGATGTGGCCCTGGTGTGCTATTTTGTAGCTGAATGGAGTTGCAGAGGTGATGTTGGAAGTGGCTGCAGGGTTGATTCAAGTTTTGGCGAGGAAGACAATGGTGGGGATGAAGGAGGTGATGAATCCCAGATGTCAGTAGCATGCTTGCAGATTAATTATGCGTTGATCAGGAGGCAGTGAAGTTGTTCTGAAGCAGTTGTGGTTGGCGTGGTTGTGGTTGTCATGCATGCTTCGGTGTTGCACGATAAAAGGCAGTGCCTGCAGATGAAGGGTCCTACCATTGATCATGGAGAAATGTAGCAGCAGTTACTGTTGCGTAGACTGTGGTCAAGGTCTCATAGCTCGGCGGTCATGTATCTGCAGGTGGTGGAGAACATGGTTCTTGGTGCTGGGCACGGTACAGGTGCAGACAGGCGCAGACAGGCTTGCCTTCCGTGCACCTGCAGCATGTCAGCTGTGTAGCCATGCAGTGCCATCTATTAGGATGGTCCTGGGAGGAGTGTTGGGTAGTGGTAGGTGGGGCCGGCGGGAAGCAGGAGACTCTGAGGCAGAAGAAAGACGGTGGGAACGGAGGGATGGGAGAGACAAACAAGCGGAAATGTGAGAAAGATGAAATTTAATGGGAGGCAAATGCAATGAGCCTACTGGCAGGCAGAGACAACATTTACAGTACAAAAATGTAAGCTGTAATGCTTTCCTCACATTCTATGAGGCTGTACAAGGTTGCAAGCATGCAAAGTTAAAAATACGAGAAGAAATGAAAACATTTCTCCTTGTTATGCCTGCCTCTAGGAGGTAGTCCATTTTGGGGTACATTTGTGTCTTTCAATGTTCATAGGTAGAGATTTGTGCCAAAACCCATGGCTGGTTGCATGGGAAAAGCCATGCAGCACCCATGAAATGCCCCTTTGATGCACAATAACACAAAGCAGATCATTGCACAGCTTTGCTTTACTTTGGTATAGGATCCTGTTGGAAAGAGGATTATTGGTAAAGGCAGGTAAGCACCTACACTTAGCAATAGGCCACTAACCCCCACTATGTCCAGTCAGATCTCAATAAGTTAATCCCAGCTCAACCCTTGGTAGTTTGGCAACAAGCAGTTAAGCTTAACTTAGGAGATATGTGTTTAACCCCTTCGCTGCCAGGCCTTTTCCCCTTCCTGTGCCAGGCCTTTTTTTGGCTATTTAGGGCAGTTTGCGCTTAGGCCCTCATAACTTTTTGTCCACATAAGCTAGCCAAGCCAAATTTGCGTCCTTTTTTTCCAACATCCTAGGGATTCTAGAGTTACCCAGACTTTGTGGGTTCCCCTGAAGGAGGCCAAGAAATTAGCCAAAATACAGTGAAAATTTCGTTTTTTTCAAAACATTTGGAAAAAGTGGCTGCAGAAGAAGGCTTGTGGTTTTTTCCTTGAAAATGGCATCAACAAAGGGTTTATGGTGCAAAAGCACCAGCTTCCCAGCTTTCAGGAACAGGCAGACTTGAATCAGAAAACCCAATGTTTCAACACAAATTTGGCATTTTACTGGGAATTTTTTGTACTTTCAGCCTCCTTCCAGTCAGTGACAGAAATGGGCGTGAAACCAATGCTGGATCCCAGAAACCTAAACATTTCTGAAAAGTAGACACAATTCTGAATTCAGCAAGGGGTAATTTGTGTAGATCCTACAAGGGCTTCCTACAGAAAATAACAACTGAAAAAGAAAAAGATTGAAATTGAGGTGAAAAAAACAGCAATTTTTCTCTACGTTTTACTCAGTAACTTTTTCCTGCAATGTCAGATTTTTTAAAGCAATATACCATTACGTCTGCTGGAATCCTCTGGTTGCGGGGATATATAGGGCTTGTAGGTTCATCAAGAACCCTAGGCACCCAGAGGCAATAAAAGAGCTGCACCCTGCAGTGCATTTTCATTCTATACCTGGTATACAGCAATTCATTAGCTGAAATATAAAGAGTGAAAAATAGCTATCAAGAAAACCTTTGTATTTCCAAAATGGGCACAAGATAAGGTGTTGAGGAGCCAGGCTGCCAGAGGCTGGCCAATCAGAGAAGTGCACTACAGAGGTGAAATTGGTGACTTTTAGAAAGCGTTCTATAACACTTTCTAGGTGCAAGTTATGTTAAATTTCACAACGGCAAGTTGTTGGATTTATTATAACAGTACGTTTGATACCAAACTTGAAATATCTAGCTCCTTTTGAGACTTTATTCATTAAAAATAAAGTCTCCCCATGTTAGCCTATGGAACCCCTTCACTACAATGAGGAAAACAAATTTGGCTATTTTTCCCTCACCAGAGCTTAGTCATACTGCACCTAACCCTGGGGACACTTAGGGCATACCTTAGGGGTGACTTATGTAAAACTAAGGCAGCGTAGGGCTTTGGAAGTAATTTTAATTCCAAAGTCAAATTTGGGGTTCACTTTCACTTAAAAGCAGGCAGCAAGGCAGGCCTGCCTTCATAATTACTCTGGGCACGATAGCAGTGCACCTATGGGTGCACTACACATGCTAGAGTCCCTAAATAATAATAGGACTTATGAAGGAGAATATATTGCAGAAAAATAGTTGTAGATGTCAGCAGCCACATGGGGAGATAAAAGAAGATAGGAGTACTGTTCCATTAAAGTTAGGACTAGAAATTGACACCCAACCTCAAGTGTCAGCTCAGCCCCCTCCCTTAAACAATCCAATTTCATTTATCTTTGGGGATAACCAGGTCTCACCTACCAATGTCAGGTGGAAGCACAATCAATTTCCCAATTTTAGGAATCATGAGGAATTTCATGCCCCTGCTTTCGCTCAGTTACATGTTACTAATGATGGGCCAAGGAGAGAGGATATCCCCTTGCCTCCTGGTAGTAAGGATAACTCCCTTATGCCCTCTGCCCATTTTTCCTAATCCTATACTGATATTAATATTCAGTACGGTCAGAGTTTGGGGATGGGACGTAGTGATTGTACAATGTATATGATTCATGTGCCCAAGCTACCGCTTAGTGCTTTTGAGAACCACAAGTGTTTGATTAATAAAGCCATTCATTGGCTACACACCCAACGCAATTGTGTCTCAGTTATCCACTCTGATATTCTTAAGGTGGAAAGATGTTGCATTCCAAGGTCTATGTCTGATTTTATTTCAGTTTGCTTTTCCAAAAAGACCTTGGAGGAGCAATTAATGGATTTCGAAGCACGTACTCATCACATAAGGGTCTCGAGAGGGATTGGTATTAGCCTTGCCCCCCACCCTCCTTGTACTTGTTCTATGAGGTACTCTATCCCCATTCCAGTTCATCAATCTCATATGGAACCTAGAATGCCCCCTGCATCAATAGTCTCTGAATGATTAAATGTTGCTCAGGAAGTGCCTCTGGGGGTATATCAAGGGGTTATACATTCTGAGGGGCCTGTTACTCCTATTGTTAATTCTAGGTTGCCTAAGGCTGAGATACTGTGGATGTCATGGAACCTAGCAGGATTAGGCAGGAAACTGGGAGATCCGGAGTGGATTAACTTTGTTAATCGCCAGGATGTTTGTTTATTTCAGGAAACTTGGGCTGAGGAACAGATATATATACAAGGGTTTATGTCGAATAGTATCCCTGCCCAACCTCCAGAGAAGGGTTTAGGTCGCGCAAAAGGAGGTTTATTGATGTTATTGAATAAGAAGTTACAATGTGATATTCACCATTAAAGATAGATTCCATGGCTATTATGTGAGTTCAACTTACATTCCATCAGGATTTTAGGATCATTTTAATTCATGTTATTGCCCGTTCGGTACCTCAGGGATTGGAGTCCCAGACATTATGGGGGTCATTACAACATTGGCGGTAAAAGGCGCTTACCGCCGTGCAGAAGACTGTCAATACACCGCTGCGGCCGCGGTAGACCGCCACAGCTATTATGACACACATCTCGGAATCCGCCGAAATTCAGACACCCACACAACACTGCCACACCAAAGGTCAGTGATAAACATGCGGAAACAAATCCTCCACCTCCACGCCAACAAAAACACGCCCATGCTATTACGACCCACGAATCCACGCGGCGGTCTTTCAACCACGGTATTCCATTGGCGGTACACACCACTGCGCTCAAAATACACACACATCTACAAAACACCGCCACATTGGACAATTACAAATACACACACCTGATACACATCAAACACCACTCCCACACACCCAATAAAAAGTTAAAATACACACCCACATCACCCACAAACCCCTACGACCAGAAATTCTGAAAGAAGGCCAGAGAGACAGCACAGCAATTGACAAGCCCATCACACAGAGGCACACAACACCATCACCCACACAACATCCACGCACAAAACACCACACACCACTACACTCACCACACTCATCACCACATACACCACCCCACACCTCACCCACACCACCCCATGGCACGCCAAAGACAGCCCCGCTTCTCCGAGGAGGAGCTCAGGGTCATGGTGGAGGAAATCGTCCGGGTAGAGCCACAGCTATTTGGCTCACAGGTACAGAACACATCAATAGCCAGGAAGATGGAGTTATGGCGCAGAATAGTGGACAGGGTGAACGCCGTGGGACAGCACCCAAGAAATAGGGAGGACATCAGGAAGAGGTGGAACGACCTACGGGGGAAGGTGCGTTCCACGGTCTCCAGGCACAACATCGTGGTGCAGCGGACTGACGGCGGACCCCCACCTCCTCTCCCACAACTAACAACATGGGAGGAGCAAGTCTTGACCATCTTGCATCCTGAGTGCTCGGAGGAGTCGGTGGAGGATGGGACACTGGTAAGTCAAATCTTAACTATCATATCCCCCACCCTACCTGCATGCTATCACACACCCCCACCCTCACACCCTCCCCTATCACTCCAACTCCTCACTAATGTACCCATAACACAAACCACCCATCCCAACACCAAGCCCTGCATGACACAACTAAGCATGGTCATCCCTCACTAAAGCATGCTCACTGCACATACCCAGAACACCCCCCCAACCATCATCACACAAGCCCCCACACAGGAATGCTTGCACTGGGGTTCACGCACACCCACCCATTGCACACCATTACACACACACATGCAATAATCATGCTCTTATGCCCCTGCAGGAACCCGAAGGACCGTTACCACACGAGAGGGTCCAGACAACACCACTCCACCCACAGAAGAGGCCCACAGTGATGAGAGCAGCTCTGCCCTACTGGATCTTGATGACCAGCCCGGACCATCGTGGGCCTCAGGACAGTCGGTTCCCCTTGCACAGGCACAGCCCAACACCGACCTTCCACCCTCTGGTAACACCAGCACAGCACCCACCCAGCGGGCCCAAACCTCCCTACCCAGGACAGGTCAATCAGCGGTGTGTCCACCACTAAAGGGCACCCAGGGTAACCCACCACCCCAACAACAACAGGGACCTGGGGGCAGTGGTAGTGGGCACACGGTCCAGGGGACGGAGGCACAGGAACATAGGGGAACTGGGAGGGCTGCTGTGCGACAGAGGGAGGACAGGCCAAGGGAACCAACTCTCCATGAGGCCCTCTCCCCCATCATGGGAGCATACCACCACTCCCAGGAGACGATGGAGACGGTCCTGGACAAGTTGCAGGAGACCCTGCGCCTGCAGGAGAAGCAGTATTTGGGGTTCAGGGAGGAGCTCAGGACCATCAGCTCCGCCCTGGGCACCATCGTAGGGGTGCTGAAGGACATACAGCAGACATTGAGGGACACCGTGGCACTCCAAGGGGCCCCTGACACTAGCCACGATGATGAACTGCCCACCACCTCCGCCGGCGCTAGTGGACAGGACGCCCGGCCAGAGGACCACCACACCAGCACCCCATCCCCTGCAGACGGACAACCACCACGCAAGCGGTCCCTGAGATCCAGGAACAGGACAGCGCAAGATGGCAAGACCCCGCCAGGAAATAAGACCACCCTGATTGTCCTCCCACTGTCCCACTTTGTTACCCTGTCCATATTCGAACTGCCCCAGCTCCACTTCCTATGCCCAGATGGCCAGTGCACCTGTGAGAATAATAGACTGGACTCTGCCATGGACATTCCTCCACCATCCCCCATCACAATTTTATAACCCCCCTTCATTTTTTGAGCACTTAAATAAACACCCTTGAAACACAAAACAATCTGGAGTCAGTCTATGATTTGGTACTTTGTATTATCAGTGACAGTGTCATAATGGCTGTACCATTGTAAGGCTAACATACCTATGTCACACATCACAAGCCCATGAAGGATGCAAACAGTTGACACATAGGTTACCACACCTGTGAAACTGAAATGGAAGGGTACAACTCAGTTAACAAATAGTAATTGAAATGGAGGAACAGGATAGAGGTAGACGTGTGAAAGTTAATGTAATGTTAAACCAGAAAATGTTCTCACCTGTGTGTCACTGGAAATATTGCTGTATGACTGACTCCCTGTTGTCGTTTTCTTCTTCCTCAGCTTCATCCTTATCACTGTCCACAGGCTCCACAGCTGCTACAACACCGTCATCTGGATCATCCTCCTGCAGAAAAGGCACCTGGCGGCGCAAAGCCAAATTATGGAGCATGGAGCAGGCGATGATGATGTCGCACAACTTCTTCGGTGAGTAGAATAGGGATCCACCTGTCATATGGAGGCACCTGAACCTGGCCTTCAGGAGGCCGAAGGTGCGTTCGATCACCCTCCTAGTCCACCCATGGGCCTCATTGTAGCGTTCCTCTGCCCTGGTCCTGGGATTCCTCACTGGGGTCAATAGCCAGGAAAGGTTGGGGTAACCAGAGTCCCCCAATAGCCATACACGGTGCCTCTGGAGTTGACCCATCATTTCAGGTATGCTGCTATTCCGCAGGATGTAGGCGTCATGCACAGAGCCAGGGAACATAGCATTTACCTGCGAGATGTACTGGTCCCCCAAACAGACCATCTGTACATTCATCGAATGGTAACTCTTACTGTTCCTGTACACCTGTTCACTCCTTTGGTGGGGGGACCAGAGCTACATGGGTCCCATCAATGGCACCTATGACGTTGGGGATATGTCCAAGGGCATAAAAGTCACCTTTTACTGTAGGCAAATCCTCCACCTGAGGGAAAATGATGTATCTCCTTACGTATTTCAGCAGGGCAGACAACACTCTGGACAAGATGTTGGAAAACATAGGCTGGGACATCCCTGATGCCATGGCCACAGTAGTCTGAAATGACCCACTTGCAAGGAAATGGAACACTGACAGCACCTGCACGTCAGGGGGGATTCCAGTCGGATGGCGGATTGGTGACATCAGGTCTGGCTCCAACTGGGTACATAGGGGGTTATTACAACTTTGGAGGAGGTGTTAATCCGTCCCAAAAGTGACGGTAAAGTGACGGATATACCACCAGCCATATTACGAGTTCCATAGGATATAATGGACT
Organism: Pleurodeles waltl; assembly: GCF_031143425.1. Classification (NCBI taxonomy): domain Eukaryota; kingdom Metazoa; phylum Chordata; class Amphibia; order Caudata; family Salamandridae; genus Pleurodeles; species Pleurodeles waltl. Next base: position 867,533,350 of record NC_090449.1, read on the forward strand.
CGTAATACGGCTGGTGGTATATCCGTCACTTTACCGTCACTTTTGGGACGGATGAACACCTCCTCCAAAGTTGTAATAACCCCCATAGTTCCTGGATAGTGGCACGGTCAAACCGGTAGGTGACGATGACATGTCTTTCTTCCATTGTCAACAGGTCCACCAGCGGTCGATACACCGGAGGATTCCGCCATCTTCTCATATGTCCCGGCTGACGGTGCCTACGAAGGACAACAGAGAAGAACCAGTCACTATTCCTCCAGGTATGTACCCACAGTTACACACAAGACTACACCAGACACAAAACCCTTCCTGTATGTGTGTTGAGTGTAGGCCTAGCTATATGTGACGCAGTCGTAAATGAAGCCATGTGGGCCCCTGAAATGGCGGCTGCCTGACCTCTAAACTGGGACAATGGGATTGTGGGGTAACTGCGCTGGCGTTGCACACCGTCGCTGTAGGCGGTCGTAGACCGCAGCGCAATGCTGCATTGGTTAACATTGGACCCTATGGGTCCCAGGAGCCAATGAACAGGTGCACCGGCGGTGATGATGCGCACCGCCGCGGACGTCACCGCCGCGGACATCACGGCCATTTTCTATCTGTTCACTCACTGGATACCTGACCTTCGACAGGAGAGGACCTACACTGCTAGTGCTGCTGTGACCTCGGTCTGGAAGCGACGATGGCTGCTGCGTCTGGGGAGAGGGCCCCTGCCTTCACTGCACAGGAGTTGGAGAAACTTGTGGATGGGGTCCTTCCCCAGTACACGCTACTCTACGGTCCTCCAGACCAACAGGTTAGTACACAGGGAGCACGTTGTATGGGCTAGGCCTGGGTGGAGAGGGCTGGGTGGAAGAGGGAAGGGGGCAGAGTTCATAGAACATTAATGCATGGGAATGAATGGGCCACATGGCCAGAGTAGGGAGGGGGCCACTCACATTGACGGTGCAGTTGGTAATGACTGTTCCCCTTCCCTTGTGCATGTCATGTAGGTCAGCGCCCACCAGAAGAGGGACATTTGGCGTGCCATCGCCAAGGAGGTCCGGACTCTGGGGGCCCACCAGAGATGGGGCACCCACTGCCGGAAGAGATGGGAGGACATTCGCCGCTGCAGCAAGAAGACGGCAGAGGCTCAGCTGGGGATGGCCTCCCAACGTGGGAGGGGTGCCCGTCGCACCATGACCCCCCTGATGTTCCGGATCCTGGCGGTGGTCTACCCGGAGTTGGATGGGCGCTTGAGGACATCACAGCAGACACCAGGGGGTGAGTACAACCTCATTCTGCTGACTTTGCGTGCAGTGGAGGGGTGTGGGTGGGGGAGGTGGGCTGTGGGTGTCCCTAGGCCAGGGCGAGTTAGGTAGGCAAGGCCCCTCCGTAATGTAGGCCATGTGGCACTCAACCCCACCTCAGCAGAGTGCCAAGTCGAGGTATAGCTGCCCCTGTGGCATCCATGTGCGCAGATGTCCACCATTGCCATGTAGGCCATAACACAGAAATTGCATGTGCAGAGTGCAGGAGCACGGCGTTATGCAGGGGGCTGCTGCGTCTGTCTTGTCCGCCAACGGTAGCGGAATGCCATGCACTAAAACTCTCTTTCTTCTGTCTCCCCCCCTTTTCCTGCTCTTCTGTCCTTTTGTACATCAGCATCAACAGGCGGAGGTACAGTGGCACCGGAGCACGAGGAAGCTGCATCCCACATGGCCATGGAGGGCCACACCACGGACTCTGAATGCACCAGTGGGACGGAGGGCGAGGGGAGCGTCACGTCGGCCACCGAATCACCAACCAGTGACACGGATTTGTCTGCCGATGGGAGCTCCCCTGTGGTGGCGGCACCATCTGTGCCCCCCACTTCAACAGGTACAGCCGCCACCTCCCTTACCAGCACCGCCCTCCCAGCAGCCCCTCAGCGTTCGCCCCGTGCCCGCTCACCCAGGAAGGTGGGCATCACCTTCGCCCCAGGCACCTCAGGACCTGCCCCAGTCACCCCTGCTGCCCTCAGTGAGGAGGCCATTGACCTCCTCAGGTCACTCACTGTTGGGCAGTCTACCATAGTGAATGCCATCCAGGGTGTAGAACGAGAGTTGCAACACGGTAATGCATTCCTGGAGGGCATTCATTCTGGTCAGACTGTCCTTCAGCGAACCCTGCAATCTCTGGCCTCAGCACTGATGGCAGCCATTGTCCCTGTGTCTAGCCTCCCCCCTCCAACTTCCTCCACCCAGACCCAATCCCCTGTACCCCAGCCCATCCCAAGCACACCTACAGACCAGCATGCACACAAGTCAACAAACAAAAGTAGCTCAAGCAAACATAGGCACCACACATCCAACAGGCACTCACACAAGCATCACACCCATACAGACACAGCAACATCCACTGTCTCCACTGTGTCCCCCTCTTCCTCTTCTCCCTCCTCTCTCCCAGTCTCGTCTACACACACACCTGCATGCACCACATCTACAGGCACCATGAGTCGCACAAGGAGACCCAGCACCCCATGCCGCTCACCTGCACTCACCACCTCCACTGCCATTTACACGTCCCCTGGGTCCTCTCCCAGTGTGTCTGTGGCGCCCCCTCCCAAAGTACGCAAACGCCGGCAATCACTCACCCAACATCCATCCACCTCACGACAGCCTCCAGTACCGGCACCTGCACCCAAAACAGCTAAAGTGACACCTCCGACAACCACCTCCTCTTCCTCCACTCCCAGACCGCCTCCAGCTACCCATCCCAGTGTTCGTCAGAAACTGTCCCTCTGTAAAATTTACCTTTTTGCCCCCACCCCCTCTCCAATTCATCAGTCCCGTCGTAGCGCCTCAGCCAAAAAGTATCCAATACCAGTGGTGCATGTTCAAGGCTTGTGGAGTGCATCGGCCACTAGGGCAGGCAGTAGGACCCGGAGCCAAGGCACTGGCAGCCCACCCCCTGTAAAGGCTCTAAAATTGGAGAGTGGACGTCGGGACGTGTTAAGACTCCTGGTGGGACAACAACTGACATGGGTTTGAAGGGGATTGGTGAGTCAGCTGTGACTCCAACAAAGGTGGGGAAGGTCCAGAGGAAGTCTGCCCAGCCTCTTGTGAGTGTCACGGCGGAGAAGTGCGCCATCTTTTCCGGCGGTCCAGACACAACCGCCAGCACCGTCGTCACTGGTCAGGAGACCACCGCCGGAGTCACAGCCCAGGAGGGCACAAGTATTGTCACTGGTCCAGAGACCACCGCCAGAGTCACAGCCCAGGAGGGCACAAGTATCGTCACTGGTCAGGAGACCACCGCCGGAGTCACAGCCCAGGAGGGCACAAGTATCGTCACTGGTCCAGAGACCACCGCCGGAGTCACAGCCCAGGAGGGCACAAGTATCGTCACTGGTCAGGAGACCACCACCAGAGTCACAGCCCAGGAGGGCACAAGTATCGTCACTGGTCAGGAGACCACTGCCAGAGTCACAGCCCAGGAGGGCACAAGTATCATCACTGGTCCAGAGACCACCGCCAGAGTCACAGCCCAGGAGGGCCCCGGCTGCCACAGCCCTGCTGGGCAATGATGGAACGTCATGCCACACACCAATGCCCAGTGTAGAGAACATCATGCCACACACCAATGCCCAGTGTAGAGAACATCATGCCACACACCAATGCCCAGTGTAGAGATCGTCATGCCACACACCAATGTCCGTATCAGAACCCCCATGGCAAAGCACCGCTGAACAGGGCAAAGACCGCCGTGGTGAAGACCGCTGAACAGGGCAAAGACCGCCATGGCAAAGCACCGCTGAACAGGGCAAAGACCGCCATGGTGAAGACCGCTGAACAGGGCAAAGACCGCCATGGTGAAGACCACTGAACAGTCCTGAACCGCCATGGCAAAGCACCGCTGAACAGGGCAAAGACCGCCATGGTGAAGACCGCTGAACAGGGCAAAGACCCCCATGGTGAAGACCGCTGAACAGGGCAAGCACTGTATAGGAATGAAAAGGCCGCCACATCAGGCATCATTATCCCATGTGCAGCTGGGACAGTGACAGGACATGAACATTCACGGGGAGACTCATCCAGTCTGGGCACCAGTCCCACCCAGTACCAGTGGAGAACTGCATCTACTTGAGAGACTGTGGCTTTGCACTCCCCAGGATGGCACAGTGGGCAACCCACCCACTGTAGAGACTTGTGAGACTGTGGCTTTGCACTCCCCAGGATGGCACAGTGGGCAACCCACCCACTGTAGTGACTTGGGAGACTGTGGCTTTGCACTCCCCAGGATACATCATTGGGCATGGAGCCCCGTCGTGGATCTGGCTTCGCATTCATCTGGCTGAGGTGCCCCCCCTTCCCTTCCCCCTGAGGTGCCTGTAGTATTTTGATCTGATGCCCCGGCAGTGTTCTCTCCGATATTGGTCAGGTATCGTTTGTGGGCCTCGCCCATGCATTTTTGGACTGTTGGTGCACGGACATTGTTGTGTACATATCTGCACTACTTCTCGTATTGTATTGTATATATAATTATGAGTGATTTTGAAATATATATCTGTATATTTTTGTATGACATGTATATTGGCACATTATAATGTTTGATCGAATTTTGCATTGTCTATTCATTCTTCCGGGGGGATTTTGGGTTGTTACTGTGATTTTTTGTGAATGCATTGGTGTGTATGTTGTAATATGCGAGGGTGGGGGTGTTTGGTGGGTGTCCCCCTAACTTTTGCCTCCCCCCTCCCCTGTGTCGTAGGAGCAGTACTCACCGGTGTCTTCGGCGCCTACATAGCTGTTGGTCGTAGAGGAGCAGAAAGACAAGGGCAGGGAGTATTTGTAATTCGGGCTCCATGGTGGCCTCCTTCCTCGTGGGATGTGTTCAGGTGAGCGTTTTCCCACAGCAAAAGCTGTTTCTGCCGTATTTTTATCCACGGTGAATCCGCCCCGGAAAAGGTGGCGTATTGGCGGGTTGTAATACTGTGGGCGGTACATTGTCTCCCGCCTGTCTGTTGGCGGTAACCGCCGTGCTGCTTGTCTGTACCGCCGTGGCGGGCGGTGTGTTAAAGTGGCTGTCTTTGTTGGTGGTTTCCGCCAGGGTCATAATTCCCTTTTTTTGTCCACCGGCCTGTTTGCGGTATTTCCGCAGCTTTAACACCGTCCGCCAGGGTTGTAATGACCTCCTATGTCAGTTGTTTGAATTTTTGGATTATTTGCACCCCTCGCTTTTGTTAGTAATAAGAGGAGATTTGAACTGCACTTTTGAGCCCTCGATGATTAATAATGGGTTAACTGATGAGAAAGATGAATTGTGGGGAATCCCGCAATTAATGCACATCAGCCAATGTACTCATTCCTGTGTGGCCACTCAGTTGGCTACACTTTGTCTAAAATATGAGCTTAGGGCATGCAATGGACGCACACCCTCAGATTTACATATGGCGCCCACATTCAAACGAGGTATCTCTTCCAGTACTATTGACTACTTCTTAGTGGATGTTAGGTTGTGACCTCTATTGAAAGATATGAAGGTGGAATCCCACTGCGAAAGCGACCATAACCCCTTGCTTCTTACCCTATGTGGAGATGTATTCAGGAGATCCTCACACACTCAATGTACAGTGGTTCCTACTCCATTGCCAAGCAGTAATCATAGAAGAATTTGTTGGCCGAATGTAATGTCCAACCCCTATTTAATAACTGGGATTTATAAAGCTTTTATCGATGTGATGGCAGATTATGAAGAATATGAATATAGCAGCATTCCCATCCTTAGCATTCATAAATCATTGTTGAAGAAACTGCAGAGTTTCTTCTATAAAAACATCTCTTCTAAATCTTTAGCTCCTAATATGATGGTTACCAATGTATGGTTTAATGAGGATTGTGCTAAGGCAAAGTTGGCACTAAAAACTGCAATCATAAAAGGCTCCCTGGGGGAGGTTTGATCGACTAGATATACATAAAAAAGGCCACAATCCACACCAAAAAGCTATGGGCAGATTCAGTCTGGCAGGATCTGCTTGTTGCAATTAAATTAAACAAGAACATGTTATTTTGGGAGTTACTATCTAAAAGACAAAGAGGGAATAAGTGCAGCATTAGGAATCATATTCAACCAGAGACTTGAGTAACTCACTTTTCCCAACTTTATGCTGCTCCCCTGAATCTATCTAACAGCAGTTTTTGTGATTCAGCCCTCTCATTACCACTTACTTCCAGTGATAGCCTTGACCTATCCGGCCAGGATACTTATACTCCAGTTGTCTTTTTCTCTTTTGAGGAAGCATTAGATGCGATTAATTCTTTAAAATCAGGCCAGGCGCCTGGACCAGACAAAATACCTGGAGATTTATCTAAATCAGAACTAACTCTTTGCCCCTGGTATATAAATCTGCTCTCAAATAAGATTGCCAACGGTGGTGCTATCCCGAGTACCTGGAAAGATGTTGAAATAATTCCAATTTATAAAAAAGGAAATGCTAACTTGCCTGTTCGCTATAGACCCATTAGTCTCATTGATAATCTCCAGAAAACGTTTTCAAAACAGCTTTTGCAGAGACTCACAAATTGGGCACAAGATCACCAGGTTTTTACTCAGTTGCAGGCGGGGTTCCTCCCCAAAACCAGCACAATAGACCAGGTATTTAGATTTTTGCTTCTATATTGGAAGTACGTAGTTCTTGCCAAGCAACCTTTCTATGTTGTTTTTGTGGACTTACGATCAGCCTTTATCTGGTCTTGAGAGAGAAGTTATGGGAAGTACTACTTAGGCTAAAAGTTCCATTTAACATAGTTGATCTTCTACGGCGAATACATAAGAGAACACTTATGCACAAGTGAGGTGGGGAGACCAAGGAGAGTTGACAGAAACAATTCCCATTCAGTGGAGCGTGCGCCAGGGTTGTGTTATGGCCCCGTTTTTATTTACTTTATTTATCAATGAGGTGGTACCAAAATTGCTCTCTTGTCAGAATTATGCCCCTATATTGAATGCTCAAAAGATCCCTATTTTACTCTTTGCCGATGATTCACTCCTAATCTCTAAGACTCCGATGGGTCTTAAAATTCTTGTCGATAAGTTTAAATCTTTTTGTTTGGATTATGGTTTGGATTTGAATACTAACAAAATTAAGTTAATGGTGCTTGGCCCGGGTTCCCGTGGGAGATGCACCATTGACTTGGATGGGTCTTTATTGACTCAGGTTCACTCAATAGATTACTTAAGTGTGAGGATATCAAGTAATTTGGATTGGGAGGACCAAATCGGCATGAGTGTAGGGCTTCTTCAGCATAGAGCAGCCACTATCAGTGGGAGAAAATAATTTTGCCAGGGCTGTAACTGCTTGCCCGTGTAGTATCTCTTTAATACCACAGTTTTTGGATCTTTGGTTCAAACGTATAAGGGATGTGATAATTTTAAGACCTCTACTCTACTGGATAAGGATTTGGAATGTCCCCGAACTTGCTATATACAGGTATTCCTTTTGCGATCTTTTAAAGAGACCAAATGTGACTTCCATCCCATGGGTCAAACATGTGTCACATACTGGGATTGACCAGTTTTTGGGAAAATCCCCAAAGCTTGGAAAAAACTCACAGTTCAGTTTTGAAATCAACTTATTGGTCCTATGTAAGAACGGAGTTAATCCGTAGTAACTCCAATGGATGTCTCACTAACTCTTTTATGGATTTCAAGTGGGTTCGCCAGTTTGAACCATATTTTGATTTTATACCTGATCTGCGGAGGAAGGGGTTGTATGCATGCTTTTGGTTTGGGAATCTTCCACTGTTATCATTTTCAAGCTGTTGGGGGTCTACTCCATTATCCGATTTATGACCCGTATGTTATGATAACTCAGAAATGGTGGATCATTTTATGTTTTTCTGCCCTGCTTATTCTATTCCACGCCCAAAGTGGATTTGTACTATCTGACGAGTTTTGGGCCTGAATCAGTGTTGCATAGCAATGAGGATTTTTAAGGAGCAATACCTCTAAGCCCTTGATTGAGGCAGTTAGCATGTTCCTTGTGGCTGCATGGCACATACGTAGTCATTTTTTAAAGTAGTAGTTTTTATGAATCATTTTTAATATACAGGATCTTTTTAAAAAAAATTATGTTTGTGATTATATTTTAGAAGATGGTTATATAATGTTATTTTTTTTTATATTTCCTTGGACTTTTTACTGTATCTTGACTGTATATGATGATGCTTTGATGGTTATGTTGACCAAATAAAGCTTGTGTGGATGATGAATGAGTGAAAGTGAGTGTGAGTTGGAGAATGAGTGTGAGTGAGTGAGTGAATGTGAGCATGAACGTGATGTAATTGTTGTGAGTTTGTCGTTGGCCTTGTCACACTGAAAGTAATTCTTGTCTTGTGAAGACACCAGGGGCAAAATAGTGCTGCTGCCATACTTGCAGTAATCTTTAGCGTGACGGAGATCTGTGATAAAACACTGGCACTGGCGGTAATTCTTTGCATGAAGGGTACCAATGGTAAAATATTGATTCTTGCTTACTAGAAGTTATTCATTTGAGTGTAGGACACACGTAGAAAAATACTGGCACATTTGACAAAAATTTTGGCACGGGGATGTCAGTGGCAGAATGCCTAGTACTAGCACAATGGAAGCAATTCTTGGCCTAAAGTAGATAGCCTGGCATCTGGGAGGTTGGCAACTATGAAAGATTGCTGGCCCTGACATACTGGAGGTAATGTGTGACACTCATACTATATTTTGAAAACAAATGGAGTCAACTCATGAAAACAGTCAAGTTTCATACGTTTGACGCATCATGAAAGGATTTGAATATTTAATGAGTGCCCTTTTCCCACTATGGCATCCTAGAAAAATGATGTGAAAATTGTGCTTTAAAATGTATGAACTCTTTTCAAATTGTTCTTGGGAAGAGAAGCTCCCTAGAAAAGGCCTCGCTTTGCTTTCCCACTATGATTCAGGCAAGCATTGCACCCCAGAACTTTCAGGGATCAAACCAGCACTATCACATGGGTCAGAGTCTCTTAAGAGACCCCTGGGAATCCATGAAACTGACTCAGGAGGTACGCAATTGAGTTGAAAATTAGAAAATATTAATAGATTAATACAATTTACATAAATAAAGAAGGATTAGGGTATTTCATTTTGGCATAAAACCCCTTGTTTATAAATGGCACACTTAGGGGGTCATTATGACCCCGGCGGCAGGTGACAATGTGGCAGTAGTACCGCCAACAGGCTGGCAGTACATACCACCACATTATGACATTGGCGGGTTGGCTGCAGCCAATTTACGGTTCCTACCGCCTTGGCTGTAACAGCCACCGGGCCGGAGAAAACAATCTCCAGCCTGATGGCCACTATTGTACCGCCGGCGGCATTTTGAGCCTGCCTACTGCCATGGTTTTCATGGCGTTCACAACGCCACAAAAACCATGGTGGTAGGCCCTACCAGTGACAGTGAATTCCTTCCCTGTCACTGGTAGGAGGCTCACACACCCCCCAAACACTCCCTAGACGCCCCCACACCCTTCTCCATCCCCCCTTCCAATACCCCAGCCCCCCATTCATACACACTAGCAGACACGCACCACGCATACACACACTCACTCACACTGACATACACACATTCATTCATGCATGTATTAATTCATTCTCACACACATCCGTACACACATTCACACTGACATGCAGACATGCATTCACATTTCCATTTGTACATGCATTCTCACACATGCATAGACCCATGCACACAACACTACACTCACAGTCGCATTCACGCACACATTCACACATACATGCACAAACCCCCCCCACACACACACACAACACACCCCACACCCCTCCCCTATCAGAAGCCCAATTTCCTTGCATCCAGGGGGTCTTCCGGCAGGCAATGGGACGGGGTGCTGCTACCGCCAGCAGCGCCTGCCAGCAGAACACCATCAGGCCGTATCATGTATCATTATACGACTGACGGCGGTCTACTGGCATGACACTGCAGGTGGTAGCAGCACCACCTTACCACCATCCACCAATATGGCCACAGCTGGATTTCCACCCTTCTTGTGGCATAAATCTGTCTGTGGTCATAATTTGGCGAATGGATGGTAGTGCGGCGACGGTCTTTTGGCGGCCGTCGCCGCAGCAGTAGGTGGCTTTTACCGCCAATGTTAAAATGAGGGCCTTCGTTTATAGAATCCCTGCAGGCTTGAAGATTACATCCAGCAAATGAATGCCTGGCCCCGGATTCAGCTTCAAGGAATAGAGTGATGTTCTGTTTTGTATTTGGAATCATATGGCGGTCTACTGTTAGGGTCCAAATGTCTTTAACCCTTGAAGAGCAGTACAGAGAGATGCACAAGTGTGCCCATTCTTGTAGCAAATAATGAAAAGATGAATTTACACCTCAGCCAAGGTCTCTTGGTGAGACCAGAAGGAGAGCTGCATGAATCCTAAGAAGTTGATTATCTGAGTTGTGGTAAAAAAAAAGATTTGAGCTGTATGTTATTAACCAGGAGCGTTGATGCAAGGAAAGGTATCATACTAGACATTCACAGTCCAAATCTGTGTGTAGATATACCTCTATCAGGTCCTGAAATGTATGGCTAAAACACAGGATTTGGAGAGTTAAAATGCATTAATGTTGGACTCTGAAGTGTGTGGTTCCGTTCATAAGAACTCGAGGTGTTTAACTGCATTCCCACTTGAGCTCCTACCCACAGAATCTCCAAACAGCCCACCATTTCCAAAAGGACAGGAGGACTTTGGTTCATCTCAGGTATAATGGTAGATTATATTGTCATAGACAGAAAGTGCATTGTTCTATCTCTTTAAAATCTAACTCAATAGCAGTGATTTCCACAAAACTAGATTAAACAACAAACATGAGAGCAATACAATTTTGATATGCAGCTAATATGCATCCCATCAGACCCCCAAAATGCCTTGTAGCATGAATCCCTCTCACTTGATCCTCACTGGTTTGCTGGAGAATCTGTTGAGTTGATCAAAAAGTGATCAAAAAGTGAAACTCACTTGTCACATTGCCTGGGACTTGCTCCTGTTTGAGTTAACATACCTTACTAGTTTTGTTGCTGTCCTAAGGTAGCACTTGCCACAATGATGCTCCTTCATCTGTAATCCACCCATTCCCTCTGAATGGCTAACCTGGCCGTGATGAGGCGTGGGACCTAGATATCATGACCAAAATATTGTCTGGTAGAACCTTGTCACTTCATGATGCAAACAGGAGTCAGATTAGTCTTCAGTAGGAATTTGGAGGCAAGGGAAAATCTTCTCACTAGCAAGAATTCCTAAATCCAGATGAGAATACAATTTTAATGGTGTAGGAATTTCCATTTGATGATTGTCTGTCAGACTGAAATCTTCCCAAGGCTGCCTCAAGGCGAGGGCAGCTGTGACTCTTTGCCACAGGTGCAGCATTTTTTGGGGGAGGAGGCACTCTATTGTCATAACGTGTTTCTTTTACTAAATTATCTTTATTCATTTTCAGTTACAATATATTTTACAATTCAAATTCACATGGTTGTAGAATATTAGGTAAAATAAAAAAAACAATACATATTTCCCTCACCCAATCATAGGTACTAGGTTTTGAAGGTAGAAAGCTATACCAAAGAAGGAAAAACAGCAGTTGCAACATGTCCTGATCTTATTTTAGCCTCCTGAGTCATCCTTTCCTGGCTTACCTGGGTTCAGTACACAACCCATTAGTCCTCAGTCCTGATCTTCCTATATCATTTGACCCCAGCTTCCCACTCTGTGTTTAATTAAACAAGTGAAGCGTTTTTAGTCTCGGATAGGAACATCATAGGTATTCCAGCATGGTAAAGTATCATATCAGTAGAGCCAGTTGGGTGGAGAATTTACATTCAGAGTAGTTAATGTTGCTTGTCATTTCCTCCTATGCCTGCTCATATCAAGGCCTAGTGAACCAAAGTGCAATATTCAGTACCCTCTTCTCTACCAGTATAGGATCACTAGCTGTTTCACTTCTCCCATCATGTGGGACAATCAATACCCATTCAAGCAAGGGCCTTTCCTCAAAAGTATAAGGATGCAGGCACAGGTTGTAATTGCAAGTCTGTCAGCACCTGAAACCCCTACACCCTCATCCTATAGCTAAGTACGTCTTTCCAAAATATCTGAATTGCCAAATGTGACATACTTTAGTGAAGGATGCTTCTGGGATTTGATTTTACAGCCATCTCTCTCTTATGCCAGGGCAAAGAGGAATGGTGAGAAAAGGCAGCAGGCAGCCCTGCCTTTGTACCTCACCAAAGGTTGAAACCCCAGGACCTCTCTCTGTTGATCTTGATTGGGACTGTGACATATTTATAACTTGCTAGAATCCAATTTTCCATATTGCTTCCAACCCAAATTTCATCTAAGGCTGCCTTTAGGTAAACCCAAACTCACCCATCTTCATGCCGTTTCCAATCCTGAGACTCCAGGGTTGCTGGGGGATTACACTTTTGTTCTGATATTGGTATTGTCCTGTCTATTTTGAATTATTTCAATTGGATCCAGACATACCTGGCCCAGGAGTAGCCCATCTACTCTACCTGCTAACATTTTTGTGAACATGTTTGAATCTGTGTTTAATAGATCTATTTACCTATAGGGAGAACAATATTCCAGGGGCATTTACAGCTTAAGTATAGATACACATCTGACTTCCAAATATAGGTTGTTCAGCCTGATGCAATTAAAAAAATTGTCAAAGAGATCAGGCTATGGAGCCCTCAAGTCAGTAGCTTAGAGCCTGGCTCCTCTCCTCAAATAGCTCGCAACCAGTGCAAATCAGTCCCAATCATCTTTATATTAACTAGCCTGGCTATCCTCCACATGGGTATCAGCTTCAAACTTACACCCTTATCAGAAATGGGAAATAGTGCTTTATGAACAGTCAGGTTGCGGGGCCAGAGGAGCCTTTATCTTGACCCTGCCTGTCTGCAAGTTGCTCCTAGCCCTCTGTATGGGTCCAATATTTGACCGCACATTGCCAGAACCAGGAATTTGTAGTTTCCTCCCTTGATGGCAGTGACATTGACCATCTCCTGTTCAGCCACTCTCTTTCAGGAAATCCCATTGTCTTTGAGCGTTGTTGCACATCATTGTTCACTTTTCTGGGCTGCACTGGTAGGTTTCCACTTTGCTGAACTGTTTGCCAAATGGGTCTGAGGTCTTTCTTACCAGGCATGTCTGCTCCATCATACTGCCATTTGTCTTCCTCTATGCAAAAAATGATTTTGCTTCTGTGAAGGAATAGGTTAGTTTCTGCTGCCCGTTGCGCATGAAAAGTATGCAGAAATGGCTTCCCCAGTGGAATGCAGTTCATGGCATTCAGTTATGTGGCTAAAGTCTCTCTGTATCTGCAGCACCATCATAGAAAGGTCCTGAAAAAAGCTGGATTTTGTGCCACATTCAGTTGTATCACTTATTTTGTTTTGGGCATAGCATTACTAATTCTTTATCTTTGGAGCAGTGTGCTCTCATCAGGATATCCAGCGGCATGTCACTGTGGGTTCCCATGAACCTAACCATATGTGCACGCTACTTTGACTGGTGGACCCCCTGTGATGACATGGATGTCCTAAATTAAATTTGTTGCAAACTCCTAGATATTATCTCCCTACACATCCCTTGGTACTCTCATGATCCTTATTTTTGTCAGGAGTGATTTTCTAGGTCTTCAGGGTTTTCCTGCAATTCAGTGTTCTGTTCCTTCAGTGCCTCAAGCCTTCACCACAGTTAATATTGTTCTTCTGACCTGGCATACACTACACATTCTAATCCATTGACCCTTCCTCCTGGCTCAGACACATCTCCCTGTAATTCCTTGTGGCAAGTAGTCAGTTCTGTGTGGATTGTCCTAACCTACTATTTGATTTCTTTTAAAAAGGGCTCCAAGAAGTCTTGTGTGACCCCCTCCCCTTACTCAGTCACTTCCACTTTGCATTCGCTACAGGTCTCTTATCAGCCTTTAGTTCTATTTCTCTAATGTGTTTTTTGCATTTGACAGGGACCAGAGCTCTCTGATTCTGAGTCTTCTTTTCTTCTTCCACTCCTCATTCATCTAATGTCAGGAGGTATTTAATTTAACCTGGTGTGTGATTCTGTGCCTTCCTTAGCATTATGAATGATTGACTCTATGTCACGAAATCCCACATATCCCTCCTGGTTCCTACTGGGAAAGACCCACCATTGTTCCTGCACCAGCAATTAGCATGGGGGAGACCCTCTTGTCCCCATAATTGTGGAGTTTCTTTAATCTTTATGGATGCTAAGTTGTTCTACCCCCAACAGGGCCTCCCCAGAGCACTGGGGTCTTCACCCACTGAGGGCATTTATATTGCTACCCCAGATTTTGTTAGGGCCTCTCTACACTTAAGTCTCTTATATTTGCACCTCTTGACCCCTTCCTTCCTCATTTGGGCTATTGTCATCGCTGCACACCATTGTCTAGTTATTGATTGGCCTCCTGCTGCTCGATCTACTATGTTCTTCTCTCTTACGGCTCTTCCTCCAGCAGAGCCATTTGAGATAACACCAGTCACCTCCACAGACTACTTTAAGTGCACACTTTGCTGCTGGCCCAGCATCATCGCTACTATCTTAAAATCACCTTGTCTTCTATGACGTGGTGCTGTTCATACTCCACACCCCATTGGGTTGAGCAGCCTGGGTCACATGTTGCCACTATGTCCCCTCCCTCTTCCTTTGAGAGACTGTTCCTTTGGTGTCTCTTCCTTTATCTCCTTACCTTGCGCAAAATTGGGGGAGAGCACTCCTGGCACCCCATGTGTTCTCCAATTGATCTCATGTCCTCTTCTGCACCTGTCCATGCTCACCTACCCGAGCCATATCATGTTCAACATCTTCTTCTAATATGACAGACATTACTTTTACCTGGCCATGGCCAGGCACTAGAGCTCTAATGTTGTTTGTTTCTATAACTTTGAATCTGGAGCCTTCTGAGTATCTCCTTGGTCCTCCCCCTCTGCTGGTGAGTTTATAGATGGTATAGGAATTTCCTTAGAAACATCTCATGACGCCAGTGATGTCGTCAGTGATGTCATCAGTGAGGTCACTGTCCATGTCATGAGGGATGTAATATATGAGGTGTTAGACCTGACATGCCTTAGGGTGGTCACCCCTAACTTTTTGCTGCCTCCCTCCACTTTTTGGACACTGTTTTTGCTGGCTTTTAGACTCTGCGCTCTTTACCACTGCTAACCAGTGCTAAAGTGCATATGCTCTCTCACTTTAAACATGGTAACCTTGGATCATACCTGATTGGATTATTTAATTTACATTACAAGTCCCTAGTAATGTGCACTATATGTGCCTAGGGCCTGTAGATTAAATGCTACTAGTAGGCCTGCAGCACTGGTTGTGCCACCCACTTATGTAGCCCCTTTACTGTGTCTCAGGCCTGCCATTAAAAGGCCTGTGTGTGCAGTTTCACCTCGACTTGGCATTTAACAGTACTTGTCAAGCCTAAACCTCCTCTTTCTCTACATATAAGTCACCTCTACTGTGTGCCCTAGGTAACCCCTAGAGCAGGGTGCTGTGTGGGTGAAAGGCAGGACATGTACCTGTGTAGTTTACATGTCCTGGTAGTGTAAAACTCCTGAATTAGTTTTTACACTACTGTGAGGCCTGCTCCCTTCATAGGCTAACATTGGGGCTACCTTCAAACAGTATTGAAGTGGTAGCTGCTGATCTGAAAGGAGTAGGAAGGTCATATTTAGTATGGCCAGAATGGTAATAAAAAATCCTGCTGACTGGTGAAGTTGGATTTAATATTACTATTGTAGAAATGCCACGTTTAGAAAGTGAGCATTTCTTTGCACTTAAATCTTCCTGTGCCTTACAATCCATGTCTGGCTGGGTTTAGTTGACAGCTCCTTGTGCATTCACTCAGACACATCCCAAACACAGGGTACTCAGCCTCACTTGCCTACATCTGCATTTTGAATGGGTCTTCCTGGGCTGGGAGGGTGGAGGGCCTGCTCTCACACAAATGACTGCCACACCCCGTACTGGGACCCTGGCAGACAGGATTGAACTGAAAGGGGACCTGGTGCACTTCTTAGCCACTCTTTGAAGTCTCCCCCACTTCAAAGGCCCATTTGGGTATAAAACAGGGCCTCTCCCCTACCACCTCAGACACTTGCTGGAGAAGAAACCTGAACCAGAACCTGCATCCTGCCAAGAAGAACTGCCTGGCTGCTCAAAGGACTCACCTGACTGCTTTCTACAGAGGACTGCTGCCTGGCTGTTGGCCTGTTGCCTTGCTGAACTCTTGCCTTGCTGCAGATGTGCTCTCCAAGGGCTTGGATAGAGCTTGCCTCCTGTTCCCTGAAGTCTCAGGACCAAAAAGACTTCCATCTTTCAACTGGGCTCCTTGTGCGCCAAAAAATTCACCGGACGCCAATCCGGAAAGATGCTGCTCGACCCCTGTGATGTCCCTTCCCTTTTCTCAGTATATAAGTCAGTCAGTCTTGTTCCTCCTTGTGTTGCAAACACTTTCTTCTGGTTGTGCTGTTCGCTCCTGTTCTTTGTTCCTGCTTTTTGCCTTGGGAGATTTTTGCCTGTTCTTTGTTCCTGCTTTTGCCTTGGGAGATTTTTGCCTGTTCTTTGTTCCTGCTTTTGCCTTGGGATATTTTTGCCTGTTCCTTTTTCCTTGCCTTGTACCCTGGATATTGCCTATTTTTGTTTCCTGTTGTCAAGTCCTGTTTTTACTAGTTTTCCTTCAGGAGTTCCTGTTAGAGGTTTTTTCCCCAGTGTTGTTTTTTTTTCCCTCTGGGACTCCTTCTGGAGGGTACGGTCTGCTTTGGCGTAGCCTGTCAAGCGGCACCATGGCTACTAGAAGGGGTCGCCCTTACCTGGGAGTACCCAGGACCTGTAGAAGACTTGGTGTATTTGCCAATCCGAAATCCAGAGGTGAGGAGTCCAGCGCAGTTCGTGACAACATGCCCCAAAATACTTCTAAGTACAGGCAGTGGGTCACCATTGATGGGCAAAAGGTGGAGGCCCTGCGTGACACAGGAGCCAGTATGACTACTGTCAAGAGTCAGCTGGTGTCAACAGAGCAGATAGTCCCTAATACATTCCACCAGGTCATAGTCGCTGACAATCGTGAGAGCCACCTACCGGTGGCTCTGGTTCCCTTTGAGTGGGGGGGGGGTCTCTGGTACTCTGAAAGTAGCTGTGAGTCCTGCCATGCCTGTAGATTGTCTGTTAGGCAATGATCTTGAGCATACTGCTTGGAAAGAGGTAGAGCTCAGATCCCACTTGGAGATGTTAGGTTTGTCTGAGTGGGTCTGCATGACCACACGGTCCATGGCTGCCCGGGAAGGGAGTCAAGGGCGTCTGGAGCCTGGAACAATGGCCCAGACAGCTGCAAAGAAGAAGGGCAAGAGGCGCGGGAAACCCGCCTCAAATACTCCCACGGTGGCGGATGGGGCCCCGGAGGAGGCCCCTGAGCCAACTGGGGAGGACATAGCTGACCTGGGTAACCTACCTGAACTTGCTGGCTGGCAAGTAGAGGGTGGGCCGACTAGGGTGGAATTCTGCAAGGCGCAGAAGGAATGCCCCACCCTTGAGGGTCTGAGGCAACAGGCCACAGCCCAAGCAGCAAGTGACGCCTCTGGCAATCACCATATTTACTGGGAGAATGATTTCCTTTACAGTGAGCTTAAGGTTCCAGGTCCTGGGGCAGCCCGTGTGCTGGTGGTCCCCCAGTGTTACCGAAACTTCCTACTGGGTCTGGCTCACGACATCCCCCTGGCAGGACACTTGGGCCAAGACAAGACCTTTAACAGGCTTGTCACCCACTTCCATTGGCCCAGAATGAGGTTAGCCTCAGATAACTTCTGCAGAGCTTGCCCCACCTGCCAGGCTAGTGGGAAGATAGGGAAACAGCTTAAAGCTCCCCTGCTCCCACTCCCAGACGTTGGCACCCCCTTCGAAAGGGTGGGTATCGACATTATTGGTGCCTTGGACCCCAAAACTGCCTTGGGCAACAGGTTTATCCTGGTTTTGGTGGACCATGCAACCCGCTATCCAGAGGCAATCCCTCTGAGAACAGTGACTGCACCGATGGTGACCAGAGCCCTGTTGGGGATCTTTACCCGTGTGGGATTCCCTAAGGCGGTTGTGTCTGACAGGGACACAAACTTCATTTCTGCATACATGAAGTCCATGTGGGATGAGTGTGGGGTGACCTACCGATTTACCACCCCTTATCATCCTCAATCCAATGGGCTTGTTGAGAGGTTCAACAAGACCCTGAAGGGCATGATTAGTGGCCTGACTGATGCCATGAGGTGTAAGTGGGATGTTCTCTTACTATGCCTGTTGTTTGCTTACAGAGAGGTGCCCCAGAAACGGGTGGGGTTCAGCCCCTTTGAGCTTCTCTATGATCACCCTGTCCGGGGACCCCTAACCATTGTTAAAGAGGGCTGGGAGAAAGCTCCCAGGTCACCTCCCCAGCTACATGCTGGCCCTCCGCAACCAAACCCAACGCTTCTGGAAGCAGGCCAAGTGTAACCTCGAGGCCAGTCAAGAGGTGATGAAGGAGTGGTATGACCGTAAGACCACTCTGGTTGAGTTCTAACCTGGAGACGAAGTTTGGGTGATGGAGCCAGTAGAGCCCAGGGCTCTCCAGGACGGCTGGACTGGCCCCTTTGAGATTAAGGAGCGTAAAGGGGAGGCCACTTACCTAGTGGACCTCAAGACCCCTAGGCACCCCCTAAGGGTCCTCCATCACAACTGGTTCAAACCTCACTTTGAGAGGTCTGAGGTCAGTATGCTCCTGGTCACAGATGAAGGCCTGGAAGAGGAGAGTGAACCTCTCCCCGACCTCCTCTCTGTTAAAGAAGGGGTTGGGTCAGTGGAGGGCGTAATTCTCTCTGACTCCCTGACTCTAACCCAGAGAGGAGACAGCTATGAGCTGTTAGAGCAGTTCTCCCCCCTGTTCTCTCTTACTCCTGGACTCACCCACCTCTGTGTTCATGACATTGACACAGGTGATAGTCCCCCTGTGAAAAACAACATTTACAGGTTATCGGATAAGGTGAAGGCCAGCATCAAGGAGGAGGTCTCCAAGATGTTGACTTTAGGGGTTATTGAGAAGTCCAGTGGTCCCTGGGCCAGCCCTGTGGTATTGGTTCCTAAGGCTACTGCCCCAGGTGCGAAGCCAGAACTCAGGATCTGTGTGGACTACCAGGGTCTCAACTCAGTCACCCGGACTGATGTTCACCCCATCCCCCGAGCAGATGAGCTCGTTGACAGACTAGGCGCTGCCAAGTTCCTGAGTACATTTGATCTTACTTCAGGGTACTGGCAGATCGGACTGACTGAGGGGGCTAAAGAAAGATTAGCATTCTCCACCCCTGATGGCCATTACCAATTCCGGGTGATGCCATTTGGGTTGAAAAATGCCCCCGCTACCTACCAACGGTTGGTTAACAGGGTCCTAGCTGGTAAAGATGCCTACTGTGAAGCTTACCTGGACGACATAGCTGTCTACAGTTCCAGCTGGTAGGAACACCTGCTCCACCTCAAGGAGGTGCTTCAGGCTCTGCAACAGGCGGGCCTGACCATCAAGGCTAGTAAATGCCAGATTGGGCAGGGTTCTGTGGTGTACTTGGGACACCTAGTAGGTGGTGGCAAGGTGCAGCCACTCCAGGCCAAGATTGAAACTATCAAGGCCTGGCAACCACCTAGAACACAGACTGAGGTGAGAGCCTTTTTAGGCCTCACTGGATACTACCACAGATTCGTCAAGGGCTATGGTGCCATTGTGTCACCCTTGACAGAACTCACTTCCAAGAAACAACCTAGGTTGGTGAATTGGACCGAGGCTTGTCAGAAAGCCTTTGATTTTCTGAAGGAAGCCATGTGCACGGCCCCCGTGCTCAAGGCCCCTGACTACTCCCAGGAATTTATTGTGCAGACAGACGCTTCAGAGCATGGCATAGGGGCTGTTCTAGCACAGCTAAATAGCTAAATGAGGAGGGCTCAGACCAACCAGTAGTCTTTATAGGCAGAAGACTATTACCACGGGAACAGAGGTGGAGTGCTATTGAGAGAGAAGCATTTGCTGTGGTCTGGGCACTGAAGAAGCTAAGACCCTACCTGTTTGGGACTCACTTCCGGGGTTCAGACACGCCACAGGCCCCTCAGATGGCTTATGCAGATGAGGGGTGAGAATCCAAAACTCTTGAGGTGGTCCATTTCCCTACAGGGGATGGACTTTACGGTGGAGCATCGCCCAGGGGTTAACCACGCCAATGCTGATGGTCCCTCCAGATACTTCTGCCTTAGCGATGAGAGCTCCAAGGAGGTCGGGTAGCTCTCCCCACTTTCAGCTGGGGGGGACACATGTTGGACCTGACATGCCTTAGGGTGGTCACCACTAACTTTTTGCCTGCTTCCCTCCACTTTTTGGACACTGTTTTTGCTGGCTTTTAGACTCTGTGCACTTTACCACTGCTAACCAGTGCTAAAGTGCATATGCTCTCTCCTTTTCAACATGGTAACCTTGGATCATACCTGATTGGACTATTTAATTTACATTATAAGTCCCTAGTAATGTGCACTATATGTGCCTAGGGCCTGTAGATTAAATGCTACTGGTGGGCCTGCAGCACTGGTTGTGAAAAATTCACCGGACGCCGATCCGGAAAGACGCTGCTCGACCACGCAAAGATAAGATCGATGCGACGCCTGCAGTGCAACCGGAACTTCGACGCACGGCCCGCCTGGACAACGCCACCGGACTTCCAGAGAGGAAATCAGCGTGACGCCTGCTGTGAGGAAGAAAATTCTTCGACCCACAGAGGAGACCTGTCCGCGCACCAGAAATTGACACACATCTTCCCCGTGTGAAAAAAAACAACGCAAGTCCGTGTGTGAAGGGGGAAACCGACACACACACGAGTTTTCCACGCATCTCCTCCTCTGCAGCCCTCTGCAGAGATTTTCCCCTCTAAACTAGGTACTTTGTGCTTGAAAGAGACTTTTGTTTGCTTTTTAAAGACTTAAGACACTTTGGTGGTCATTACGACCCTGGCAAGCAGCGCTGCCCTGGAGATTATGACCCCCCTACCGCCAGCCTGTTTCTGGCGGTTTGCACCGCCAGGAAGAGGCTGGCGGTAAGGGGTGTCCTGGGGCCCCCTAACAGGGCCCCGGCCAACTTTTCACTGTCTGCATAGCAGACAGTGAAAAGCGCGACGGGTGCTACTGCACCCGTCGCATGGCCGCAACACCGCCGGCTCCATTAGGAGCCGGCTCCTATGTTGCGGCCTCATCCCCGCTGGCCCGGCGGGCGTAAACTTGGTTTGCGTCCGCTGGCCCAGCGGGGATGTCGTAATGGGGTCCACGGGAGTGCGGCCGCATTGGCGGCCGCACGGAGGTTACCGCTTGGAGGGTGGCGGTAGCCGCCCGCCAAGCTCGTAATGACCCCCTTTATATCACTTTTCAGTGATATCTCTACAATTTCATATTGCATCTTTTATCGTTTTGACCTGCAAATATCTAGAAAAATATAATATATTTTTCTAAACACTGTGTGGTGTATTTTTGTGGTGCTATATGGTTTTATTACATGATTTATTGCACAAATACTTAAAACATTGCCTTCTAAGTTAAGCCTGACTGCTCAGTGTCAAGCTACCAGAGGGTGGGCACAGGATAATTTGGATTGTGTGTGTCTTACCCTGACTAGAGTGAGGGTCCTTGCTTGGACAGGGGGTAAACTTACTGCCAACCAAAGACCCCATTTCTAACATGAGGTCATTAGCAGTGCATTGCGGGGTGTAAGTTATAGTTAGGGCTAATTCAGTACCTAACTATAACGCCCAGCTAACCTTTGTTTTTTTCAGTGAAATTCTAAGGCTTTTTTAACACTATTTCCTAACAATAATGCCCATGTAACCTTTTTTTTTTCAGTGAATTTCTATGTTTTTTTTTAAATGAAGAGGTAGGCTGTCCACAGGGCCTGATCTGCGGCCAGGCTCTGTGGCCAGTCTCCTACTTTTTTTGAATTTCATATTACGGGGGTCATTCTGACCCCGGCGGGCGGCGGGAGCCGCCCGCCTGGAGGGAACCGCCGAATTACCGCACTGCGGTCAAATGACCGCGGCAGCCATTCTGGCTTTCCCGCTCGGCCGGCGGGCGACCGCCAGAAGGCCGCCCGCCGGCCCAGCGGGAAGCCCCCCTCAACAATGAAGCCGGCTCCAAATGGAGCCGGCGGAGTTGTAGGGGTGCGACGGGTGCAGTGGCACCCGTCGCGATTTTCAGTATCTGCAAAGCAGACACTGAAAATCATTATGGGGCCCTGTTAGGGGGCCCCTGCACTGCCCATGCCAGTGGCATGGGCAGTGCAGGGGCCCCCAGGGGCCCCACGACACCCATTCCCGGCATCCTGTTCCTGGCGGTTAAAACTGCCAGGAACATGATGGCGGGAAGGGGGTCGGAATCCCCATGGCGGCGCTGCAAGCAGCGCCGCCATGGAGGATTCCCTGGGCCAGGGGTAAACCAGCGGGAAACCGCCGGTTGCCCATTCTGACCGCGGCTTTACCGCCACGGTCAGAATGGCCCAGGAAGCACCGCCAGCCTGTTGGCGGTGCTTCCGCGGTCCCCGGCCGTGGTGGTCATGGACCGCCAGGGTCGGAATGACCCCCTCAATGTTAAAAAGAAGGGAATAAATAGTTGTA
This sequence comes from Pleurodeles waltl, assembly GCF_031143425.1. Classification (NCBI taxonomy): domain Eukaryota; kingdom Metazoa; phylum Chordata; class Amphibia; order Caudata; family Salamandridae; genus Pleurodeles; species Pleurodeles waltl. Next base: position 867,556,080 of record NC_090449.1, read on the forward strand.
AATTGTGTAAAAAAAAGAGCAAGTAATTAAGAGTAGGGAAAGCAATGTGGAGGGACTTAAGATATCGCAAAAAAATGCACAGACCAATTAAAATGAGGGAAAATCAAAAAGATAATATAGAATGTAGAGAGAAAAACTAGCAAGGAAGCTGTCGGAATGAAAGCAAAATTAAAAAAGGAAAGGAAAAAAAGTTTGATAAAACAATAGGAAGATATTGCTTATGTAAACTGAAATATATGGTCTGCATTATTTATTTTTGTCTCAATTTTCAGGATCTGTGGATACTCTGCTGTGCCGCAAATGTAGACTGCCATACTGTATTGATTTTGTTCCAATCACGTGACCGGGATGAGTCAGCAGATCCAGATCTGTAGATCACACAATGTTTTTTAGAAATGATGAGAGACAGGGCAGCCAGAGAAAGTCCTCATACATCCAGTGCTCCTGAAGGACAGTCACCATCCACTATTAGCATACCAAAAGTATGCCAGGAATTGGAAGGCACAGTAACTTACTGTAAAAATTGTAGTGTCCTACTTTCTGTGAATCTGTCCTCTATTACAGTGTTTTTTGCTGCTATTCGCAACCTCTGTTGCTAGCTTTTTCTTTTTTACAATTTTTAAACAATGTTTATTGTTGTTACATAGTGAAATATTTTGCTTTTTTGTTTCTTGTTCACCTCATTTGTTTTAGAGCTAGTGTTTTCCAAAAAAACAACAATATTAAAAAAAAATTGTTCAAAAAACATTCAGGACACATTCACTCAAAGACGACTTTTGTCTGTTCCTTTTGTTACCACATGTGACAGAGTGTACTACAGTGTGTTTGAGTGTGTTACTGTAGGCATTAGTGTGTGTCTGTGTATGTTAGTGTATGTATATGTATCACTGTGTGTCTGGGTTTGTCAGTGTGTGCATCATTGTATGTCTGTGCTTGTCAGTGTATGCATCAGTGCGTGCCTGGGTGTGCCACTGTATGCAGCAGTGTGCACCTGGGTGTCTCTGTGTATGCATCAGTGTGTACCTAGGTGTGTCATTGTATGCATCAGTGTCTCTCTGGGTGTGTTAGTGTATACATCAGTGTGTTTCAGGGTGTGCTAGTGTATGCATCAGTGAGTGCCTGGGTATATCAGTGTATGCATCCATGTGTGTCTGGGTGTCTTTTTGTATGCATCAGTGAGTACCTGGGTGTGTTAATGTATGGATCAGTGTCTGCCTGGGTGTGTCAGTGTGCACATCGGTGTGCACCCGGGTGTGTCAGTGTATGCTTCAGTGATTGACTGGGTGTATCAGTGAGTGCATGAGTGTGTGACTGGTTGTTTATGCATATGTATCAGTGTCTGCCTGGGTGTCTCTGTGTATGCATTAGTATGTACCTGGGTGTGTCAGTGTATTCATCAATGTGTGCTTGAATGTGTCTGTGTATGCATCAGTGTGTGCCTGGGCGTGCCAGTCTATGCATCAGTGTGTACCTGGGTGTGTCAGTGTATGCATCAGTGTGTCCCTGGCTGTGTCAGTGTATGCATCAGTGTGTGCCTGGGCATGTCAGGGTATGCATCAGTGTGTGCCTGGGTGTGTCTGTGTATGCATCAGTGTCTGTCTGGGTGGGTCAGTGTGGCCTCAGTGTGAGTCTGGGTGTGTCAATGTATGCATCAGTGTGTGCTTGTGTATGCCAGTGTATGATTCGATGTACCTTTGGGTGTGTCAGTGTATGGATCAGTGTCTGCCTGGGTGTGTTGATGTGCACATCCATGTGCACCTGGATGTGTCAGTGTATGCATCAGTGTCAGACTGGATATGACAGTGTGCACATCAGTGTGTGCTTGGGTGTGTCAGTGTGTGTCTGGGTGTGTCAGTGTATGCATCAGTGTGTGCCTGGATGTGCCTATGTATCCACCAGTGTCTGCCTGGGTGTGCCAATTTGTGCATCAGTGTGTGTCTGGGTGTGTCAGTGTATGCATCAGTGTGTGCCTGAGAGTGTCAGTGTATCCACCAGTGTGTGCCTGGATGTGCCAGTGTATGCATCAGTGTGTGTCTGGGTGTGTCAGTGTATGCATCAGTGTCTCCCTGGGTGTGTCACTGTGTGTCTTTGTGTATGCATCAGTGTGTGCCCGAGTGTGTCACTGTATGCATCAGTGTGTGGCAGGGTGTGCTAGTGTATGCATCAGTGAGTGTCTGGGTGTGTCAGTGTATACATCTGTGTGTGTCTGGGTGTTGTTTTGTATGCATCAGTGAGTACCTGGTTGTGTCAATGTATGGAACAGTGTCGGCATGGGTGTGTCAGTGTGGACATCGGTGTGCACCCGGGAGTGCAGTGTATGCTTTGGTGATTGACTGGGTGTGCCAGTGAGTGCATGAGTGTGTGACTGGGTGTGTCATAGTTTGGACTCTTGCTCTGAGCAAGACTGCTGGTTTAAGGATAACAGTACTTTTGTTTGTAGGCGACTGAGTCTTTCCTACAACAAGTCGCAACTGTTGTCCCAACCTTACCGGCTCACTAGCAGCACCTCACCAGAAACACAATAGTAAAAGGTGATTTATGGCAGTCGCTTACGCATGGACTCAAAGTAAGATATCCCAGGGTATGTCGTGGTTGAACGGAGATTACCCTTTTCTCACAGATATATTATGTTTCATACACAAACAGGCAATGACACAGATGCAGTAAAGTTATAATAGCTTTTTATTTGACATAACTGCAATTTGCGATAAGTTGCATGGACTGCAATGATTAGGATAATGGATATAGCAAGTAACAGTATTGTGAAGAAGAGAGTCATTGTTATGAAGACCCCCACCATTTTGCAATATATGAAAGAAATATATATATGTATATATAAGATTGAATATGCCCTAATACCCTAATGAGAATAGGCCTAACCTCCTACCTAAAGGAGAGTTGGGTTTGCTAACCCTAATCTGCCAAAGCCGTGTCCATGAGAGGAGCCCCCAACCCTTGTTACCTTGGAATGAGGTCTCTATCTCAGACTCCGTAGGGACACGAAGACTGGGTCAGCGTCAAGACGACTGCCGCATCGGTATCAGCGATGGTGGCGATGCCCTCTGGTCGGAATCCCTCTGATTATCTGTCTAAAGTGTGATGTATTTATACAGATCTACAAGGTCCCCTGACGTAGGTGTATTCCAAAACAATAGATAACAGGCATGCTTGGGACGGCATTTAATATCAACAATCCCTCGAAAGTATAGAGAGGCAAAATCCCTATGTGTGAACACCTACTGTTTGTTTGTCTTTGGTGCTTGATCTTGACACCGTGGCACGGTGACACTGATAATGCAACTTATAACAAGTGGCCTAACTATAAACAAGGCAGCCATCTTAGAAGAAATAAATAATTAAATGGGCTAAGACAGAGCAAGCTAAGTAGGTTAAAAGTCACTCTGTGACGGGGGCACGAGTCTACAAGCCAGCGGCTAAGCTAACTCATGCTATCCCATTAAAATGAACTAGGATTCACTAGGTGTCTCTGTGTATGCATCAGTGTGTACCTGGGTGTGTCAGTGTATGCATCAGTGCATGCTTGGATGTGTCTGTGTATGCATCAGTGTGTGCCTGGGTGTGCCAATGTGTGCATTAGTGCATGTCTGGGTGTGTAAGTGTATGCATCAGTGTCTGACTTGGTATGTAAGTGTGCGCATCAGTGTGTGCTTGGGTGTGTCAGTGTGTATATCAGTGTGTGCCTGGGAGTGTCAGTGCAGGCATCGGTGTATGCCTGGGTATCTCTGTGTATGCATAAGTGTGCCTGGATGTGCCTGTGTATACACTAGTGTGTGCTTGGGTGTGCCAATGTGTATATCAATGTGTGTCTGGGTGTGTCAGTGTATGCATCAGTGTGTTCCTGGGTGTGTCAGTGTATGCACAAGTGTCTTCCTGGGTGTGTCAGTGTGCACATCAGTGTGTGCCTGGGTGTGTCAGTGCAGGCATCAGTTTGTGCCCAGGTCTGTCAGTGTATGCTTCGGTGATTGACTGGGTGTGCCAATGAGTGCATGAGTATGTGACTGGGTGTTTATGTGTATGCATCAGTGTCTGCCTGGGTGTCTCTGTGTATGCATTAGTGTGTTCCTCTGTGTGTCAGTGTATGCATCGGTATGTGCTTGAATGTGTCTGTGTATGCATGGGTGTGTGCCTGGTCATGCCAGTCTATGCATCAGTGTGTACCTGGGTGTGTCAGTATATGCAACAGGGTGTCCCTTAGTGTGTCTGTGTGTGCATCAGTGTGTGTTTGGTTGTGTCAGTGTATGCATCAGTGTATGCCTGGGCATGTCAGTGTATGCATCAGTGTATGCCTGGGTGTGTCTGTGTATGCATCAGTGTGTGTCTGGGTGTGTCAGTGGGGCATCAGTGTGAGCCTGGGTGTGTCAGTGAATGCATCAGTGTGTCTTGGTGTTTCAGTGTATGCAACAGTGTGTGCCTGGGTGTGCACCTCTTGACCCCTTCCTTCCTCATTTGGGCTATTGTCATCGCTGCACACCATTGTCTAGTTATTGATTGGACTCCTGCTGCTCGATCTACTATGCTCTTCTCTCTTATGGCTCTCCCCCCAGCAGAGCCATTTGAGATAACACGTTACCACCACAGACTACTTTAAGTGCACACTTTGCTGCTGACCCAGCATCATCTCTACTACCTCAAAATCACCTTGTCTTCTATGATGTGGTGCTGTTCATACTCCACACCCGATTGTGTTGGGCAGCCTGGGTCACATGTTGCCACTATGTCCCCTCCCTCTTCCTTTGAGAGACTGTTCCTTTGGTGTCTCTTCCTTTATCTCCTTACTTGCTGCAAAATTGGGGGGAGCACTCCTGGCACCCCATGTGTCCTCCAATTGATTTCATGTCCTCTTCTGCACCTGTCCATTCTCACCCACCCGAGCCATATCATGTGCAACATCTTCTTCTAATATGACAGACACTACGTTTACCTGGCAATGGCAAGGCACTAGAGCTCTAATGTTGTTTGTAAGGTTTCTATTACACTTGAATCTGGAGCCTTCTGAGTATCTCCTTGTTCCTCTCCCTCTGCTGGTGAGTTTATAGATGACATAGGAGTTTCCTTAGAAACATCTCATGACGCCTCCAAGTGTTTATGCTATATATATCACTTGAGATGTCGTCAGTGATGTCATCAGTGAAGTCACTGTCCATGTCATGAGGGATGTAATATATGAGGTCATTAGCAGTGCATTGCGGGGTGTAAGTTATAGTTAGAGCTGCTTTTGTGCAAGTAAATTCAGTACCTAACTATAACGCCCAGGTAACCTTTGTTTTTTTCAGTGAAATTCTAAGGCTTTTTAAACTCTATTTCCTAACAATAATGCCCATGTAACCTTTGTTTTTTTCAGTGAATGTCTATGTTTTTATAAATGAAGGGGTAGGATGTCCACAGGGCCTGATCTGCGGCCAGGCTCTGTGGCCACTCTCCTACTTTATTTGAATTTCATATTAAATGTTAAAAAGAAGGGAATAGATAGTTGTAAATTGTGGCAAAAAAGGAGCAAGTAATAAAGAGTAGGGAAAGTAATGCGGAGGAACTTAAGATATGTCAAAAAAATGTGCAGACTAATAAAAATGAGGGAAAATCAAAAAGATAATGTAGAATGTAGAGAGAAAAATTAGCAATGAAGCCGTCGGAATGAAGGCAAAAATTAAAAAAGGAAAGGAAAAAAAGTTTGATAAAACAATAGGAAAATATTGATTATGTAAACTGAAATATATGTTCTGCATTATTTATTTTCTTCACAATTTTCAGGATCTGTGGATCCTCTGCTGTGCCGCAAATGCAGACTGCCATACTGTATGGATTTTGTTCCAATCACGTGACCGGGATGGGTCAGCAGATCCAGATCCGTAGATCCCACAATTTTTTTTAGAAATGATGAGAGACAGGGCAGCCGGAGAAAGTCCTTAAACATCCAGTGCTCCTGAAGGACAGTCACCATCCACTATTAGCATACCAAATGTATGCCAGGAATTGGAAGGCACAGTAACTTACTGTAAAAATTGTCATGCCCTCCTTTCTGTGAATCTCTCCCCTATTACAGAGTTTTCTGCTGCTATTCACAACCTCTGTTGCTAGCTTTTTCTTTTTTACAATTTTTAAACAATGTTTAATGTTGTTACATAGTGAAAAATGTTGCTTTTTTGTTTCTTGTTCACCTCATTTGTTTTAGAGCCAGTGTTTTGCAAAAAAAATTGTTCAAAAAACTTTCAGGACACAAAAGGTTCTTGTTAGAACCATTCCATTCACTCAAATAACAGCTTTGTCTGTTTTCTTTTGTTACCATATGTGACAGAGTGTACTTCAGTGTTTTTGAGTGTGTTACTGTAGGCATTAGTGTGTGTCTGCGTATGTTAGTGTATGTATATGTATCACTGGGTGCCTGGGTTTGTCAGTTTGTGCATCATTGTATGCCTGTGCTTGTCAGTGTATGCATCAGAGTGTGCCTGGGTCTGCCACTTCATGAGGCAGTGTGCACCTGGGTGTCTCTGTGTATGCATCAGTGTGTACCTAGGTGTGTCATTGTATGCATCAGTGTCTCCCTGCGTGTGTCAGTGTATACATCAGTGTGTGCCAGGGTGTGCTAGTGTATGCATCAGTGAGTGCCTGGGTGTATCAGTGTATGCATCCATGTGTGTCTGGGTGTCTTTTTGTATGCATCAGTGAGTACCTGGGCGTGTTAGTGTATGGATCAGTGTCTGCCTGGGTGTGTCAGTGTGCACATCGGTGTGCAACCGGGTGTGTCAGTGTATGCTTCAGTGATTGACTGGGTGTATCAGTGAGTGCATGAGTGTGTGACTGGTTGTTTATGCGTATGTATCAGTGTCTGCCTGGGTGTCTCTGTGTATGCATTAGTATGCACCTGGGTGTGTCAATGTATTCATCAGTGTATGCTAGAATGTGTCTGTGCATGCATCAGTGTGTGCCTGGGCGTGCCAGTCTATGCATCAGTGTGTACCTGGGTGTGTCAGTGTATGCATCAGTGTGTCCCTGAGTGTGTCTGTGTATGCATCAGTGTGTGCTTGGGTGTGTCAGTGTGTGATTCAATGCTTTTTCCTGGCAGTGTCAGTGTATGCATCAGTGTGTGCCTAGGCATGTCAGGGTATGCATCAGTGTGTGCCTGGGTGTTTCTGTGTATGCATCAGTGTCTGTCTGGGTGGGTGAGTATGGCCTCAGTGTGAACCTGGGTGTGTCAATGTATGCATCAGTATGTGCTTGTGTTTGCCAGTGTATGAATCTATTTGCCTTTGGGTGTGTCAGTGTATGGATCAGTGTCTGCCTGGGTGTGTTGGTGTGCACATCCATGTGCACCTGGATGTGTCAGTGTATGCATCAGTGTCTGACAGGATATGTCAGTGTGCACATCAGTGTGTGCTTGGGTGTGTAGGTGTGTGTCTGGGTGTGTCAGTGCAAGTATCAGAGTGTGCCTGGGTGTGTCAGTGTATACACCAGTGTCTGCCTGGGTGTGCCAATTTGTGCATCAGTGTGTGTCTGGGTGTGTCAGTGTATGCATCAGTGTGTGCCTGGATGTGTCGATGTATACACCAGTGTCTGCCTGGGTGTGCCAATTTGTGCATCAGTGTGTGTCTGGGTGTGTCAGTGTATGCATCAGTGTGTGCCTGAGAGTGTCAGTGTATCCACCAGTGTGTGCCTGTATGGGCCAGTGTATGCATCAGTGTGTGTCTGGGTATGTTAGTGTATGCATCAGTGTGTGCCTGAGTGTGTCACTGTATGCATTAGTGTGTGGCAGGGTGTGCTAGTGTATGCATCACTGAGTGCCTGGGTGCATTAGTGTATACATCCGTGTGTGTCTGGGTGTTGTTTTGTATGTATCAGTGATTACCTGGGTGTGTCAATGTATGGATCAGTGTTGGCCTGGGTGTGTCAATGCGCATATCGGTGTGCACCCGGGAGTGCAGTGTATGCTTTGGTGATTGACTGGGTGTGCCAGTGAGTGCATGAGTGTGTGACTGGGTGTTTATGTGTATGCATCAGTGTCTGCCTTGGTGTCTCTGTGTATGCATTAGTGTGTACCTGGGTGTGTCAGTGTATGCGTCAGTGTGTGCTTGAATGTGTCTGTGTATGCATCAGTGTGTGCTTGGGTGTGTCAGTGTGTGATTCAGTGTTTTTTCCTGGCTGTGTCAGTGTATGCATCAGTGTATGCCTGGATGTGTCAGTGTATGCATCTGTGTCTGACTTGGTATCTCTGTGTGCACATCAGTGTGTGCTTGGGGCGTGTCAGTGTGTACATCAGTGAGTGCCTGGGAGTGTCAGTGCAGGCATCAGTGTGTGCCTGGGTGTGTCAGTGTATGCATCAGTGTGTGCCTGGATGTTCCTGTGTATACCCCAGTGTCTGTCTGGGTGTGCCAATGTGTGCATCAGTGCGTGTCTGGGTGTGTCAGTGTATGCATCAGTGTTTGACTGGGTATGTCAGTGTGCGCATCAGTGTGTGCTTGGGTGTGTCAGTGTGTACATCAGTGTGTGCCTGGGAGTGTCAGTTCAGGCATAGGTGTGTGCCTGGATGTGCCTGTGTATACACTAGTGTGTGTCAATGTGTATATCAATGTGTGTCTGGGTGTGTCAGTGTATGCATCAGTGTGTGCCTGGGAGTGTCAGAGTATCTACCAGGGTGTGCCTGGGTGTGTCATTGTTTGCATCAGTGTGTGTCTGGGTGTGTCAGTGTATGCATCAGTGTCTTCCTTGGTGTGTCAGTGTGCACATCAGTGTGTGCCTGGGTGTGTCAGTGCAGGCATCAGTTTGTGCCCAGGTGTGTCAGTGTATGTTTCGGTGATTGACTGGGTGTGCCAATGAGTGCATGAGTGTGTGACTGGGTGTTTATGTGTATGCATCAGTGTCTGCCTGGGTGTCTCCGTGTATGCATTAGTGTGTTTCTCTGTGTGTCATTGTATGCATCAGTATGTGCTTGAATGTGTCTGTGTATGCATCAGTGTGTGCTTGGGCGTGCCATTCTATGCATCAGTGTGTACCTGGGTGTGTCAGCATATGCATCAGGGTGTCCCTTAGTGTGTCTGTGTGCGCATCAGTGTGTATTTGGTTGTGTCAGTGTGTGATTCAGTGTTTTGTTCCTGGCTGTGTCAGTGTATGCATCAGTGTATGCCTGGGCATGTCAATGTATGCATCAGTGTGTGCCTGGGTGTGTCTGTGTATGCATCAGTGTTTGTCTGGGTGTGTCAGTGTGGTATCAGTGTGAGCCTGGGTGTGTCAGTGAAGGCATCAGTGTATGTCTTGGTGTTTCAGTGTATGCAATAGTGTGTGCCTGGGTGTGCACCTCTTGACCCCTTCCTTTCTCATTTGGGCTATTGTCATCGCTGCACACCATTGTCTAGTTACTGATTGGCCTCCTGCTGCTCGATCTACTATGTTCTTCTCTCTTATGGCTCTCCCCCCCAGCAGAGCCATTTGAGATAACACCAGTCACCTCCACAGACTACTTTAAGTGCACACTTTGCTGCTTGCCCAGCATCATCTCTACTACCTCAAAATCACCTTGTATTCTATGACGTGGTGCTGTTCATATTCCACACCCCATTGGGTTGAGCAGCCTGGGTCACATGTTGCCACTATGTCCCCTCCCTCTTCCTTTGAGAGACTGTTCCTTGGTTGTCTCTTCCTTTATCTCCTTACCTGCTGCAAAATTGGGGGGAGCACTCCTGGCACCCCATGTGTTCTCCAATTGATCCCATGTCCTCTTCTGGACCTGTCCATGCTCACCCACCCGAGCCATATCATGTGCAACATCTTCTTCTAATATGACTGACACTACTTTTACCTGGCAATGGACAGGCACTAGAGCTCTAATGTTATTTGTAAGGTTTCTATTACACTTGAATCTGGAGCCTTCTGAGTATCTCCTTGGTCGTCTCCCTCTGCTGGTGAGTTTATAGATGACATAGGAGTTTCCTTAGAAACATCTCATGACGTCTCCAAGTGTTTATGCTATATATATCACTTGACATGTCGTCAGTGATGTCATCAGTGATGTCACTGTCCTTGTCATGAAGGATGTAATATATGAGGTCATTAGCAGTGCATTCGGTGTAAGTTATTGTTAGGGCTGATTTTGTGCAAGTAAATTGAGTACCTAAATATAACGCCCAGGTAAACTTTGTTTTTTTCAGTGAAATTCTAAGGCTTTTTTAACTCTATTTCGTAACTATAATGCCAATGTAACCTTTGTTTTTTCAGTGAAGTTCTATGTTTTTTTAAATGAAGAGGTAGGCTGTCCACAGGGCCTGATCTGCGGCCAGGCTCTGTGGCCACTCTCCTACTTTATTTGAATTTCATATTAAATGTTAAGAAGAAGGGAATAGATAGTTGTAAATTGTGGCAAAAAAGGAGCAAGTAATAAAGAGTAGGGAAAGCAATGTGGAGGAACTTAAGATATGGCAAAAATATGCGCAGACCAATAAAAATGAGGGAACATCAAAAAGATAATATAGAATGTAGAGAGAAAAACTAGCAAGGAAGCCGTCGGAATGAAGGCAAAATTTAAAAAGGAAAGGAAAAAAAGGTTGATAAAACAATAGGAAAAAATTGATTATGTAAACTGAAATATATGTTCTGCATTATTTATATTTTTCAAAATTTTCAGGATCTGTGGATCCACTGCTGTGCTGCAAATGTAGACTGCCATACTGGATGGATTTTGTTCCAATCACGTGACCGGGATGTGTCAGCAGATCCAGATCCGTAGATCCCACAATTCTTTTTTGAAATGATGAGGGACAGGGCAGCCGGAGAAAGTCCTTAAACATCCAGTGCTCCTGAAGGACAGTCACAATCCACTATTAGCATACCAAATGTATGCCAGGAATTGGAAGGCACAGTAACTTACTGTAAAAATTGTCATGTCCTCCTTTCTGTGAATCTGTCCTCAATTACAGATTTTTTTGCTGCTATTCGCAACCTCTGTGCTAGCTTTTTCTTTTTTAAAATTTTTAAACAATGTTTATTGTTGTTACATTGTGAAAAATGTTGCTTTTTTGTTTCTTGTTCACCTCAATTGTTTTAGAGCCAGTGTATTGCAAAAAAAACAAAAAATATTTTTAAAAAAAATTGTTCAGAAAACATTCAGAACACAAAGGGTTCTTGAGAGAACCATTCCATTCACTCAAAGAAGAGCTTTGTCTGTTTCCTTTTGTTACCATATGTGACAGAGCGTGGTACAGTGTGTTTGAGTGTGTTACTGTAGGCATTAATGTGTGTCTGTGTATGTTAGTGTATGTATATGTATCACTGGGTGCCTAGGTTTGTCAGTGTGTGCATCACTGTATGCCTGTGCTTGTGAGTGTATGCATCAGTGTGTGCCTGGGTGTGCCACTGTATGCAGCAGTGTGCACCTGGGTGTCTCTGTGTATGCATCAGTGTGTACCTAGGTGTGTCATTGTATGCATCAGTGTCTCCCTGGGTGTGTCAGTGTATACACCAGTGTGTGCCAGGGTGTGCTAGTGTATGCATCAGTGAGTGCCTGGGTGTATCAGTGTATGCATCCATGTGTGTCTGGGTGTCTTTTTGTATGCATCAGTGAGTACCTGGGCGTGTTAGTGTATGGAGCAGTGTCTGCATGGGTGTGTCAGTGTGCACATCGGTGTGCCACCGGGTGTTTCAGTGTATGCTTCAGTGATTGACTGGGTGTATCAGTGAGTGCATGAGTGTGTGACTGGTTGTTTATGCGTATGTATCAGTGTCTGCCTGGGTGTCTCTGTGTATGCATTAGTATATACCTGGGTTTGTCAGTGTATTCATCAGTGTGTGCTTGAATGTGTCTGTGTATGTATTAGTGTGTGTTTTGGCGTGCCAGTCTATGTATCAGTGTGTACCTGGGTGTGTCAGTATATGCATCAGTGTGTCCCTGAGTGTGTCTGTGTATGCATCAGTGTGTGCTTGGGTGTGTCAGTGTGTGATTCAGTGCTTTTTCCTGGCTGTGTCAGTGTATGCATCAGTGTGTGCCTGGGCATGTCAGGGTATGCATCAGTGTGTGCCTGGGTGTGTCTGTGTATGCATCAGTGTCTGTCTGGGTGGGTCAGTGTGGCCTCAGTGTGAGCCTGGATGTGTCAATGTATGCTTCAGTGTGTGCTTGTGTAAGCCAGTGTATGAATCAATGTGCCTTTGTGTGTATCAGTGTATGGATCAGTGTCTGCCTTGGTGTGTTGGTGTGCACATCCATGTGCTCCTGGATGTGTCAGTGTATGCATCAGTGTCTGAATTGATATGTCAGTGTGCACATCAGTGTGTGCTTGGGTGTGTCAGTGTGTGCATCAGTGTGTGCCTGGGAGTGTCAGTGTATCTACCAGTGTGTGCCTGGGTGTGTCATTGTATGCATCAGTGTGTGTCTGGGTGTGTCAGTGTATGCATCAGTGTCTTCCTGGGTGTGTCAGTGTGCGCATCAGTTTGTGCTTGGGTGTGTCAGTGTGTACATCAGTGTGTGCCTGGGTGTGTCAGTGCAGGCATCAGTTTGTGCCCAGGTGTGTCAGTGTATGCTTCGGTGATTGACTGGGTGTGCCAATGAGTGCATGAGTGTGTAACTGGGTGTTTATGTGTATGCATCAGTGTCTGCCTGGGTGTCTCCGTGTATGCATTAGTGTGTTCCTCTGTGTGTCAGTGTATGCATCAGTATGTGCTTGAATGTGTCTGTGTATGCATCAGTGTGTGCCTGGGTGTGCCAGTCTATGCATCAGTGTGTGTCTGGGTGTGTTAGTGTATGCATCAGTGTCTCCCTGGGTGTGTGAGTGTGTGTCTTTGTGTATGCATCAGTGTGTGCCTGAGTGTGTCATTGTATGCATAAGTGTTTGGCAGGGTGTGCTAGTGTATGCATCAGTGAGTGCCTGGGTGTATCAGTGTATACATGCGTGTGTGTCTGGGTGTTGTTTTTTATGCATCAGTGAGTACCTGGGTGTGTCAATGTATGGATCAGTGTTGGCCTGGGTGTGTCATTGTGCACATCGGTGTGCACCCGGGAGTGCAGTGTATGCTTTGGTGATTGACTGGGTGTGCCAGTGAGTGCATGAGTGTGTGACTGGGTGTTTATGTGTATGAATCAGTGTCTCCCTGGGTGTCTCTGTGTATGCATTAGAGTGTACCAGGGTGTGTTAGTGAAAGCATCAGTGTGTGGTTGCATGTGTCTGTGTATGCATCTGTGTGTGCTTCGATGTGTCAGTGTGTGATTCAGTGTTTTTTCATGGCTGTGTCAGTGTATGCATCAGTGTATGCTTGGATGTGTCAGTGTATGTATTAGTGCGTGCCTGGGTATGCCGGTGTATTAATCAGTGTGCCTTTGGGTGTGTCAATATGTGGATCAGTGTCTGCCTGGGTATGTCAGTATGCATATCTGTGTGCACCTGGATGTGTCAGTGTATGCATCAGTGTCTGACTGGGTATGTCATTGTGCACATCAGTGTGTGCTTGGGCGTGTCAGTGTGTACATCAGTGTGTGCCTGGGAGTGTCAGTGCAGGCATCAGTGTGTGCCTGGGTGTGTCAGTGTATGCATCAGTGTGTGCCTGGATGTACCTGTGTATGCACCATTGTCTGCCTGGGTGTGCCAATGTGTGCATCAGTGCATGTCTGGGTGTGTCAGTGTATGCATCAGTGTCTGACTGGGTATGTCAGTGTGCACATCAGTGTGTGCTTGGGTGTGTCAGTGTGTACATCAGTGTGTGCCTGGGAGTGTCAGTGCAGGCATCAGTGTGTGCCTGGGTATCTCTGTCTATGCATAAGTGTGTGCCTGGATGTGCCTGTGTATACTCTAGTGTGTACCTGGATGTGCCAATGTGTATATCAATGTGTGTCTGGGTGTGTCAGTGTATTCATCAGTGTGTGCCTGGGAGTGTCAGTGTATCTACCAGTGTGTGCCTCGGTGTGTCATTGTATGCTTCGGTGATTGACTGGGTGTGCCAATGAGTGCATGAGTGTGTAACTGGGTGTTTATGTGTATGCATCAGTGTCTGCCTGGGTGTCTCCGTGTATGCATTAGTGTGTTCCTCTGTGTGTCAGTGTATGCATCAGTATGTGCTTGAATGTGTCTGTGTATGCATCAGTGTGTGCCTGGGTGTGCCAGTCTATGCATCAGTGTGTGTCTGGGTGTGTCAGTGTATGCATCAGTGTCTCCCTGGGTGTGTGAGTGTGTGTCTTTGTGTGTGCATCAGTGTGTGCCTGAGTGTGTCATTGTATGCATAAGTGTTTGGCAGGGTGTGCTAGTGTATGCATCAGTGAGTGCCTGGGTGTATCAGTGTATACATGCGTGTGTGTCTGGGTGTTGTTTTTTATGCATCAGTGAGTACCTGGGTGTGTCAATGTATGGATCAGTGTTGGCCTGGGTGTGTCATTGTGCACATCGGTGTGCACCCGGGAGTGCAGTGTATGCTTTGGTGATTGACTGGGTGTGCCAGTGAGTGCATGAGTGTGTGACTGGGTGTTTATGTGTATGAATCAGTGTCTCCCTGGGTGTCTCTGTGTATGCATTAGAGTGTACCGGGGTGTGTTAGTGAAAGCATCAGTGTGTGGTTGCATGTGTCTGTGTATGCATCTGTGTGTGCTTCGATGTGTCAGTGTGTGATTCATTGTTTTTTCATGGCTGTGTCAGTGTATGCATCAGTGTATGCTTGGATGTGTCAGTGTATGTATCAGTGTGTGCCTGGGTATGCCGGTGTATTAATCAGTGTGCCTTTGGGTGTGTCAATATGTGGATCAGTGTCTGCCTGGGTATGTCAGTATGCATATCTGTGTGCACCTGGATGTGTCAGTGTATGCATCAGTGTCTGACTGGGTATGTCATTGTGCACATCAGTGTGTGCTTGGGCGTGTCAGTGTGTACATCAGTGTGTGCCTGGGAGTGTCAGTGCAGGCATCAGTGTGTGCCTGGGTGTGTCAGTGTATGCATCAGTGTGTGCCTGGATGTACCTGTGTATGCACCATTGTCTGCCTGGGTGTGCCAATGTGTGCATCAGTGCATGTCTGGGTGTGTCAGTGTATGCATCAGTGTCTGACTGGGTATGTCAGTGTGCACATCAGTGTGTGCTTGGGTGTGTCAGTGTGTACATCAGTGTGTGCCTGGGAGTGTCAGTGCAGGCATCAGTGTGTGCCTGGGTATCTCTGTCTATGCATAAGTGTGTGCCTGGATGTGCCTGTGTATACTCTAGTGTGTACCTGGATGTGCCAATGTGTATATCAATGTGTGTCTGGGTGTGTCAGTGTATTCATCAGTGTGTGCCTGGGAGTGTCAGTGTATCTACCAGTGTGTGCCTCGGTGTGTCATTGTATGCATCAGTGTGTGTCTGGGTGTGTCAGTGTATGCATCAGTGTCTTCCTGGGTGTGTCAGTGTGCGCATCATTGTGTGCTTGGGTGTGTCAGTGTGCACATCAGTGTGTGCCTGGGTGTGTCAGTGCAGACATCATTTTGTGCCCAGGTGTGTCAGTGTATGCTTCGGTGATTGACTGGATGTGCCAATGAGTGCATGAGTGTGTGACTGGGTGTTTATGAGTATGCATCGGTGTCTGCCTGGGTGTCTCCGTGTATGCATTAGTGTGTTCCTCTGTGTATCAGTGTATGCATCAGTATGTGCTTGAATGTGTCTGTGTATGCATCAGTGTGTGCCTGGGTGTGCCAGTCTATTCATCAGTGTGTACCTGGGTGTGTCAGTATATGCATCAGGGTGTCCCTTGGTGTGTCAGTGTGTGCATCAGTGTGTATTTGGTTGTGTCAGTGTGTGATTAAGTGTTTTTGTCCTGGCTGTGTCAGTGTATGCATCAGTGTATGCCTGGGCATGTCAGTGTATACATCAGTGTGTGCCTGGGTGTGTCTGTGTATGCATCAGTGTTTGTCTGGGTGTGTCAGTGTGGCATCAGTGTGAGCCTGGGTGTGTCAGTGAATGCATCAGTGTGTGTCTTGGTGTTTCAGTCTATGCAACGGTGTGTGCCTGGGTGTGCACCTCTTAACCCCTTCCTTCCTCATTTGGGCTATTGTCATCGGTGCACACCATTGTCTAGTTACTGGTTGGCCTCCTGCTGCTCGATCTACTATGTTCTTTCTTATGGCTCTCCCCCCAGCAGAGCCATTTGAGATAACACCAGTCACCTCCACAGACTACTTTAAGTGAACACTTTGCTGCTGGCCCAGCATCATCTCTACTACCTCAAAATCAAGTTGTCTTCTATGACGTGGTGCTGTTCATACTCCACACCCCATTGGGTTGAGCAGCCTGGGTCACATGTTGCCACTATGTCCCCTCCCTCTTCCTTTGAGAGACTGTTCCTTTGGTGTCTCTTCCTTTATCTCCTTACGTGCTGCAAAATTGGGGGGGAGCACTCCTGGCACCCCATGTGTTCTCCAATTGATCTCATGTCTTCTTCTGCACCTGTCCATGCTCACCCACCCGAGCCATATCATGTGCAACATCTTCTTCTAATATGACCGACACTACTTTTACCTGGACATGGCCAGGCACTAGAGCTCTAATGTTGTTTGTAAGGTTTCTATTACACTTGAATCTGGAGCCTTCTGGGCATCTCCTTGGTCTTCTCCCTCTGCTGGTGAGTTTATAGATGGCATAGGAGTTTCCATAGAAACATCTCATGATGACTCCAAGTGTTTATGCTATATATATATCACTTCAGATGTCGTCAGTGATGCCATCAGTGATGTCACTCTGCATGTCATGAGGGATGTAATATATGAGGTAATTAGCATTGCATTGCAGGGTGTAAGTTATAGTTGGGGCTGCTTTTGTGCAAGTAAATTCAGTACCTAACTATAACGCCCAGATAACCTTTGTTTTTTTCAGTGAAATTCTAAGGCTTTTTTAACTCTATTTCCTAACCATAATGCCCATGTCACCTTTGTTTTTTTCAGTGAATTTCTATGTTTTTTTAAAATGAAGAGGTAGGCTGTCCACAGGGCCTGATCTGCGGCAAGGCTCTGTGGCCACTCTCCTACTTTATTTGAATTTCATATTAAATGTTAAAAAGAAGGGAATAGATAGTTGTAAATTGTGGCAAAAAAGGAGCAAGTAATAAAGAGTAGGGAAAGCAATGTGGAGGAACTTAAGATATGGCAAAAAAATGCGCAGACCAATAAAAATGAGGGAAAATCAAAAAGATAATATAGAATGTAGAGAGAAAAACTAGCAAGGAAGCCGTCGGAATGAAGGCAAAAATTAAAAAAGGAAAGGAAAAAAAGGTTGATGAAACAATAGGAAAATATTGATTATGTAAACTGAAATATATGTTCTGCATTATTTATATTTTTCACAATTTTCAGGATCTGTGGATCCACTGCTGTGCCGCAAATGTAGACTGCCATACTGGATGGATTTTGTTCCAATCACGTGACCGGGATGGGTCAGCAGATCCAGATCCGTAGATCCCACAATTCTTTTTTGAAATGATGAGAGACAGGGCAGCCGGAGAAAGTCCTTAAACATCCAGTGCTCCTGAAGGACAGTCACAATCCACTATTAGCATACCAAATGTATGCCAGGAATTGGAAGGCACAGTAACTTACTGTAAAAATTGTCATGTCCTCCTTTCTGTGAATCTGTCCTCAATTACATATTTTTTTGCTGCCATTCGCAACCTCTGTGCTAGCTTTTTCTTTTTTACAATTTTTAAACAATGTTTATTGTTGTTACATTGTGAAAAATTTTGCTTTTTTTGTTTCTTGTTCACCTCAATTGTTTTAGAGCCAGTGTTTTGCAAAAAAAAAAACAATATTAAAAAAAAAATGTTCAGAAAACATTCAGGACACAAAGGGTTCTTGTGAGAACCATTCCATTCACTTAAAGAAGAGCTTTGTCTGTTTCCTTTTGTTACCATATGTGACAGAGTGTGCTACAGTGTGTTTGAGTGTGTTACTGTAGGCATTAGTGTGTGTCTGCGTATGTTAGTGTATGTATATGTATCACTGGGTGCCTAGGTTTGTCAGTGTGTGCATCACTGTATGCCTGTGCTTGTGAGTGTATGCATCAGTGTGTGCCTGGGTGTGCCACTGTATGCAGCAGTGTGCACCTGGGTGTCTCTGTGTATGCATCAGTGTTTACCTAGGTGTGTCATTGTATGCATCAGTGTCTCCCTGGGTGTGTCAGTGTATACACCAGTGTGTGCCAGGGTGTGCTAGTATATGCATCAGTGAGTGCCTGGGTGTATCAGTGTATGCATCCATGTGTGTCTGGGTGTCTTTTTGTATGCATCAGTGAGTACCTGGGCGTGTTAGTGTATGGAGCAGTGTCTGCATGGGTGTGTCAGTGTGCACATCGGTGTGCCACCGGGTGTATCAGTGTATGCTTCAGTGATTGACTGGGTGTATCAGTGAGTGCATGAGTGTGTGACTGGTTGTTTATGTGTATGTATCAGTGTCTGCCTGGGTGTCTCTGTGTATGCATTAGTATATACCTGGGTTTGTCAGTGTATTCATCAGTGTGTGCTTGAATGTGTCTGTGTATGTATTAGTGTGTGTTTTTTTGCGTGCCAGTCTATGCATCAGTGTGTACCTGGGTGTGTCAGTATATGCATCAGTGTGTCCCTGAGTGTGTCTGTGTATGCATCAGTGTGTGCTTGGGTGTGTCAGTGTGTGATTCAGTGCTTTTTCCTGGCTGTGTCAGTGTATGCATCAGTGTGTGCATGGGCATGTCAGGGTATGCATCAGTGTGTGCCTGGGTGTGTCTGTGTATGCATCAGTGTCTGTCTGGGTGGGTCAGTGTGGCCTCAGTGTGAGCCTGGATGTGTCAATGTATGCTTCAGTGTGTGCTTGTGTAAGCCAGTGTATGAATCAATGTGCCTTTGTGTGTATCAGTGTATGGATCAGTGCCTGCCTTGGTGTGTTGGTGTGCACATCCATGTGCTCCTGGATGTGTCAGTGTATGCATCAGTGTCTGAATTGACATGTCAGTGTGCACATCAGTGTGTGCTTGGGTGTGTCAGTGTGTGCATCAGTGTGTGCCTGGGAGTGTCAGTGTATCTACCAGTGTGTGCCTGGGTGTGTCATTGTATGCATCAGTGCGTGTCTGGGTGTCAGTGTATGCATCAGTGTCTTCCTGGGTGTGTCAGTGAGCGCATCAGTGTGTGCTTGGGTGTGTCAGTGTGTACATCAGTGTGTGCCTGGGTGTGTCAGTGCAGGCATCAGTTTGTGCCCAGGTGTGTCAGTGTATGCTTCGGTGATTGACTGGGTGTGCCAATGAGTGCATGAGTGTGTAACTGGGTGTTTATGTGTATGCATCAGTGTCTGCCTGGGTGTCTCCGTGTATGCATTAGTGTGTTCCTCTGTGTGTCAGTGTATGCATCAGTATGTGCTTGAATGTGTCTGTGTATGCATCAGTGTGTGCCTGGGTGTGCCAGTCTATGCATCAGTGTGTGCCTGGATGTGCCAGTGTATGCATCAGTGTGTGTCTGGGTGTGTCAGTGTATGCATCAGTGTGTGTCTGAGAGTGTCAGTGTATCCACCAGTGTGTGCCTGGATGTGCCAGTGTATGCATCAGTGTGTGTCTGGGTGTGTCAGTGTATGCATCAGTGTCTCCCTGGGTGTGTGAGTGTGTGTCTTTGTGTATGCATCAGTGTGTGCCTGAGTGTGTCATTGTATGCATAAGTGTTTGGCAGGGTGTGCTAGTGTATGCATCAGTGAGTGCCTGGGTGTATCAGTGTATACATCCGTGTGTGTCAGGGTGTTGTTTTGTATGCATCAGTGAGTACCTGGGTGTCAATGTATGGATCAGTGTTGGCCTGGGTGTGTCATTGTGGACATCGGTGTGCACCCGGGAGTGCAGTGTATGCTTTGGTGATTGACTGGGTGTGCCAGTGAGTGCATGAGTGTGTGACTGGGTGTTTATGTGTATGAATCAGTGTCTCCCTGGGTGTCTCTGTGTATGCAGTAGTGTGTACCTGGGTGTGTTAGTGAATGCATCAGTGTGTGGTTGCATGTGTCTGTGTATGCATCTGTGTGTGCTTCGGTGTGTCAGTGTGTGATTCAGTGTTTTTTCCTGGCTGTGTCAGTGTATGCATCAGTGTATGTCTGGATGTGGCAGTGTATGTATCAGTGTGTGCCTGGGTATGCCGGTGTATGAATCAGTGTGCTTTTGGATGTGTCAGTATGTGGATCAGTCTCTGCCTGGGTATGTTGGAATGCATATCTATGTGCACCTGGATGTGTCAGTGTATGCATCAGTGTATGACTGGGTATGTCAGTGTGCACATCAGTGTGTGCTTGGGCATGTCACTGTGTACATCAGTGTGTGCCTGGGAGTGTCAGTGCAGGCATCAGTGTGTGCCTGGGTGTGTCAGTGTATGCATCAGTGTGTGCCTGGATGTTCCTGTGTGTGCCAATGTGTGCATCAGTGCGTGTCTGGGTGTGTCAGTGTATGCATCAGTGTCTGACTGGGTATGTCAGTGTGCACATCAGTGTGTGCTTGTGTTGAAGTAAGCCTCAGCAAGGCCTACTAGTGCAAGGGGTTCACCTTTCTCTGCACAAAGTCCTCAGACCATGTAGGAAGAAGTTGGCACGGAAACTGGAATAAAAG
Organism: Pleurodeles waltl; assembly: GCF_031143425.1. Lineage (NCBI taxonomy): Eukaryota > Metazoa > Chordata > Amphibia > Caudata > Salamandridae > Pleurodeles > Pleurodeles waltl. The sequence continues at coordinate 867,576,618 of NC_090449.1, forward strand.
ACATAAGTTTATTAACCTCATGAGGTGGTACTACAGTTCAGACAGCTCCCTTTGGTAATATCTGAAGTAGCACACTGAACTGAGAGAACATGGTCCTTTTATACCCACGCAGGGGCCAAAAGGAGATGGTACAATTATGGAAACAAGACTTGTATATATGTAAGGTCATGTAGAAAATGCACAGTCGACAGATAGGAGGAGCTAACAGTTTCCAAGGACTAACAGCTGCAGACCTTACTGAGCATGTGCGAAAGTAAGAGACGCTAAACATAACTCGTCACTAGGCAGTTTTCAAGAGCAGTTAACAGAAAGGTAGGACAGAGCACATGGTGAGCACATGGCAGCATGTAGCAAAGAAAATGGCTGCCATGAATACAAAATGGATTCCACAAAATGTAAATAATAGTTACTAAATACAAGATGTCTTCTGCTAATGCTTAATCTAATCACTGCTAAATTATAACACTTGGGTGTGTCAGTGTGTACATCAGTGTGTGCCTGGGAGTGTCAGTGCAGGCATCAGTGTTTGCCTGGGTGTGTCAGTGTATGTATCAGTGTGTGCCTGGATGTTCCTGTGTATACACCAGTGTCTGCCTGGGTGTGCCAATGTTTGCATCAATGCATGTCTGGGTGTGTCAGTGAATGCATCAGTGTCTGACTGGGTATGTCAGTGTGCGCATCAGTGTGTGCTTGGGTGTGTCACTGTGTACATCAGTGTGTGCCTGGGAGTGTCAGTGCAGGCATCAGTGTGTGCCTGGGTATCTCTGTATATGCATAAGTGTGTGCCTGGATGTGCCTGTGTACAGTATACACTAGTGTGTGCCTGGGTGTGCTAATGTGTGTATCAATGTGAGTCTGGGTGTGTCAGTGTATGCATCAGTGTGTGCCTGGGAGTGTCAGTGTATCTACCAGTGTGTGCCTGGGTGTGTCATTGTATGCATCAGTGTGTGTCTGGGTGTGTCAGTGTATGCATCAGTGTCTTCCTGGGTGTGTCAGTCTGCGCATCAGTGTGTGCTTGTGTGTGTCAGTATGTACATCAGTGTGTGCCCAGGTGTGTCAGTGTATGCTTCGGTGATTGACTGGGTGTGCCAATGAGTGCATGAGTGTGTGACTGGGTGTTTATGTGTATGCATCAGTGTCTGCCTGGGTGTCTCCGTGTATGCATTAGTGTGTTCCTCTGTGTGTCAGTGTATGCATCAGTATGTGCTTGAATGTGTCTGTGTATGCATCAGTGTGTGCCTGGGCGTGCCAGTCTATTCATCAGTGTGTACCTGGGTGTGTCAGTATATGCATCAGGGTGTCTCTCAGTGTGTCTGTGTGTGCATCAGAGTGTGTTTGGTTTTGTCAGTGTGTGATTAAGTGTTTTTTTCCTGGCTGTGTCAGTGTATGCATCAGTGTATTCCTGGGCATGTCAGTGTATACATCTGTGTGTGCCTGGGTGTGTCAGTGAATGCATCAGTGTGTGTCTTGGTGTTTCAGTGTATGCAACGGTGTGTGCCTGGGTGTGCACCTCTTGACCCCTTCCTTCCTCATTTGGGCTATTGTCATCACCATTGTCTAGTTACTTATTGGCCTCCTGCTGCTCGATCTACTATGTTCTTCTCTCTTTTGGCTCTCCCCCCAGCAGAGCCATTTGAGATAACACCAGTCACCTCCACAGACTACTTTAGGTGCACACTTTGCTGCTGGCCCAGCATCATCTCTACTACCTCAAAATCACCTTGTCTTCTATGACGTGGTGCTGTTCATACTCCACACCCCATTGGGTTGAGCAGCCTGGGTCACATGTTGCCACTATGTCCCCTCCCTCTTCCTTTGAGAGACTGTTCCTTGGGTGTCTCTTCCTTTATCTCCTTACCTGCTGCAAAATTGGGGGGAGCACTCCTGGCACCGCATGTGTTCTCCAATTGATCTCATGTCCTCTTCTGGACCTGTCCATGCTCACCCACCCAAGCCATATCATGTGCAACATCTTCTTCTAATATGACAGACACTACTTTTACCTGGCCATGGCCAGGCACTAGAGCTCTAATGTTGTTTGTAAGGTTTCTATCACACTTTAATCTGGAGCCTTCTGAGTATCTCCTTGGTCCTCTCCCTCTGCTGGTGAGTTTATAGATGGCATAGGAGTTTCCTTAGAAACATCTCATGACGCCTCCAAGTGTTTATGCTATATATATCACTTATGATGTCGTCAGTGATGTCATCAGTGATGTCACTGTCCATGTCATGAGGGATGTAATTTATGAGGTCATTAGCAGTGCATTGCGGGGTGTAAGTTATAGTTAGGGCTGCTTTTGTGCAAGTAAATTCAGTACCCAACTATAACACCCAGGTAACCTTTGTTTTTTTCAGTGAAATTCTAAGGCTTTTTTAACTCTATTTCCTAACCATAATGCCCATGTAACCTTTGTTTTCTTCAGTGAATTTCTATGTTTTTTTTAAATGAAGAGGTAGGCTGTCTACAGGGCCTGATCTGTGGCAAGGCTCTGTGGCTACTCTCCTACTTTATTTGAATTTCATATTAAATGATAAAAAGAAGCGAATGGATAGTTGTAAATTGTGGCAAAAAGGAGCAAGTAATAAAGAGTATGGAAAGCAATGTGGAGGAACTTAAGATATGGCAAACAAATGCGCAGACCAATAAAAATGAGGGAAAATCAAAAAGATAATATAGAATGTAGAGAGAAAAACTAGCAAGGAAGCCGTCGGAATGAAGGCAAAAATTTAAAAAGGAAAGGAAAGAAAGGTTGATAAAACAATAGGAAAAAATTGATTATGAAACTGAAATATATGTTCTGCATTATTTATTTTTTTCACAATTTTCAGGATCTGTGGATCCTCTGCTGTGCCGCAAATGTAGACTGCCATACTGGATGGATGTTGTTCCAATCACGTGACCGGGATGGGTCAGCAGATCCAGATCCGTAGATCCCACAATTTTTTTTTAAAAGATGAGATACAGGGCAGCCGGAGAAAGTCCTTAAACATTCTGTGCTCCTGAAGGACAGTCACAATCCACTATTAGCATACCAAATGTATGTCAGGAATTGGAAGGCACAGTAACTTACTGTAAATATGGTCATGTCCTCCTTCCTGTGAATCTGTCCTGAATTACAGAGTTTTTTGCTGCTATTCTCAACCTCTGTTGCTAGCTTTTTCTTTTTTACAATTTTTAAACAATGTTAATTGTTGTTACATAGTGAAAAATGTTGCTTTTTAGTTTCTTGTTCACCTCAATTGTTTTAGAGCCAGTGTTTTGTAAAAAAAAATATATATTAAAAAAAAATTGTTCAGAAAACATTCAGGACACAAAGGGTTCTTCTTAGAACCATTCCATTCACTCAAAGAAGAGCTTTGTCTGTTTCCTTTTGTTACCATATATGACAGAGTGTACTACAGTGTGTTTGAGTGTGTTACTGTAGGCATTAGTGTGTGTCTGCGTATGTTAGTGTATGCATATGTATCACTGGGTGCCTGGGTTTGTCAGTTTGTGCATCACTGTATGCCTGTGCTTGTGAGTGTATGCATCAGTGTGTGCCTGGGTGTACCACTGTATGCAGCAGTGTGCACCTGAGTGTCTCTGTGTATGTATCAGTGTGTACCTAGGTGTGTCATTGTATGCACCAGTGTCTCCCTCGGTTTGTCAGTGTATACATCAGTGTGTGCCACGGTGTGCTAGTGTATGCATCAGTGAGTGCCTGGGTGTATCAGTGTATGCATTCATGTGTGTCTGGGTGTCTTTTTGTATGCATCAGTGAGTACCGGGGCGTATTAGTGTATGGATCAGTGTCTGCATGGGTGTGTCAGTGTGCACATCGGTGTGCAACCAGGTGTGTCAGTGTATGCTTCAGTGATTGACTGGGTGTATCAGTGAGTACATGAGTGTGTGACTGGTTGTTTATGCGTATGTATCAGTGTCTGCCTGGGTGTCTCTGTGTATGCATTAGTATATACCTGGGTGTGTCAGTGTATTCATCAGTGTGTGCTTGAATGTGTCTGTGTATGCATTAGTGTGTGCCTTGGTGTGCCAGTCTATGCATCAGGGTGTACCTGGTTGTGTCAGTGTATGCATCAGTGTGTGCCTGGGCATGTCAGGGCATGCATCAGTGTGTGCCTGGGTGTGTCTGTGTATGCATCAGTGTCTGTCTGGGTGGGTCAGTGTGGCCTCAGTGTGAGCCTGGGTGTGTCAATGTATGCATCAGTGTGTGCTTGTGTAAGCCAGTGTATGAATCGATGTGTCTTTGGGTGTGTCAGTGTATGGATCAGTGTCTGCCTGGGTGTGTTGGTGTGCACATCCATGTGCACCTGGATGTTTCAGTGCATGCATCAGTGTGTGCCTGCCTGTGTCAGTGTATGCATCAGTGTGTGTCTGCCTGTGTCAGTGTATGCATCAGGGTGTGCCTGGATGTGCCTATGTATACACCAGTGTCTGCCTGGGTGTGCCAATTTGTGGATCAGTGTGTGTCTGGGTGTGTCAGTGTATGCATCAGTGTGTGCCTGAGAGTGTCAGTGTATCCACCAGTATGTGCCTGGATGTGCCAGTGTATGCATCAGTGTGTGTCTGGGTGTGTCAGTGTATGCATCAGTGTTTCCCTGGGTGTGTCAGTGTGTGTCTTTGTGAATGCATCAGTGTGTGCCTGAGTGTGTCACTGTATGCATCAGTGTGTGGCAGGGTGTGCTAGTGTATGCATCAGTGAGTGCCTCTGTGTATCAGTGTATACATCAGTGTGTGTCTGGGTGTTGTTTTGTATGCATCAGTGAGTACCTGGGTATGTCAATTTATGGATCAGTGTCGGCCTGGGTGTGTCAGTGTGCACATCGGTGTGCACCCGGGAGTGCAGTGTATGCTTTGGTGAATGACTGGGTGTGCAAGTGAGTGCATGAGTGTGTGACTGGGTGTTTATGTGCATGCATCAGTGTCTGCCTGGGTGTCTATGTGTATGCATTAGTGTGTACCTGGGTGTGTCAGTGTATGCATCAGTGTGTGCTTGAATGTGTCTGTGTATGCAGCTGTGTGTGCTTGGGTGTGTCAGTATGTGATTCAGTGTTTTTTCCTGGCTTTGTCAGTGTATGCATCAGTGTATGCTTGGATGGCGGCAGTGTATGTATCAGTGTGTGCCTGGGTATGCCGGTGTATGAATCAGTGTGCCTTTGGGTGTGTCAATACGTGGATCAGTGTCTGCCTGGGTATGTCAGTATGCATATCTGTGTGCACCTGGATGTGTCAGTGTATGCATCAGTGTCTGACTGGGTATGTCTGTGTGCACATCAGTGTGTGCTTGGGCGTGTCAGTGTGTACATCAGTGTGTGCCTGGGAGTGTCAGTGCAGGCATCAGTGTGTGCCTGGGTGTGTCAGTGTATGCATCAGTGTGTGCCTGGATGTTCCTGTGTATGAACCAGTGTCTGCCTGGGTGTGCCAATGTGTGCATCAGTGCATGTCTGGGTGTGTCAGTGTATGCATCAGTGTCTGACTGGGTATGTCAGTGTGCGCATCAGTGTGTACTTGGGTGTGTTAGTGTGTACATCAGTGTGTGCCTGGGAGTGTCAGTGCAGGCATCAGTGTGTGCCTGGGTATCTCTGTGTATGCATAAGTGTGTGCCTGGATGTGCCTGTGTATACACTAGTGTGTGCCTGGATGTGCCAATGTGTATATCAATGTGTGTCTGGGTGTGTCAGTGTATGCATCAGTGTGTGCCTGGGAGTGTCAGTGTATCTACCAGTGTGTGCCTGGGTGTGTCATTGTATACATCAGTGTGTGTCTGGGTGTGTCAGTGTATGCATCAGTGTCTTCCTGGGTGTGTCAGTGTGCGCATCAGTGTGTGCTTGGGTGTGTCACTGTGTACATCAGTGTGTGCCTGGGTGTGTCAGTGCAGGCATCATTTTGTGCCCAGGTGTGTCAGTGTATGCTTTGGTGATTGACTGGGTGTGCCAATGAGTGCATGAGTGTGTGACTGGGTGTTTATGTGTATGCATCAGTGTCTGCCTGGGTGTCTCCGTGTATGCATTAGTGTGTTCCTCTGTGTGTCAGTGTATGCATCAGTATGTGCTTGAATGTGTCTGTTTATGCATCAGTGTGTACCTGGGTGTGTCAGTATATGCATCAGGGTGTCCCTTAGTGTGTCTGTGTGTGCATCAGTGTGTGTTTGGTTATGTCAGTGTGTGATTCAGTGTTTTTTTCCTGGCTGTGTCAGTGTATGCATCAGATAGGCCTGGGTGTGTCTGTGTATGCATCAGGGTTTGTCTGGGTGTGTCAGTGTGGCATCAGTGTGAGCCTGGGTGTGTCAGTGAATGCATCAGTGTGTGCCTGGGTATACTAGTGTATGCATCAATGTGCCTTTAGGTGTGTCAGAGTATGCACCAGTGTCTGCCTGGGTGTGCTGTTGTGCATATCTATGTGCAACTGGAAGTGTCAGTGTATGCATCAGTGTCTGGGTATGTCAATGTGCACGTCAGTGTGTGCTTGGGTGTGCCAGTGTGTACATCAGTGTGTGCCTGGGGTGTCAATGTAGGCATCACTGTGTGCCTGCGAGTGTCAGTGTATGCATCATTGTGTGCCTGAGTGTGCCTGTGTATACACCAGAGTCTGCCTGGATGTGCCTATGTGTGCATCCGTGTGTTTGGGTGTGTCATTGTATGCATCAGTGTGTGCCTGGGAGTGTCAGTGTATCCACCAGTGTGTGCCTGGGTGTGTCAGTGTATGCATCAGTGTGTTTCTTGGTGTTTCAGTGCATGCAACAGTGTGTGCCTGGGTGTGTCACTGTATGCATCAGTGTGCCCCTGGGTGTCTCTGTGTATGCATTAGTGTGTACCTGGGCTTGTTAGTGTATACATAAGTGTGTGGTTGGGTGTGTCAGTCTATGTATCAGTGTGTGCTTGGGTGTCTCAGTCTCAGTGTGTGAATGAGTGTATGCATGGGTGTGTTATTCTATGCATTAGTATGTATCTGGGTGTGTTAATGTATGCATAAGTGTGTGTAGGGGTGTGCTAGTGTATGCATGCCCGTCTCTGGTGTGTTAGTGTATGAATATGTGTATGCCAGGGTGTGTTTAAGTTAATGTGTACTGTTTTTTTACTCTAAATATCTATGTGTATAAAGTATATATATGGCTGGAATATGGATGAGAAATATGTCATTAGTTACCCACAATACTGCACAAAAAGACTTCCTTTAACATGTATAGAAAGAGAGAAAATATAAACAGTATTTAAAGATTCATTTTATAATTTCTGTATTAAAGGTACATAATTTGTAGTAAAAAAAAGCTACTGGTGGTAATAAAACAAGAAATGTATATAATTATATAGCAATTATACATATTATTTAATGATCTCATATTATCTTCCTTCACTGTCCTCACTTTCTACACTTTTACACTATAAATAAAGTGTGTCTAGATACTCATCATTGAACTGTGGGGGAGAACAACAGTCATGTGTACTGTAAAAAAAACATAAGTACATAGAACAGTATTTGAAATTACCATTACTATGCATCACATTCACTAAATATATTTACCTAAAGTTTTACCTATGCTTGTTAAATAATAGAATGTATAGTACAGTTTTAGAATGCCATTAAGGTGTATGAATGATAGTGGTAGGTGAAAAGGTATATAAAGACATCACCCTTTGGAGGCATTATGATTTCCCTAAGCCCCAGATTTACACTTTTTTTGCGCTGAATTAGCGCCTTTTTTTTAACGCTATTTCAGTGCAAACCTAACTCCAATTTTATACTTTGGCGCTAGACCCATCTAGCGCCAAAGTTTTGGAGTTAAAGTAATTTTTTGCTAGCAGAAAACTACCTTGAATCAATGAGATGCAAGGTAGGTGTTTCCGGGCACCTTAATTATCCTCCTGTGCAAAAATGGTGTACGGGAGGGAGGCGGGCCTAAATATTGGCGCTAATCTTGCTTAGCACCATTAGTTAACGCCTGGGTCAGGGCAGGCGTTAGGGGACCTGTGGGCCTATTTCTATGGTGGAACACCATGGAATAAGTCCAGAGGTGCCCTCCCCAGCCCCAGGGACAGCCCCAACAACACCAGAGAGACAGCAGAGGATGGGGGACCCCATCTCAGGAAAGTATAGGTAAGTGGACGTAAGTATTTTATTATCTTTTTTAAAGTGCTAATGGGCCCCCCTACATGGCAATGGGTGCAATGGCCATGCCCAGGGGACCCTTGTCCCCTGTACAGGCCATTAGGGTGGTGGCCATGACTCCTGTCCTTTACAAGACAGGAGACATGTGGTATGGTAGGTTTAGCGTCAAGAAATGATGCTAGGCTGGTTAGTGTCATCTTTTTTAACTCTGACCAGCCTAACATCATTTTTTGGTGCAAAACCCCTTCTCCCATACCGCCACCCCCACCTGGCTAGCCTCATTTTCTATGATGTTAGCCCACCCTTTGCAGCAGATTGTGCCATTCCATGAATAAGATGCCGGCTGGCGATTTCTTGGAATGGCGCAAGCCGGCGGTAAACTTTTTCACGAAAAACTGGGTTAGTGAAGTTTCATGAAAAAGTATAAATATGGGCCTAAAGGCACGATCTTGGCGGATGGGATTCTCCATCACAAACGTGGAAGACATCCCGCCCGCTGTATTATAATTTCCATTATATCCTATGTCTTAGAAATGGGGTTTCTGGTTGGCTAGGGTATGCACCTCAGCCAGTCAGAACCTACCCACTCTAGTCAGGGCAAGGGAGTTACAAGTCCAAGATAACCCCTGCTCACCCCCCTCATACCTTGGCACGTGCAGTCAGGCCTATCCCAGAGGCAATGTGTAAAGCATTTGCACAACACACACAACACACGTGACGCAAAATGTACATCACAGAATAAACTCAACACTGAGCTATGTAAAAATAATCTCCATTGCACAAAACATAGTTAGACCAACATTACACGTAAGTAATACCCTGCTACCTTAGCAGTTGTCAGAATGTTACACAAGTTACTAATACTCTGTAAGAATATGCAGTCATCACATTAGAACACGTAAGTACTCAGGATTCTGCAACAGAAGCAGTAGTCAGGAATTACAATAAGAGTTATATTCACTTGTCATGAACAATTCCTAAATACCCATAAAAGGAACATTAGAGAATATCTCACAAGTCATATAAATACATATCCGCTTGTCATGCTCATAAAAGAAACATTAGCACATATGTAAAAACATCAAACGCAGATAGGTAATATTTGAATCAATAAAAGTTGGTAGAAAGAACTTTGGATTGCAACAATTATTGGTCCTTTAAACAGTACCTGGTTGGATGAAGGCACCTCCAGTGCCTAGAAGGCAAACAATGGGGCCCCCGGTGCTCCTATGCGCAAAACGGGGGTCTTGGATTTCCTGGTGAGGAGAAGAGGGGGGCACGCACCTCCTCTATCCTGTTAACGGGCCCCTCTGGGGACGGAGATTACTGTGGGCCTCCCTAGGCCTCCACCGGCCCTCATGAAGGGGGCCCGAGTCGGGGAAATCCTCTGAGGAAGGAGGGGGGCACCACGCACCCCCTGCGGTTTCAAAACGGGACCCTCCAGGGACCCACGAACTCCTGAGAAAATGCTAAGAAAATGCCACTGGCCCACGAGGGGGCCAAACAGGGAGCCGGCGGTCCGGCGAGCCTCTGGTGAGGCTACCGCCTGGCCCGCAATCACAGGAGAGTCCTCCGGGACTCCCACAGGCGAGGGAGAGGCGTCCTTCTCTCCCTCGGATTCCCGATGACGTCCTGGCCCAAGGCAGGGCCTGCCGGTGCCCTGGGGGTGCTCCATGGAGCGGTCCTCACCCCGGGGGTGCAGATAGGAGCACGCTTGCTCTGGATGAAAGCAGGAAGGTTCTCTTCATGCCCTGGGGGCAATAGTAAGCGCGTAACACTCGCGCCTTAACCAACAGCTTTCCCGGGGCTGCAGCGGTGATCCTTGGGGCTCCAAATAAAGGCAGCGCGCTTTTGGAAAGCACAACAGCTCGTTTACAAGCGCTGGCTGCGGCGGTGATTTTAGGGCTCCAAATAAAGCGCTATTCACAGCGCTAAGGCCACATCTGCAGCCTGGGCTGCGGCGGTGATTTTAACTCAGCAATAAAAAGAGCGCATTTTGAAAAGCACTTCGGTCAAAGTTGTAGAGATTGTTTGCAGGGGTCAGGGGCCACAGCACCCTGCCCCTGGGAGCAAGCCAGACAAGAAGGAGCACAGGGCTGGTGGGCCCAGCTACAGGCCAGCACAAGGGGTGCAGATGGTGGCAGTTCCTCCTAGTGACCAGGCAGGTCACAGGTCAGCACAGCAGCAGCAGTCCAAGGTGGTTTCCTGTTGAGTCCATTCATCAGCGTTCTGTGTCCAGTTTCAAGTTTCAAGAATGTTCAATTGTGGGGAACATTCCCCTGTACTTATACTGGGTTTATAGTGTGTTTCACAATGGTAAGGAGAGGAGGTTCCAGGCAGTTACAACTGGTTCTGGGAGTGCCCCATCTCTCCTTTCAGCACAGGCTCCCAACATCTGTGGGGGGTTAACAACCCTATTGTGTGAGGCCAGGGCAAAGCCTTTACAAATGCAGGTGTGCCTCTTCTCTCCCTTCTCTCAGCCCATGAAGGCTTTACAGTATGTAGATGCACCTCTGTGACACCTCCGCCCTACCTGTGTTCAGGCTGTCCGAGATGTGTGCACAAAGCCCCAACTGTCAGTCTCCCCAGACGTGGATTGGAGACAAGCTGCAAAACCCCAAAAGTCATAAGTACAGATAAATGCGCACTTTCTAGAAGTGGCATTTCTGTGATAGCAATAAAAAATACAACTACACCAGTAAGCAGCATTTCTCACCACTATCACAACCATACCAAACATGCCTACGCTACCCCTCATAAATCAGACAATACCCCTTACATCAGGGCGTTTCCAATGCAATCCTGCGAGGAGTCTGCGCTCACAGCAGTGAGACACCAAGTTAGGCTGCTCGTCACTACCAGGACAGGCCACGCAACATGGCACATGTCCTTCCTTCTACATACAGGGCACCCTGCCCAAAGGGCTAGCTAGGGTGTACCTTAGGGGTGACTTACATGTGGTACGAGGGTAGTTCTGGGCCTGACAAGTAAATTTAGATGCCAGGTCCCTGTGGCAGAAAACTGCGCACACAGGCTCTGCGCTAGCAGGCCTTAGATAGGTTTGACAGGCTACTTCAGTGGGTGGCACAAGCAGCGCTGCAGGCTCACTAGTAGCATTTAATTTACAGGCCCTGGGTATAGGGATACCACTTTACAAGGGACTTATAGGTAAATTAAATATGCCAATTAGGTATAATCCAATCATACAAATTTTGTAAGGGAAAGCACATGCACTTTAGCACTGGTTAGCAGTGAAAAAGTGCTCAGAGGCAAAACATCAGCCTACAAAGGTCAGAAAAATAAGGAGACAAAAAGCAAAAGGTCTCTGGAATGACGCTGTAAAAGGGCCAGGACTAGGTCCAACACTATGGAACTTGTAAAATGGTGGGCGGGATAACCGTCACATTTGTGATGGATGTATCCATCCACCAATGTCGTAATCAGGCCCTAAATCTGGTAATCGATTAAATAGGAATAGTGTATATCAGTGGTGTAATTCTTTTAATATTTTATCAGCTGGCCTTCAAACATAAGTTTAGCAATATAAATTTTTCTCTTCAGTAGATCTTTGTCCTGGTTTGTAGTTTGTGATCTGTGTTTCCAATTTAGTGCTATCTCTGTTGTTTTCTTGCAAGAGTAAGTACATTTCAAGATTTAGAATCCATTATGAAGACATAGGCCCTCATTACAACATTGGCGGTAAATGCCGCTTACTGCCGTGCAGAAGACCGCCAACAGACCGCCACAGCCGCGGAATTCCGCCACAGGTATTACGACCCACAGCTCGGAATCTGCCAAAATCTAGACACGCACACAAGTCTGCCACACCAAAGGTCAGTGATAAACTGGCGATAACAAAACTGACACCGTCACGCCAACAAGAATAAGCCCACACTATCACGACACACGAATCCACGTGGGGGTCTTTCAACCGCGGTATTCAATTGGTGGTACACACCGCCGCGCTCAAAATACACACACATCTACAAAACACTACCACAGTGGACAATTCCAAATACACACACCTGATACACATACACACACCACTCATACACACCCAATACAATATAAAATACCCACCCACATTAACCACAAACCCTTACTACCAAATATTTTGACGAAGGCCAGAGAGACAGCACAGCAAAGACAACACCAGCATACAGAGGCACACAACACCATCACACATACACATCCACGCACAAAACACCACACACCCCTAAACATCACCCCACACATCACAACACACACCACCTCACACATCACCGACACCACCCCATGGCACCACAAAGACACCCCAGGTTTTCTGAGGAGGAGCTCAGGGTCATGGTGGAGGAAATCATCCGGGTTGAGCCACAGCTATTCGGATCAAAGGTGCAGCACACCACCATAGCTAGGAAGATGGAGCTATGGCACAGAATCGTGGACAGGGTCAACGCAGTGGGAGAGCATCCAAGAATACGAGATGACATCAGGAAGAGGTGGAACGACCTACGGGAGAAGGTGCGTTCTGTGGTCTCAAGACACCACATCGCAGTTCAGAGGACTGGTGGCGGACCCCCACCTCCTCCCCCACAACTAACAACATGGGAGGAGCAGTTCTTGGCTATACTGCATCCTGAGGGCCTTGCAGGAGTAGCAGGAGGAATGGACTCCGGTAATTCAAAGCTTAACTATTACATCTCCCACCCTACCTGCATGCTATCACATACCCCCACCCTCGCCCACACCCCCATCACTCCAACTCCTCACAGATGTTCCACTATCACAAAGCACACATCCCAACACCAGGCCCTGCATGCAAGAACAAAGCATGGACACCCATCACCAAAGCATGGCCACTACACATACCCACACAGACCCCTAAACAATTAGGTCCTGCACATGAATGGAAGCACTGGGGTACAGGGTCAACCACCCATTGAACACCATGGCACACACAGATGTAATAATCATGCCTTTATACCCCTGCAGGACCCCTACCCAACGACACCGGACAGGAGGTTCCAGACATGTCCACTCCACCCACAGAAGAGGCCTACAGTGATGACAGCAGCTCTGTCCAACTGGATCTAGATAACCAGCCCGGCCCATCTGGGACCTCGGGACAGTCGGTTTCCCTGAAACCTCAGGAAACACCAGCACAGCACCCACCCAGCGGGCCCATACCTCTGTCCCCAGGACACGTCAAGCAGCATTGGGTCCACCACTACAGGGAACCCAGGCTAACCCACCACCCCTAGAACAGCAGGGACCTGGGGGCAGTGGTAGTGGGCACACGGTTCAGGGGACAGAGGCTCAGAAAAACAGGGGAACTGGGAGGGCTGCTGTGCGACAGGGGGAGGACAGGACCAGGGAACCCACTCTCCACGAGGCCCTCTCCAACATCATGGGAGCTAACCATCATTCCCAGGAGACGATGTCAACGGTACTGGCCAAGTTTCAGGAGACCCAGCGGCTGCAGGAGGAACAGTATTTGGGGTTCAGGGAGGAACTCAAATCCATCAATACCACCCTGGGCACCATTGTAGTGGTGCTGAAGGAACTGGTGAACACCAGGAGGGACACTGTGGCACAACAAGGGGCCCCTGACACTAGCCTGGACGATGAACTGCCCACCACCTCTGCCGGCACTAGTGGACAGGAGGCACCACCACAAGACCACAACATCAGCACCCCACCCCCTGCAGATGGAGAACCACCCCACAAGCGGTCCCTGAGATCCAGGACAAAGACAAAGAACAATGCCAAGACCCCCGCCAAGAGATGAGATCACCCTGATTGTCATCCTTCTGTCCCAGTTTGTCACCCTGTCCATCCTTAAACTGCCCCAGCTCCACTTCCTATGCCCCTTTGGACAATGCACCTATGAGACAAATAGACTGGACTCTGCCATGGACATTCCTCCACCATCAACCCTGACCATTTTACAACACTTTCCACTATTTAGCACTTAAGTAAACACCCTTAAATCACAAAACAATCTGGAGTCAGTCTGTGCTTTCACCAATGTGTATTTGCAATTACTGAGGGAAATAGCAATGTCCCTTCTATTGTCAACATACCTATGTCACACAGCTCTAGTCCATGAGGAAACATAGCAGAGGTCACACAGTGGGACCCACATCTGTGAAATCGAAAGGGAAAGTGACAATCAGGGTCCATACACTGGGTGAAAGTGACAGACAGATGAGAGGTATAACAAGTGTTTCAGATGTAGGAGGCAGTGATGTCTTAGAACCTGTGTCTCACTGGAATTGTTGATGGATCACGGTGTTTCTGTTGTTTATGTCCTTTTCTTCTGCCTCCTCTTCTTCACTGTCCACAGGCTCCACAGCTGCCACAACCCCTCCTTCAGGACCATCCTCCTGCAGAAAAGGCACCTGTAGTCGCAAAGCCAAGCTGGGCAGCCTACAGCAGGCCACGATGATCTGGCACACCTTCTTTGGTGAGTAGTATAGGGAACCACCTGTCATATGGAGGCCCCTGAACCTGGCCTTCAGGAGGCCAAAGGTCCTCTCTATAACCCTCCTACTTTGCCCATGTGCCTCATTGTAGCGTTCCTCTGCCCCTGTCCTGGGATTCCTCACTGGGGTCAGTAGCCATGACAGGTTGGGGTAGCCAGAGTCACCTGCAAATGTCAAGGGAAAACTGTTAGACATACACTAACCCTTAGGGACAACCCTAGACCCAGACAACTATTCACACTGTATAGGGTCCATGTCCTCACCTAATAGCCACAAACGGTGCCTCTGGAGTTGCCCCATCACATAAGGATGCTGCTATTCCTCAGAATGTAAGCGTCATGCACTGATCTAGGAAACTTGGCATTCACATGGGAGATGTGCTGATCGGCCAAACACACCATCTGCACAATCATAGAATGGTAACTCTTCCGGTTTCTGTACACCTGTTCACTCCTGCGTAGGGGGACCATGGACGACACGTTTGAGAACACTGGCTGGGACATCCCTGATGCTATGGCCACTGTAGTTTGAAAAGACCCACTTGCCAGGAAATGGAGTACTGACAGGACCTGCACTAGAGGGGAGATACCTGTGGGATGGCAGATAGCTGACATCAGGTCTGGCTCCAACTGGGCACACTGTTCCTGGATTGTTGCACAATCAACTCTGTAGGTCACTATTACATGTCGCTCTTCCATTGTCGACAGGTCTACCAGTGGTCTTTACACCGGAGGATGCCGCCATCTCCTCACCGGCCCCAGCAGACGTGTTCTATGGATGAGAACAGCGAGCAGAGGGTCAGCCAACACCGAGGTACAAAAACACAACTTTATTGCACGCTTTTGTCAATCCGCTATCTGCCTGTCTTAGTGTGTATGCAAGGCCTAGCTATGTGTGACGCATTTAAAATTAATGCCATGTGGCCCCCTGAAATGGCGGCTGCCTGACCTGTAAGGTGGGACAGTGGGATATGAGGTAAGTGCCCTGGCGTTGTACACCGTCGCGGTAGGCGGTCGAAGACCGTGGCGCAATCCTGCATTGGTTAACATTGGACCCTATGGGTACCAGGAGCCAATGACGATGTACGCGGGCGGTGACAGTACGCACCGCCACGGACGTGAACGCCATTTTCTGTCTGTTCACTCTCTTGATACCACATCTCCGACAGGAGAGCAACTACACTGCAAGTGCTGCTGTGACCTCAGTCTGGAAGTCAATGGCTACAGTGTCTGGGGAAAGGGTCCCTGCCTTCACATCAGAGGAGTTGGACAAACTAGTGGATGGGGTCCTCCCCAGTACACGCTACTCTACGGTCCTCCAGACAAACAGGTGAGTACACTGTGAGCATGCTGTATGGGCAATGCCTGTTTGGAGTGGTGTGGATGGAGGGGGAATGAGGCGTGCATGAAACGACGGTGAATGTATGTGCGTCATGGCAAGGGTAGGAATGTGGGCCAATGACTGTGAGGGTCCAGACGGTTATATTTTCTGATTTTCCCCTGTACTATTCCTGTAGGTCAGCACCCACCAGAAGAAGAATATTTGGCGTGCCATCGCCAAGGAAGTCCAGATCATGGGGGTCCACCACAGACGGAGCACCCACTGCCGTAAAAGATGGGAGGACATTTGCCGCTGGAGCAAGAAGACGGCAAAGGCCCAGCTGGGGATGGCCTCCCAACGTGGGAGGTGTGCCTATCGCCCCATGACCCCCCTGATGTTCCGGATCCTGGCAGTGACGTATCCAGAGTTGGATGGGCGCTTGAGGGCATCACAGCCGCCACAAGGGGGTGAGTACACTCTCATTCAGCTGATTCAGCGCACGTGGGAGGTGTCTGGGTGGGGGAGGTGGGCAGTGGGTTACCCTAGGCCAGGGCTAGTTTTGCAGGCAAGGTCCCTTCATGAGGCAGGCTATGTGGCATCCCACCCCACCAGTGTTAACAGCCTAGTCAGGCTCCTGTGACTTCCATGTGTGCACCAATCGGGCATAGGCCTTGTACCCCACGTCCCTGTGATTAATTAGGGAACTCTAAGTGCATTGCGTAGAGCAGAGGGCTGCGGTGTGTGAAGTGTCCGCCAACAGTAGCGGTATTGCATGCACTGAACATGTCTTTCTACTTTCTTTCCCCCCCCTTTTTGTGGTCTCCATGTTCTTGTGTGCATTAGCATCATCACGCGGAGGAGCAGTGCCACTGGAGCAGGAGGCAGCTGCATCCCACATGGCCCTGGAGGGCGAGACTACGGACTCCGAATTCACCAGTGGGATGGAGGGCGAGGGGAGCTCCACGGCAGGGACAGGAGCTGAGGCCAGCGACACCGACTCCTCCTCTGATGGGAGCTCCCTTGCGGTGGCGGGCCCCTCTGTGCCCACCGCATCTACAGGTACAGCCGCCACCCCCTACCAGCACCGCCCTACCAGCAGCCCCTCAGCGTGTGTCCTGTGGCCGCTCATCCAGGAGGGTGGGCATCTCCTTCGCCCCAGGCACCTCAGCCCCTGCACCTGTCACCCCTGCTGCCCTCAGTGAGGAGGCCATTGGCCTCCTCAGATCCCTCACTGTTGGGCAGTGTACCATTCTGAATGCCATCGAGGGTGTAGAGAGGCAGTTGCAACAGACAAATGCATACCTGGAGGGCATTCATTCTGGTCAGGCAGCCAAACAGAAAGCTTTTCAGACTCTGGCTTCAGCACTGATGGCAGCCTTTGTCCCTGTGCCCAGCCTTCCCCCTCCAACTTCCTCCACCCAGACCCAATCCCCAGTACCTCAGCCTATCCCAAGCACACCATCAGACCAGCATGCACACACCACAACACACAAGGGTAGCTCTGGCAAACATAAGCACCACACATCCCACAGGCAATCACACAAGCATCATTCCCATGCAGACATACCAACAGCCACTGCCTCCACTGTGTCCCCCTCCTCCACGTCTCCCTCCTCCCTCCCTGTCACGTCTCCACTCACACCTCCATGCATTACATCTTCAGCCACTACTTCCATCACCAGCACGCCCATCGCACACACACCGCTCACGTGCACTCACCCCCTCCACTACCATTCACACATCCCCTGTGTCCTCTTCCAGTGTGTCTGTGAGCCCTCCTCCCAAACTACACAAACGCAGTCACACACCCACCCAACAGCCATCCACCTCACGACAGCCTCCAGCCCATGCCCCTTCACCCAAAGTCAGCAAACGAACACCTCCTACAACCACTACCTCTTCCTCCTCTTCCAAACCCCCTCCATCTATCCATCCCAGTGTGTCTAAAAAACTATTCCTGTCAAACCTTGACCTCTTCCCTACACCTCCCCCACCCCTTCCGTCCCCTAGGGCCTGCCTTTCCAGGTCCCAACTCAGCACCTCAGCCACCACATCACCGGGAACAGTGGTGCCAGCAGTAACCGGCTTCTGGAGTGCGCCAAGCAGCAGGGCAGCCAGTGGGCCAAGGAGCCAGGCAAAGGACATTCCCCCACCTCAAAAACTCAAGAAGTTGGCCTCATCCCGGAGTGAGAAGGCCAAAACACCTGCCACCAAGGGCTCTCCCAGGACTACAGTTGTGAGTGGCAAGACAGCTGCACCACCATCCAAGGTGGGGAAGGGCCAGAAAAAGAAAGGGAAGTCGCCGCCAACCTGCACGGCTGACAAGACCGCCAACGCCACATGCACCGCCGCTACGGGCACCGCTGCCCAGGATACCACCGCCAGCAGCACGCTTACTGAGCCACCCACCAGCACCACTGCCCAGGACACCGCCACAAGCAGCACGCTCACTGAGCCACCCACCAGCACCGCTGCCCAATGAGCGCCGCAAGCACCGCTGCTACTGAGGCTGCCGCCAGCACCGCCAGCAGCCACGCCACATCCTGTACCAGTGGCAACACCGCAGACATGGCTGCCATCCCCAGTGTTCAGTCGTATGTGGCTGGTGGTCAGTTCCAGGGGCCTGGACAGCTTCCATTTTGGCCCACTGTCAGTGGAGTATCACATCCACTACCTCAGTCCTTGGCAGGAAGAAGCACTCTGGGCACAAAGCCCCCTCCAGAACCAGTGGAGAAAGGCATCCACTACCTCAGTCCTTTGCAGGATGAAGCACTCTGGGCACAAAGCCCCCTCCAGAACCAGTGGAGAGATACATCCACTACCTCAGTCCTTGGCAGGATGAAGCACTCTGGGCACAAAGCCCCCTCCAGAACCAGTGGAGAAAGGCATCCACTACCTCAGTCCTTGGCAGGATGAAGCACTCTGGGCAGAAAGCCCCCTCCAGAACCAGTGGAGAGATACATCCACTACCTCAGTCCTTGTCAGGATGAAGCACTCTGGGCACAAAGCCCCCTCCAGAACCAGTGGAGAAAGGCATCCACTACCTCAGTCATTGGCAGAATGAAGCACTCTGGGCACAGAGCCCCCTCCTGAACCAGTGGAGACTGTTATCAACTTGAGAGACTGTGGCTTTGCACTCCCCAGGATAAAGCAGTGGGCAAACCACCCACTTGAGAGACTTGAGAGACTGGGGCTTTGCACTCCCCATGATAAAGCAGTGGGCAAACCACCCACTGGAGAGACTTGAGAGACTGTGGCTTTGCACGTCCCAGGATACATCAATGGGCATGGAGCCCCCTTGTGGAGCTGGCATCATGCACTCATCCGGCTGAAGTGCCCCCCCCAAGGTGCCTGTTTAATTTCGATCTGATGCCCCTGCAGTGTTCTCTACGTTTGGATCGGGTGTTGACTGTGGGCCTCGCCCATGCATTTTGGACCCAGTGGTCCACGGACTATGTAGGTGCAGTACATGGACTTGAAATCTTGGTGTACATATTTGTTAATAGTGTATATATATTTTTGACTAATGGATTTTTCCTAATTACAATCGTTCAAATCATTTCCTTTTGTCCTTGCATTCTTCCAGGGGGAGTAGGGGGGTATAAATGTAATGTTTCAACATGTACTTGTGTGTATGTTGTTGTGGATGAGGGTGGGGGTGGGGGTGTTGCGTGTGTGTGTCACTCTCTTTTCCCTCCCCCCTCCCCTGTGTTGTAGGTGCAGTACTCACCGTGGTGGTCGCTCCGTCGGTCATGCTCCTGGTAGAGGAGCAGGAACAGAATGGCTGGTAGAATTTGGAGTTTCGGCTCCATGGCGTCCTGGTTCCTCGTGGGATGTGTAGAGGTGAGCGTTTTCCCTTCCAAGTCCTGTTTCCGCCCTGTTTTTGTTTGCGTTGAATCCGCCCCGGAAAAGGTGGCGGATTGGCCTCTCATAATGGCGTGGGTGGTACATTGTCTTTCACCTGTCTGTTGGCATTGACCGCCATGCTGTTTGTTTGTACCGCCGTGGGGGTCGGAGTGTTAAAGTGTCTGTCTATGTTGGCGGTTTCTGCCATGGTCGTGATTCCATTGTTTCCGCCGGCCTGTTGGCGGTCTTACCGCTGCTTTACCACCGAACGCCAAGGTTGTAATGAGGGCCATAATCCTTGATAGTCTGTATGATGTTTTAACTTGTTGTTTTAGAATTCCCAGAAGTGTACTATTCCATTTTTCAGTAATGATCTTCCTTAGAATTTTGGTTCAAGAAAGAGTAGATAAGAAATTGGTAGTTTTTTGGGTAATCCCTGTTTGAATGAAAGGTTGCTATCATTACATCTGTCCATCCAGTTGTATTTTGTAAATAGCTAGTGTAGTGTCCAGATGTAACATTTGCTCCTTCATGAAAAATAATGGCTATACAGCTATTTGTTTTCACTGGAAATATAGATGTGTTCAGCTTTAAAATTTGTAATTTGAGTTTCCAATTTAGTTCCATCTTCATTGCATCACTGCAGCATTAAGATTATATACTTGCCAGTCCTTCTTATGTTCAAAGTTGACTGAAGAATATTCTTACATTTTGTGCAGGTATTATTCTGTGATGCATCTTTAAACAATTGCTCACAACTGACAGTTTTACAGTCTGATAAGGTAGATAAATCGTTCTGAATCTATTTCTGTTTTTGAAGAAAACAAACAAGTTTCACAATCATGCTGCCATGAGTAACTTAGGTGGTCATTATGACCCTGGCGGTATTACAACCGCAGGGCCAAAACGACGGGAGCACAGCCAACAGGCTGGCGGTGCCTCCCGGCGTATTATGACCACGGCGGTTGCGCCGCAGTCGCACCGCCGGGGCCGGCGGTTTACCGCCACAATGGCCCCGGCGGATGTAATCCGCCAGGGCAGCGCTGCTTGCAGGAAAAGGCTGACGGTACGGGGAGTCGTGGGGCCCCTGGGGGCCCATGCGGCTTTTCACTGTCTGCTGTGCAGACAGTGAAAAGTGCGACGGGTGCAACTGCACCCATCGAACGGCCGCAACACCACCAGCTCCATTTGGAGCCGGCTCCTATGTTGCGGACGTGATCCCCGCTGGGCCGGCGGGCGGAAACCAGGTTTCCGCCCGCCGGCCCAGCGGGGATCTCTAAATTGCCGCGGCGGGGGTGCGGAAGCATTGGCGGCCGCATGGCGGTCAGATCTTGGCGGGCGGCTGATGCCGCCCGCCAAGGTCATAATGACCCCCTTAGTCCAAATAGCTCTTTAATACGTACCATCTCTTTTTCTAAGATTCCAAATAAGACCATCAAAACTTCTTGTGTATCTTTTAGTATTTATAGTGAAGTGTATAGATTGAGTGTACATCCTGCAAGATCTCTAATACAAGAAGCTGAATATGCTTTAGTTCTAACAGTGCACAAGCTTTCTAACAAGCTAAAGAGTGCAGAGCACAATGTTTTATACTTTTTCTGTTGAACTGCATGAACCAGAGGAGGTAAAGAGAATAGTGCATTGAGGACTACATTAGCATAGCAGAGGTTTGGGAACTGGTAACCAACAACCTCACCAGTATTTTGTAATATTTGTTTTCTCCAATATTTCTTTCTACTCTTTTTTTTTCTTCTTCTTCTCAGGAACGTCACAATGATCCTTTAAAATCTTAAATTTCTGTAAGATTCTTGTTTTTTTGTAAAGTGAGTACTGTCCTAAATGAGGAGAATACAGCCTTCTCTAACAGTTATACTCTATCACACAACTTGAATCAGAATTTACTTTACTGTTATCAAACTCTGTCAGATATAAACCGGACAAATTTGTAGCCCATGACAATGCTACATATGGCATACATTCCTTGAATATGGTGCTGCCAATGTTAATAAATGCTGTATCTACACTTAAACCTTGAGACTTATATATTATTACAGAATTAGCTAGATACTGGAAACTGCTTTCTGCAAACACACAAGTCTTTTACAAGCAAGAACCTTAAGTTCATCAAACATAATTGCTAGGTATTCAGCCTCATTTCTGTTTGGATACAAAATGAAATCTATCATTTTTTACATGGTTCCATTAACTTATCCTTCATCAACATTTAAATGACACCACAAAATCACCCAACAGTTCTTACAAACATGTAAACACTGTTCTAATCTCGAGTTTTGGAAACAGAATTTAGGCCCTCATTACGACTTTGGCGGTCCGAGGACCGCCATGGTGGCAATGGTGGTTACACCGGCGCAGGACTGGCGGTGAAGATGGTCATATTATGACAATGGTGGTGTTCCTAACAGAACACAGCCAAAACACTGCCAGTAACGCCAGTGTGGGTGGACCACCGCGGCTGTCAGAAGACATCTCTAGGTCGCCAGGGACCATGTTTCCGCCGACCATATTACGACCCATCACACTGCCAGGATTTCCGGGGTAGTCTCCCTATCCCTGAGTGTGTCTGTGTATGCATCAGTGTGTGCTTGGGTGTGTCAGTGTGTGATTCTACTTTTTCCTGGCTGTGTCAGTGTATGCATCAGTGTGTGCATGGGCATGTCAGGGTATGCATCAGTGTGTGCCTGGGTGTGTCTGTGTATGCATCAGTGTCTGTCTGGGTGGGTCAGTGTGGCCTCAGTGTGAGCCTGGGTGTGTCAATGTATGCTTCGGCGTGTGCTTGTGTAAGCCAGTGTATGAATCAATGAGCCTTTGTGTGTGTCAGTGTATGGATCAGTGTCTGCCTTGGTGTGTTGGTGTGCACATCCATATGCTCCTGGATGTGTCAGTGTATGCATCAGTGTCTGACTGGATATGTCAGTGTGCACATCAGTGTGTGCTTGGGTGTGTCAGTGTGTACATCAGAGTGTGTCTGGGTGTGTCATTGCAGGTATCATTGTGTGTCTGACTGTGTCAGTGTATGCATCAGTGTGTGCCTGGATGTGCCTATGTATACACCAGTGTCTGCCTGGGTGTGCCAATTTGTGCATCAGTGTGTGTCTGGGTGTGTCAGTGTATGCATCAGTGTGTGCCTTAGAGTGTCGGTGTATCCACCAGTATGTGCCTGGATGTGCCAGTGTATGCATCAGTGTGTGTCTGGGTGTGTCAGTGTATGCATCAGTGTTTCCCTGGGTGTGTCAGTGTGAGTCTTTGTGAATGCATCAGTGTGTGCCTGAGTGTGTCACTGTATTCATCAGTGTGTGGCAGGGTGTGCTAGTGCATGCATCAGTGAGTGCCTTGGTGTATCAGTGTATATATCATTGTGTGTCTGGGTGTTGTTTTGTATGCATCAGTGTCTGCCTGGGTGTCTCTGTGTATGCATTAGTGTGTACCTGGGTGTGTCAGTATATGCATCAGTGTGTGCTTGAATGTGTCTGTGTATGCATCTGTGTGTGCTTGGGTGTGTCAGTGTGTGATTCTGTGTTTTTTCCTGGCTGTGTCAGTGTATGCATCAGTGTATGCTTGGATTTGTCAGTATGTGGATCAGTGTCTGCCTGGGTATGTCAGTATGCATATCTGTGTGCACCTGGATGTGTCAGTGTATGCATCAGTGTCTGACTGGGTATGTCAATGTGCACATCAGTGTGTGCTTGGGCGTGTCAGTGTGTACATCAGTGTGTGCCTGGGAGTGTCAGTGCAGGCATCAGTGTGTGCCTGGGTGTGTCAGTGTATGCATAAGTGTGTGCCTGGATGTTCCTGTGTATGCACTAATGTGTGCCTGGATGTGCCAATGTGTATATCAATGTGTGTCTGGGTGTGTCAGTGTATGCATCAGTGTGTGCCTGGGAGTGTCAGTGTATCTACCAGTGTGTGCCTGGGTGTGTCATTGTATGCATCAGTGTGTGTCTGGGTGTGTCAGTGTATGCATCAGTGTCTTCCTGGGTGTGTCATTGTGCGCATCAGTGTGTGCTTGGGTGTGTCACTGTGTACATCAGTGTGTGCCTGGGTGTGTCAGTGCAGGCATCATTTTGTGCCCAGGTGTGTCAGTGTATGCTTTGGTGATTGACTGGGTGTGCCAATGAGTGCATGAGTGTGTGACTGGGTGTTTATGTGTATGCATCAGTGTCTGCCTGGGTGTCTCTGTGTATGCATTAGTGTGTTCCTCTGTGTGTCAGTGTATGCATCAGTATGTGCTTGAATGTGTCTGTTTATGCATCAGTGTGTGCCTGGGCGTGCCAGTCTATGCATCAGTGTGTACCTGGGTGTGTCAGTATATGCATCAGGGTGTCTCTTAGTGTGTCTGTGTGTGCATCAGTGTGTGTTTGGTTGTGGCAGTGTGTGATTCAGTGTTTTTTTCCTGGCTGTGTCAGTGTATGCATCAGATAGGCCTGGGTGTGTCTGTGTATGCATCAGGGTTTGTCTGGGTGTGTCAGTGTGGCATCAGTGTGTGCCTGGGTATACTAGTGTTGGCATCAATGTGCCTTTAGGTGTGTCAGAGTATGCACCAGTGTCTGCCTGGGTGTGCTGTTGTGCATATCTATGTGCAACTGGATGTGTCAGTGTATGCATCAGTGTCTGGGTATGTCAATGTGCACGTCAGTGTGTGCTTGGGTGTGCCAATGTGTACATCAGTGTGTGCCTGGGGTGTCAATGCAGGGATCACTGTGTGCCTGCGTGTGTCAGTGTATGCATCAGTGTGTGCCTGGATGTGCCTGTGTGTACACCAGAGTCTGCCTGGATGTGTCTATGTGTGCATCCGTGTGTCTGGGTGTGTCATTGTATGCATCAGTGTGTGCCTGGGAGTGTCAGTGTATCCACCAGTGTGTGCCTGGGTGTGTCAGTGTATGCATCAGTGTGTTTCTTGGTGTTTCAGTGCATGCAACAGTGTGTGCCTGGGTGTGTCACTGTATGCATCAGTGTGCCCCTGGGTGTCTCTGTGTATGCATTAGTGTGTACCTGGGCTTGTTAGTGTATACATAAGTGTGTGGTTGGGTGTGTCAGTCTATGTATCAGTGTGTGCTTGGGTGTCTCAGTCTCAGTGTGTGAATGAGTGTATGCATGGGTGTGTTATTCTATGCATTAGTATGTATCTGGGTGTGTTAATGTATGCATAATTATGTGTAGGGGTGTGCTAGTGTATGCATGCCCGTCTCTGGTGTGTTAGTGTATGAATATGTGTATGACAGGGTGTGTTTAAGTTAATGTGTACTGTTGTTTTACTCTAAATATCTATGTGTATAAAGTATATCTATATCTGGTATATGGATGAGAAATATGTCATTAGTTACCAACAATACTGCACAAAAAGACTTCCTTTAACATGTATAGAAAGAGAGAAAATATAAACAGTATTTAAAGATTCATATTATAAATTTCTGTATTAAAGGTACATAATTTGTAGTAAAAAAAGCTACTGGTGGTAATAAAACAAGAAATGTATATAATTATATAGCAATTATACATATTATTTAATGATCTCATATTATCTTCCTTCATGGTCCTCAGCTTCTACACTTTTACACTATAAATAAAGTGTGTCTAGATACTCATCATTAAACTGTGGGGGAGAACAACAGTCATGTGTACTGTAAAAAAAACATAAGTACATAGAACAGTATATGAAATTACCATTACTATGCATCACATTCACTAAACATATTTACCTAAAGTTTATCTATGCTTATTAAATAATAGAATGCATATTACAGTTTTAGAATGCCATTAAGGTGTATGAATGATAGTGGTAGGTGAAAAGGTATATAAAGACATCACCCTTTGTAGGCATTATGATTTCACTATTCCCCAGATTTACACTTTTTTTGCGCTGAATTAGCGCCATTTTTTTTAACGCTATTTCAGTGCAAACCTAACTCCAATTTTATACTTTGGCGCTAGACCCATCTAGCGCCAAGGTTTTGGAGTTAAAGTCATTTTTTGCTAGCAGAAAACTACCTTGAATCAATGAGATGCAAGGTAGGTGTTCCCGGGCACCTTAATTATCCTCCTGTGCAAAAATGGTGTACGGGAGGGAGGCGGGCCTAAATATTGGCGCTAATCTTGCTTAGCACCATTAGTTAACGCCTGGGTCAGGGCAGGCGTTAGGGGACCTGTGGGCCTATTTCTATGGTGGAACACCATGGAATAAGTCCAGAGGTGCCCTCCCCAGCCCCAGGGACAGCCCCAACAACACCAGAGAGACAGCAGAGGATGGGGGACCCCATCTCAGGTAAGTATAGGTAAGTGGACGTGAGTATTTTATTATCTTTTTTAAAGTGCTAATGCGCCCCCCTACATGGCAATGGGTGCAATGGCCATGCCCAGGGGACCCTTGTCCCTTGTGCAGGCCATTAGGGTGGTGGCCATGACTCCTGTCCTTTACAAGACAGGAGACATGTGGTATGGTAGGTTTAGCATCAAGAAATGATGCTAGGCTGGTTAGTGTCATCTTTTTTTACTCTGACCAGCCTAACATCATTTTTTGGTGCAAAACCCCTTCTCCCACCTGGCTAGCCTCATTTTCTATGATGTTAGCCCACCCTTTGCAGTAGATTGTGCCATTCCATGAATAAGACGCCGGCTGGTGACTTCTTGGAATGGCGCAAGCCGGCGGTAAACTTTTTCACGAAAAACTGGGTTAGTGAAGTTTCATGAAAAAGTATAAATATGGGCCTAAGGGCCCGATCTTGGCGGATGGGATTCTCCATCACAAACGTGGAAGACATCCCGCCCGCTGTATTATAATTTCCATTATATCCTATGTCTTAGAAATGGGGTTTCTGGTTGGCTAGGGTATGCACCTCAGCCAGTCAGAACCTACCCACTCTAGTCAGGGCAAGGGAGTTACAAGTCCAAGATAACCCCTGCTCACCCCCCTCATAGCTTGCCACGTGCAGTCAGGCCTATCCCAGAGGCAATGTGTAAAGCATTTGCACAACACACACAACACACGTGACGCAAAATGTACACCACAGAATAAACAAAACACTGAGCTATGTAAAAATAATCTCCATTGCACAAAACATAGTTAGACCAACATTACACGTAAGTAATACCCTGCTACCTTAGCAGTTGTCAGAATGTTACACAAGTTACTAATACTCTGTAAGAATATGCAGTCATCACATTAGAACACGTAAGTACTCAGGATTCTGCAACAGAAGCAGTAGTCAGGAATTACAATAAGAGTTATATTCACTTGTCATGAACAATTCCTAAATACCCATAAAAGGAACATTAGAGAATATCTCACAGGTCATATAAATACATATCCGCTTGTCATGCTCATAAAAGAAACATTAGCACATATGTAAAAACATCAAAAGCAGATAGGTAATATTTGAATCAATAAAAGTTGGTAGAAAGAACTTTGGATTGCAACTATTATTGGTCCTTTAAACAGTACCTGGTTGGATGAAGGCACCTCCAGTGCCTAGAAGGCAAACAATGGGGCCCCCGGTGCTCCTATGCGCAAAACGGGGGCCTTGGATTTCCTGGTGAGGAGAAGAGGGGGGCACGCACCTCCTCTATCCTGCTAACGGGCCCCTCTGGGGACGGAGATTACTGTGGGCCTCCCTAGGCCTCCACCGGCCCTCATGAGGGGGGCCTGAGTCGGGGAAATCCTCTGAGGAAGGAGGGGGGCGCCACGCACCCCCTCCGGTTTCAAAACGGGACCCTCCAGGGACCCGCAAACTCCTGAGAAAATGCTAAGAAAATGCCACTGGCCCACGAGGGGGCCAGCCAGGGAGCCGGCGGTCCGGGCGAGCCTCTGGTGAGGCTACCGCCTGGCCCGCAATCACAGGAGAGTCCTCCGGGACTCCCACAGGCAAGGGAGAGGCGTCCTCCTCTCCCTCGGACTCCCGATGACGTCCTGGTCCAAGGCAGGGCCTGCCAGTGCCCTGGGGGTGCTCCATGGAGCGGTCCTCACCCCGGGGGTGCCGATAGGAGCACGCTTGCTCTGGATGAAAGCAGGAAGGTTCTCTTCGTGCCCTGGGGGCAATAGTAAGCGCGTAACACTCGCGCCTTAACCAACAGCTTTCCCGGGGCTGCAGCGGTGATCCTTGGGGCTCCAAATAAATGCAGCGCGCTTTTGGAAAGCACAACAGCTCGTTTACAAGCGCTGGCTGCGGCAGTGATTTTAGGGCTCCAAATAAAGCACTTTTCACAGCGCTAAGGCCAAATCTGCAGCCTGGGCTGCGGCAGTGATTTTAACTCAGCAATAAAAAGAGCGCATTTTGAAAAGCACTTCGGTCAAAGTTGTAGAGATTGTTTGCAGGGGTCAGGGGCCACAGCACCCTGCCCCTGGGAGCAAGCCAGACAAGAAGGAGCACAGGGCTGGTGGGCCCAGCTACAGGCCAGCACAAGGGGTGCAGATGGTGGCAGTTCCTCCTAGTGACCAGGCAGGTCACAGGTCAGCACAGCAGCAGCAGTCCAAGGTGGTTTCCTGTTGAGTCCATTCATCAGCGTTCTGTGTCCAGTTTCAAGTTTCAAGAATGTTCAAATTGTGGGGAAAATTCCCCTGTACTTATACTGGGTTTATAGTGTGTTTCGCAATGGTAAGGAGAGGAGGTTCCAGCCAGTTACAACTGGTTCTGGGAGTGCCCCATCTCTCCTTTCAGCACAGGCTCCCAACATCTGTGGGGGGTTAACAACCCTATTGTGTGAGGCCAGGGCAAAGCCTTTACAAATGCAGGTGTGCCTCTTCTCTCCCTTCTCTCAGCCCATGAAGGCTTTACAGTATGTAGATGCACCTTTGTGACACTTCCGCCCTCCCTGTGTTCAGGCTGTCTGAGACGTATGCACAAAGCCCCAACTGTCAGTCTGCCCAGACGTGGATTGGAGACAAGCTGCAAAACCCCAAAAGTCATAAGCATAGATAAATGCGCACTTTCTAGAAGTGACATTTCTGTGATAGCAATAAAAAATACCAGTAGGCAGCATTTCTCACCACTATCACAACCATACCAAACATGCCTACGTTACCCCTCATAAATCAGACAATACCCCTTATATATAAGGCATTGCATTTCCAATGCAATCCTGTGAGGAGGCAGCGCGCACAGCAGTGATACACCAAGTTAGGCTGCTTGTCACTACCAGGACAGGCCACGCAACATGGCACATGTCCTTCCTTCTACATACATGGCACCCTGCCCAAAGGGCTAGCTAGGGCGTACCTTAGGGGTGACTTACATGTGGTACAAGGGTAGTTCTGGGCCTGACAAGTAAATTTAGATGCCAGGTCCCTGTGGCAGAAAACTGCGCACACAGGCTCTGCGCTAGCAGGCCTTAGATAGGTTTGACAGGCTACTTCAGTGGGTGGCACAAGCAGCGCTGCAGGCTCACTAGTAGCATTTAATTTACAGGCCCTGGGTATAGGGATACCACTTTACAAGGGACTTATAGGTAAATTAAATATGCCAATTAGGTATAATCCAATCATACAAATTTTGTGAGGGAAAGCACATGCACTTTAGCACTGGTTAGCAGTGAAAAAGTGCTCAGAGGCAAAACATCAGCCTACAAAGGTCAGAAAAATAAGGAGACAAAAAGCAAAAGGTCTCTGGAATGACGCTGTAAAAGGGCCAGGTCTAGGTCCAACACTATGGAACTTGTAAAATGGTGGGCGGGATAACCGTCACATTTGTGATGGATG
Source organism: Pleurodeles waltl (assembly GCF_031143425.1). Lineage (NCBI taxonomy): Eukaryota > Metazoa > Chordata > Amphibia > Caudata > Salamandridae > Pleurodeles > Pleurodeles waltl. Next base: position 867,606,058 of record NC_090449.1, read on the forward strand.
TATCCATCCACCAATGTCGTAATCAGGCCCTAAATCTGGTAATCGATTAAACAGGAATAGTGTATATCAGTGGTGTAATTCTTTTAATATTTTATCAGCTGGCCTTCAAACATAAGTTTAGCAATATAAAGTTTTCTCTTCAGTAGATCTTTGTCCTGGTTTGTAGTATGTGATCTGTGTTTCCAATTTAGTGCTATCTCTGCTGTTTTCTTGCAAGAGTAAGTACATTTCAAGATTTAGAATCCATTATGAAGACATAGGCCCTCATTACAACATTGGCAGTAAATGCTGCTTACCGCCGTGCAGAAGACCGCCAACAGACCGCCACAGCCACGGAATTCCGCCACAGGTATTACGACCCACAGCTCGGAATCTGCCAAAATCTAGACACGCACACAAGTCTGCCACACCAAAGGTCAGTGATAAACTGGCGATAACAAAACTGACACCGTCACGCCAACAAGAATACGCCCACACTATCACGACACACGAATCCACGTGGGGGTCTTTCAACTGCGGTATTCCATTGGTGGTACACACCGCCGCGCTCAAAATACACACACATCTACAAAACACTACCACATTGGACAATTCCAAATACACACACCTGATACACATACACACACCACTCCTACACACCCAATACAATATAAAACACCCACCCACATTAACCACAAACCCTTCCTACCAAAAATGTTGACGAAGGCCAGAGAGACAGCACAGCAAAGACAACACCAGCATACAGAGGCACACAACACCATCACACATACACATCCACGCACAAAACACCACACACCCCTAAACATCACCACACACATCACAACACACACCACCTCACACATCACCCACACCACCCCATGGCACCGCAAAGACACCCCAGGTTTTCTGAGGAGGAGCTCAGGGTCATGGTGGAGGAAATCATCCGGGTTGAGCCACAGCTATTCGGATCACAGGTGCAGCACACCACCATAGCTAGGAAGATGGAGCTATGGCACAGAATCGTGGACAGGGTCAACGCAGTGGGAGAGCATCCAAGAATACGCGATGACATCAGGAAGAGGTGGAACGACCTACGGGAGAAGGTGCGTTCTGTGGTCTCAAGACACCACATTGCAGTTCAGAGGACTGGTGGCGGACCCCCACCTCCTTCCCCACAACTAACAACGTAGGAGGAGCAGTTCTTGGCTATACTGCATCCTGAGGGCCTCGCAGGAGTAGCAGGAGGAATGGACTCTGGTAATTCAAAGCTTAACTATTACATCTCCCACCCTACCTGCATGCTATCACATACCCCCACCTCGCCCACACCCCCATCACTCCAACTCCTCACAGATGTTCCACTATCACAAAGCACACATCCCAACACCAGGCCCTGCACGCAACAACAAAGCATGGACACCCATCACCAAAGCATGGCCACTACACATACCCACACAGACCCCTAAACAATTAGCACACAAGGTCCTACACATGAATGGAAGCACTGGGGTACAGGGTCAACCACCCATTGAACACCATGGCACACACAGATGTAATAATCATGCCTTTATACCCCTGTAGGACCCCTACCCAACGACACAGGACAGGAGGTTCCAGACATGTCCACTCCACCCACAGAAGAGGCCTACAGTGATGACAGCAGCTCTGTCCAACTGGATCTAGATAACCAGCCCGGCCCATCTGGGACCTCGGGACAGTCGGTTTCCCTGACACCTCAGGACACACCAGCACAGCACCCACCAGGCGGGCCCATACCTCTGTCCCCAGGACACGACAAGCAGCATTGGGTCCACCACTAAAGGGAACCCAGGCTAACCCACCACCCCTAGAACAGCAGTGACCTGGGTCAGTGGTAGTGGGCACACGGTTCAGGGGACAGAGGCCCAGAAAAACAGGGGAACTGGGAGGGCTGCTGTGCGACAGGGGGAGGACAGGCCCAGGGAACCCACTCTCCACGAGGCCCTCTCCAACATCATGGGAGCTAACCATCATTCCCAGGAGACGATGTCAACGGTACTGGCCAAGTTTCAGGAGACCCAGCGGCTGCAGGAGGAACAGTATTTGGGGTTCAGGGAGGAACTCAAATCCATCAATACCACCCTGGGCACCATTGTAGGGGTGCTGAAGGAACTGGTGAACACCAGGAGGGACACTGTGGCACAACAAGGGGCCCCTGACACTAGCCTGGACGATGAACTGCCCACCACCTCTGCCGGCACTAGTGGACAGGAGGCACCACCACAAGACCCCAAATCCAGCACCCCACCCCCTGCAGATGGAGAACCACCCCACAAGCGGTCCCTGAGATCCAGGACAAAGACAGAGAACAATGCCAAGACCCCCGCCAAGAGATGAGATCACCCTGATTGTCATCCTTCTGTCCCAGTTTGTCACCCTGTCCATCCTTAAACTGCCCCAGCTCCACTTCCTATGCCCCTTTGGACAATGCACCTATGGGACAAATAGACTGGACTCTGCCATGGACATTCCTCCACCATCACCCCTGACCATTTTACAACACCCTCCACTATTTAGCACTTAAGTTAACACCCTTAAATCACAAAACAATCTGGAGTCAGTCTGTGCTTTCACCAATGTGTATTTGCAATAACTGAGGGAAATAGCAATGTCCCTACTATTGTCAACATACCTATGTCACACAGCTCTAGTCCATGAGGAAACATAGCAGAGGTCACACAGTGGGACCCACATCTGTGAAATCGAAAGGGAAAGTGACAATCAGGGTCCATACACTGGGTGAAAGTGACAGACAGATGAGTGGTATAACAAGTGTATCAGATGTAGGAGGCAGTGTTGTCTTAGAACATGTGTCTCACTGGAATTGTTGATGGATCACGGTGTTTCTGTTGTCCATGTCCTCTTCTTCTGCCTCCTCTTCTTCACTGTCCACAGGATCCACAGCTGCCACAACCCCTCCTTCAGGACCATCCTCCTGCAGAAAAGGCACCTGTCGTCGCAAAGCCAAGTTGGGCAGCATACAGCAGGCCACGATGATCTGGCACACCTTCTTTGGTGAGTAGTATAGGGAACCACCTGTCATATGGAGGCCCCTGAACCTGGCCTTCAGGAGGCCAAAGGTCCTCTCTATAACCCTCCTACTTTGCCCATGTGCCTCATTGTAGCGTTCCTCTGCCCTTGTCCTGGGATTCCTCACTGGGGTCAGTAGCCATGACAGGTTGGGGTAGCCAGAGTCACCTGCAAATGTCAAGGGAAAACTGTTAGACATACACTAACCCTTAGGGACAACCCTAGACCCAGACAACTATTCACACTGTATAGGGTCCATGTCCTCACCTAATAGCCACACACGGTGCCTCTGGAGTTGCCCCATCACATAAGGGATGCTGCTATTCCTCAGAATGTAAGCGTCATGCACTGATCTAGGAAACTTGGCATTTACATGGGAGATGTGCTGGTCGGCCAAACACACCATCTGCACAATCATAGAATGGTAACTCTTCCGGTTTCTGTACACCTGTTCACTCCTGCGTGGGGGGACCAAGGCCATCTATGATGTTGGGGATATGTCCCAGAGTATAGAAGTCACCTTTCACTGTAGGCAAATCCTCCACCTGAGGGAACACGATGTAGCTGCCCATGTGTTTCATCAGGGCAGACAACACCCTGGACAACACGTTTGAGAAGATTGGCTGGGACATCCCTGATGCTATGGCCACTGTAGTTTGAAAAGACTCACTTGCCAGGAAATGGAGTACTGACAGGACCTGCACTAGAGGGGAGATACTGTGGGATGGCAGATAGCTGACATCAGGTCTGGCTCCAACTGGGCACACAGTTCCTGGATTGTTGCACGATCAACTCTGTAGGTCACTATTACATGTCGCTCTTCCATTGTCGACAGGTCTACCAGTGGTCTTTACACCGGAGGATGCCACCATCTCCTCACCAGCCCCAGCAGACGTGTTCTATGGATGAGAACAGCGAGCAGAGGGTCAGCCAACACCGAGGTACAAAAACACAACTTTATTGCACACTTTTGTCAATCCGCTATCTGCCTGTCTTAGTGTGTATGCAAGGCCTAGATATGTGTGACGCATTTAAAATTAATGCCATGTGGCCCCCTGAAATGGCAGCTGTCTGACCTGTAAGGTGGGACATTGGGATATGAGGTAAGTGCCCTGGCGTTGTACACCGTCGCGGTAGGCGGTCGAAGACCGTGGCGCAATCCTGCATTGGTTAACATTGGACCCTATGGGTCCCAGGAGCCAATGACGATGTACGCGGGCTGTGACAGTACGCACCGCCATGGACGTGAATGCCATTTTCTGTCTGTTCACTCTCTTGATACCAGATCTCCGACAGGAGAGGAACTACACTGCAAGTGCTGCTGTGACCTCAGTCTGGAAGTCAATGCCTACAGTGTCTGGGGAAAGGGCCCCTGCCTTCACATCGGAGGAGTTGGACAAACTAGTGGATGGGGTCCTCCCCCAGTACACGCTACTCTACGGTCGGCCAGACAAACAGGTGAGTACACTGTGAGCATGCTGTATCGGCAATGCCTGTTTGGAGTGGTGTGGATGGAGGGGGAATGAGGCGTGCATGAAACGACGGTGAATGTATTTGCGTCATGGCAAGGGTAGGAATGTGGGCCAAGGACTGTGAGGGTCCAGACGGTTATATTTTCTGCTTTTCCCATGTACTATTCCTGTAGGCCAGCACCCACCAGAAGAAGAATATTTGGCGTGCCATCGCCAAGGAAGTCGAGACCCTGGGGGTCCACCACAGACAGAGCACCCACTGCCGTAAAAGATGGGAGGACATTCGCCGCTGGAGCAAGAAGACGCCGAAGGCCCAGCTGGGGATGGCCTCCCAACGTGGGAGGTGTGCCTATCGCCCCATGACCCCCCTGATGTACCGGATCCTGGCAGTGACATATCCAGAGTTGGATGGGCGCTTGAGGGCATCACAGCCGCCACAGGGGGGTGAGTACACTCTCATTCAGCTGATTCAGTGCACGTGGGAGGTGTCTGGGTGGGGGAGGTGGGCAGTGGGTTACCCTAGGCCAGGGCTAGTTTTGCAGGCAAGGTCCCTTCATGAGGCAGGCTATGTGGCATCCCACCCCACCAGTGTTAAGAGCCATCTACCCCTAGTCAGGCTCCTGTGACTTCCATGTGTGCACCAATCGGGCATAGGCCTTGTACCCCACGTCCCTGTGATTAATTAGGGAAATCTAAGTGCATGGCGTAGAGCAGAGGGCTGCGGTGTGTGTAGTGTCCGCCAACAGTAGCGGTATTGCATGCACTGAACATGTCTTTCTATTTTCTTTCCCCCCTTTTTGTGGTCTCCATGTTCTTGTGTGCATTAGCATCATCACGCGGAGGAGCAGTGCCACTGGAGCAGGAGGCAGCTGCATCCCACATGGCCCTGGAGGGTGAGACTACGGACTCCGAATTCACCAGTGGGACGGAGGGCGAGGGGAGCTCCACGGCAGGGACAGGAGCTGAGGCCAGCGACACCGACTCCTCCTCTGATGGGAGCTCCCTTGCGGTGGCGGGCCCCTCTGTGCCCACCGCATCTACAGGTACAGCCGCCACCCCCTACCAGCACCGCCCTCCCAGCAGTCCCTCACCGTGTGTCCTGTGGCCGCTCACCCAGGAAGGTGGGCATCTCCTTCTCCCCAGGCACCTCAGCCCCTGCCCCTGTCAGCCCTGCTGCCCTCAGTGAGGAGGCCATTGGCCTCCTCAGATCCCTCACTGTTGGGCAGTCTACCATTCTGAATGCCATCCAGGGTGTAGAGAGGCAGTTGCAACAGACAAATGCATACCTGGAGGGCATTCATTCTGGTCAGGCAGCCCAACAGCAAGCTTTTCTGACTCTGGCCTCAGCACTGATGGCAGCCTTTGTCCCTGTGCCCAGCCTCCGCCCTCCAACTTCCTCCACCCAGACCCAATCCCCAGTACCTCAGCCTATCCCAAGCACACCATCAGACCAGCATGCACACACCTCAACACACAAGGGTAGCTCTGGCAAACATAAGCACCACACATCCCACAGGCACTCACACAAGCATCATTCCCATGCAGACATACCAACAGTCACTGCCTCCACTGTGTCCCCCTCCTCCACGTCTCCCTCCTCCCTCCCTGTCACGTCTCCACTCACACCTGCATGCATTACATCTTCAGACACTACGTCCATCACCAGCACGCCCATCGCCACACACCGCTCACGTGCACTCACCACCTCCACTACCATTCACACATCCCCTGTGTCCTCTCCCAGTGTGTCTGTGAGCCCTCCTCCCAAACTACACAAACGCAGTCACACACCCACCCAACAGCCATCCACCTCACGACAACCACTACCTCTTCCTCCACTTCCAAACCCCCTCCATCTATCCATCCCAGTGTGTCTAAAAAACATTTCCTGTCAAACCTTGACCTCTTCCATACACCTCCCCCACCCCTTCCGTACCCTAGGGCCTGCCTTTCCAGGTCCCAACCCAGCACCTCAGCCACCACATCACCGGGAACAGTGGTGCCAGCAGTAACCGGCTTCTGGAGTGCGCCAAGCAGCAGGGCAGCCAGTGTGCCAAGGAGCCAGGCAAAGGACATTCCCCCACCTCAAAAACTCAAGAAGTTGGCCACATTCCAGAGTGAGAAGGCCAAAACACCTGCCACCAAGGGCTCTCCCAGGACTACAGTTGTGAGTGGCAAGACAGCTGCACCACCATCCAAGGTGGGGAAGGGCCAGAAAAAGAAAGGGAAGTCGCCGCCAACCTGCACGGCTGACAAGACCGCTACCGCCACATGCGCCGCCGCTACGGGCACCGCTGCCCAGGATACCACCGCCAGCAGCACGTTTACTGAGCCACCCACCAGCACCACTGCCCAGGACACCGCCACCAGCAGCACGCTCACTGAGCCACCCACCAGCACCGCTATCCAATGAGCGCCGCAAGCACCGCTGCTACTGAGGCTGCAGCCAGCACCGCCAGCAGCCACGCCACATCCTGTACCAGTGGCAACACCGCAGACATGGCTGCCATCCCCAGTATTCAGTCGTATGTGGCTGGTGGTCAGTTCCAGGGGCCTGGACAGCTTCCATTTTGGCCCACTATCAGTGGAGTATCACATCCACTACCTCAGTCCTTGGCAGGAAGAAGCACTCTGGGCACAAAGCCCCCTCCAGAACCTGTGGAGAGACACATCCACTACCTCAGTCCTTGGCAGGATGAAGCACTCTGGGCACAAAGCCCCCTCCAGAACCAGTGGAGAAAGGCATCCACTACCTCAGTCCTTGGCAGAATGAAGCACTCTGGGCACCGAGCCCCCTCCTGAACCAGTGGAGACTGTTATCAACTTGAGAGACTGTGGCTTTGCACTCCTCAGGATGAAGCAGTGGGCCAACCACCCACTTGAGAGACTTGAGAGACTGTGGCTTTGCACTCCCCAGGATAAAGCAGTGGGCAAGCCACCCACTTGAGAGACTTGAGAGACTGTGGCTTTGCACTCCCCAGGATGAAGCAGTGGGCAAACCACCAACTTGAGAGACTTGAGAGACTGTGGCTTTGCACTCCCCAGGATAAAGCAGTGGGCATGGAGCCCCCTCGTGGAGCTGGCGTCATGCACTCATCCGGCTGAAGTGCCCCCCCCCAAGGTGCCTGTTTAATTTCGATCTGATGCCCCTGCAGTGTTCTCTATGTTTGGATCGGGTGTTGAGTGTGGGCCTCGCCCATGCATTTTGGGCCCAGTGGTCCACGGACTATGTAGGTGCAGTACATGGACTTGAAATCTTGGTGTACATATTTGTTAATAGTGTATATATATTTTTGACTAATGGATTTTTCCTGATTACAATCGTTCAAATCATTTCCTTTTGTCCTTGCATTCTTCCAGAGGGGGTAGGGGGTATAAATGTAATGTTTCAACATGTACTTGTGTGTATGTTGTTGTGGGTGAGGGTGGGGGTGGGGGTGTTGCGTGTTGCGTGTGTGTGTCACTCTCTTTTCCCTCCCCCTCCCCTGTGTTGTAGGTGCAGTACTCACCGTGGTGGTCGCTCCGTCGGTCGTGATCCTGGGAGAGGAGCAGGAACAGAATGGCAGGTAGAATTTGGAGTTCCGGCTCCATGGCGTCCTGGTTCCTCGTGGGATGTGTAGAGGTGAGCGTTTTCCCTTCCAAGTCCTGTTTCCGCCCTGTTTTTGTTCGCGTTGAATCCGCCCCGGAAAAGGTGGCGGATTGGCCTCTCATAATGGCATGGGTGGTACATTGTCTTCCACCTGTCTCTTGGCATTGACCGCCATGCTGTTTGTTTGTACCGCCGTGGGGGTCGGAGTGTTAAAGTGTCTGTCTATGTTGGCGGTTTCTGCCATGGTCGTGATTCACTTTTTTCTGCCGGTCTGTTGGCGGTCTTACCGCCGCTTTACCACCGACCGCGAGGGTTGTAATGAGGGCCATAATCCTTGATAGTCTGTATGATGTCTTAACTTGTTGTTTTAGAATTCCCAGAAGTGTACTATTCCATTTTTCAGTAATGATCTTCCTTAGAATTTTGGTTCAAGAAAGAGAAGAGAAGAAATTGGTAGTTTTTTGGGTAATCCCTGTTTGAATGAAAGGTTGCTATCATTACATCTGTCCATCCAGTTGTATTTTGTAAATAGCTAGTGTAGTGTCCAGATGTAACATTTGCTCCTTCATGAAAAATAATGGCTATACAGCTATTTGTTTTCACTGGAAATATAGATGTGTTCAGCTTTAAAATTTGTAATTTGAGTTTCCAATTTAGTTCCATCTTCATTGCATCACTGCAGCATTAAGATTATATACTTGCCAGTCCTTCTTATGTTCAAAGTTGACTGAAGAATATTCTTACATTTTGTGCAGGTATTATTCTGTGATGCATCTTTAAACAATTGCTCACAACTGACAGTTTTACAGTCTGATAAAGTAGATAAATCGTTCTGAATCTATTTATGTTTTTGAAGAAAACAAACAAGTTTCACAATCATGCTGCCATGAGTAACTTAGGTGGTCATTATGACCCTGGCGGTATTACAACCGCAGGGCCAAAACGACGGGAGCACTGCCAACAGGCTGGCGGTGCCTCCCGGCGTATTATGACAGCGGCGGTTGCGCCGCGGTCGCACCGCCGGGGCCGGCGGTTTACCGCCACAATGGCCCCGGCAGATGTAATCCGCCAGGGCAGCGCTGCTTGCAGCGCTGCCCAGGGGATTACGACTCCCCGACCGCCAGCCTTTTTCTGGCGGTCTGAACCGCCAGGAAAAGGCTGACGGTATGGGGAGTCGTGGGGCCCCTGGGGGCCCCTGGGGGCCCCTGCACTGCCCATGCCACTGGCATGGGCAGTGCAGGGGCCCCCTGACAGGCCCCATGCGGCTTTTCACTGTCTGCTGTGCAGACAGTGAAAAGTGCGACGGGTGCAACTGCACCCATTGCACGGCCGCAACACCACCAGCTCCAATTGGAGCCGGCTCCTATGTTGCGGCCGTGATCCCCGCTGGGCCGGCGGGCGGAAACCAGGTTTCCGCCCGCCGGCCCAGCGGGGATCTCCAAATGGCCGCGGCGGGGGTGCGGCCGCATTGGCGGCAGCATGGCGGTCAGATCTTGGCGGGCGGCAGGTCGTAATGACCCCCTTAGTCCAAATAGCTCTTTAATACGTACCATCTCTTTTTCTAAGATTCCAAATAAGACCATCAAAACTTCTTGTGTATCTTCTTGAGTATTTATAGTGAAGTGTATAGATTGAGTGTACATCCTGCAAGATCTCTAATACAAGAAGCTGAATATGCTTTAGTTCTAACAGTGCACAAGCTTTCTAACAAGCTAAAGAGTGCAGAGCACAATGTTTTATACTTTTTCTGTTGAACTGCATGAACCAGAGGAGGTAAAGAGAATAGTGCATTGAGGACTACATTAGCATAGCAGAGGTTTGGGAACTGGTAACCAAAAACCTCACCAGTATTTTGTAATATTTGTTTTCTCCAATACTTCTTTCTACTCTTTTTTCTTCTTCTTCTTCTCAGGAACGTCACAATGATCCTTTAAAATCTTAAATTTCTGTAAGATTCTTGTTTTTTTGTAAAGTGAGTACTGTCCTAAATGTGGACAATACAGCCTTCTCAAACAGTTATACTCTATCACACAACTTGAATCAGAATTTACTTTACTGTTATCAAACTCTGTCAGATATAAACCGGACAAATTTGTAGCCCATGACAATGCTACATATGGCATACATTCCTTGAATATGGTGCTACCAATGTTAATAAATGCTGTATCTACACTTAAACCTTGAGACTTATATATTATTACAGAATTAGCTAGATACTGGAAACTGCTTTCTGCAAACACACAAGTCTTTTACAAGCAAGAACCTTAAGTTCATCAAACATAATTGCTAGGTATTCAGCCTCATTTCTGTTTGGATACAAAATGAAATCTATCATTTTATACATGGTTCCATTAACTTATCCTTCATCAACATTTAAATGACACCACAAAATCACCCAACAGTTCTTACAAACATGTAAACACTGTTCTAATCTCGAGCTTTGGAAACAGAATTTAGGCCCTCATTACGACTTTGGCGGTCCGAGGACCGCCATGGTGGCAATGGTGGTTACACCGCCGCAGGACTGGCGGTGAAGACGGTCATATTATGACAATGGTGGTGTTCCTAACAGAACACAGCCAAAACACTGGCAGTAACGCCAGTGTGGGTGGACCACCGCGGCCGGCGGAAGACATCTCTAGGTCGCCAGGGACCATGTTTCCGCCGACCATATTACGACCCATCACACTGCCAGGATTTCCGGGGTAGTCTCCCTGTCACGAAAATGCTGGTGGAAATAACCAGCATAAAAGGAGACTGTTAGACTTGGCATCCTTGGTGTGGTCTCCCTTAACTTTTTGCCTCTGCTTCCCAGGTTGTTGATGTGTGATGAACTCTGTTTTTGCTGTTTTTGAAACTCTGGCACTTTACCGCTGCTAACCAATGCTAAAGTGCAAGTGTTCCTATGTAAAATGTATATATAATTGGCTTATTCATGATTGGCATATTTGATTTACTAGTAAGTCCCTAGTAAAGTACACTAGAGGTAACCAGGGCCTGTATATCAAATGCTACTAGTGGGCCTGAAGCACTGGTTGTGCCACCCACATGAGTAGCCCTATAAACATGGCTCACACCTGCCACTGCAGTGTATGTGTGTGCAGTTTCAAACTGCCAATTCAACTTGGCAAGTGTACTCACATGCCAGGCTGAAACCTTCCCTTTTTATACATGTAAGGTATCCCTAAGGTGGCCTTGGGTAGCCCCATGGGCAGGGTGCAGTGTATGTTAAAGATGGGACATGTACTGATTTATGTTACATGTCCTAACCGTGAAATACTGCTAAATTCAGTTTTCACTGTTACAAGGCCTATCTCTCTCGTAGGTTAACATGGGGACTGTAATTAAATGTCATTAAAGTGCAGCTTCCCTTTGAAAGCAGCTAGAAATGTGGAGTTTGGGTCTCTGAACTCACAATTTAAAAATAAATATTTTAGTGACGTTTTTAGATTGCTAGTTTGAAAATGCCACTTTTAGAAAGTAGGCTTTTTCTTGCTTAAACCATTCTGTGACTCTGCATGTTTGTGGATTCCGAGTCTGGGTCAGTTTGACAGTTGGGCTGTTTGTGAATCCCCTCTAGACAGTGAGACAAAGGGAGCTGCAGTGTAGCCTGCGTATTCTGATAAGCCATCTGTGCTAGAGTAGAGGGAGGAGTGTTCACTTACACCAAAATGGCCTGTGCCTGCCCTCTCATAATGCAGTCTCCAACCCTCTGGTGTGTGTCTGGGGCCTGGCCTGGGTAAGGCAGCATCCTGTGAACAACAGAGACTTTCTTTTGAAGCATGCCTACTTCAAGGCAGAAAGGGGTATAAGTATTGGACCCAAAACCCCTGAAAATTAGATCACATCTAGAACCAAGAGGAACCTCTGCCTAGGAGAAGAGCTGAGGAGAAGTGCTGTCACTGCCACTGACTGTGCTTTGTTGGGCTATCCTGCAGTTGCAACTTCGACCTGTGAAAGGGGACAAAGACTGGACTTTGTGGTATATTTCTGCTTGTGAAGAATCTCCAACGGCTTGAACTGAGCTTGCCTCCTGTTTTGAAGTTTCTGGGCCATCAAAGACTTCCTCTGCCAGCACCTGGACTGTCTGCTGAGATTCCTGCCCTGCCAAGTGGTGCCCTATCCAGTCCCTGGGCCCTTGAAAGGTTAAGTTGGCAGAAAAAGAGCTGAAAATCCACACACAGAATGGCATGTGGGGAAATTTTCAACACACCATATGCAACGTGGCTGATAAATGACACTCTATCCGCTTCGCCGCTGAATTCGATGCCTCACATGCATTGACATTGAGGTATTGTGGCTGGAGAAATGATGCGCAACAACCACTTGCAGCTGCTGATAATGTCGCAAACCCCAAGCAGCATGGTTTTCTAACATCGTGCAAACTGATTTTCCACGCATCGTCCCTGGCTGCCAAAGTCATCCTGTCTCTGTGCGGATCCGAGGTGCCCTGTCTGGAAATCGACTCATTGCTCTCTTGCGAGGAAGAAAAACAACGCATCACTGACCCGACCAGAGAAGAAATGACTCACGGCCTCCCTTTTGAGTAAGGAATCGACTTTTCCGATGCACGCTCACCCGTGCGGCTTTCTTTTTGACACAAACCAGATCCTTTGTATAAAATCAACGTTCTTTTGAAAATTCATATCGTAACTTGTTTATGTTGGATTTTTGTCATTTTGGTCTTGTTTGATTTAGATAAATATTACCTATTCTTCTAAACTAGTGTGGTTTCCTTTTTGTAGTGTTTCACTGTATTACTGTGTGTGTTGGTACAAATACTTTACTCATTGCTTCTGAGCTAAGCCTGCCTGCTCGTGCCAAGCTACCAAGGGGATGAGTGGGGGTTAACCAGGTGTGTTTCTCCTTTGCCCTGATTAAAGTGAGGGTCCTTGCTTGAACGGGGGTAACCTGACTGACAACCAAAGACTGCCATATCTAACATTGGTGGCAGCGGTGGGGTTGGACTTGTATTTTAACTTGACAGACAGAAGTGTACACTACTGTTTTCCGAACAGACCATTACGTGACCACATACTATTTCTTTTTGCTTTTGCTCTTTTTGGACATTTTTCCTGCTTCTTTATTTTTTGTGATCTTTTTATTTATTCTTGAACTTCTCATTGGAAACTCTTTTTCTGCCTTGGAACTTTGCACTTTTAATTTGCCACAATGTCTCAATCCGGAGATACACCAACTGGAGCTATTTTTGAATTAGGGAAACTGGAAAGTTACACAGTTGCTCAATTGAAACAGTTCTGTAAGGATCTTACCTGTCTCATTAAGAGCTCCATCAGGACGGAGGTGCTGCAAAAGGCACTGAGGGCCGGGGTGACAGCCAAGGAGGCTTTGGGGCACACAGAGGAGGAGGAGGAGGATGGGGAAGTGCAGAGCATACACAATGGTGTAGTGGATGTACCTGTTATACATGAGGGGAGGGTGTCCAGGGCAGGTAGCAGTGTCTCTTCCAAGGGTCTGACTCTTGAGGAGTTACAGGACTGTCAGGCAGAGAGGAGTCACCAGATGGAATTGGAGAGGCTCAAAGTGGAGATGAAAGGGAGGAGACTGGCCATTGAAGAGAAACAGTTACTGCTGGATCATGAGCTTAGCTTGAGGGATCTGGATTAGAACAGCCAGTCCAGTAGGGATGGTGGCAGCAGTTTCTCAGTACATCCTGAGAGAAGGGTGCACATTCCTAAAGACTTAGTGAAGGACTATAAGAGGGAGGATAACATATATTTGTGGTTCAAGGGGTATGAGTCTGCTCTCCATATGAACCTGGTCCCTGAGGCACACTGGGGGGTGGGTCTGTGGAAGCACTTTGAGGTAGAGGGGAGGGATACTCTGACATCCTAAGGGGATCCTCAGGGACTCACCTATACCATAATGAAGGATGCCCTACTCATAAGATATGGGCGGACCCCTGTGCAGTATAAGGATAAGTTTAGGTCCTACAAAAAGAAACACCAGCGCTGATCATCATTGGCCCCAGTCTCCCATAGCCAACAATGTTAGCCAATGATGAGTTTCACATGGGTTATGATCACCTACCACCATGACGACCATCACCAGTGGAATTAGGTCAATTCCATCTGTCCTGTGCATGCAGGACAGGCGGCTGCCATTTTACATTTAGCTAGTGTATTGTAGGTGAATTATAAGAGCATCATGTATAAATGATAGTGACTGGTGCATACATAATCCATGTTCAGACATCAAAGCAAGGTTCACACTTGAGAAATTCAGAGTTAGTTAAGTGTGTGTACTGAAAGCTATGACATGACGTGTGCAGTCACTTGCTGCATTGTAGACAGCCTAACCAAATATGTGCGTTACCAAGCCACATGTATAGCATTAGGTGGCATTTGAACTGTCGGCATTAATGTGTGGCTTTTCCTCTCTCTTATTTCTAGATACCGTGCAATGGTGAGAATGAGACATGCACTAGTGTACCGGCCCATAGTTGACCTTGCTACCCTGGAAGAGAAATACATCATTCAGACCTATCGTCTGAACCGTCAGACCATCATGGAACTGTGTACCCAGTTTCTCTCTTGCCAGCCATCTGTAATCCCTGTGCCATCCCTCCAACAGTACAGGTCTTATCTGTTCTACACTTCCTTGCCTCAGGCTTGTTCCAGTTGACAGTGGGCTTGGCAGCAGGGATGTCATAGCTTATGTTCAGTACAGTGTTGAACGAATTACTGTGAGCTTTACTGAAACACCTGGACAGCAACATCAGATTCCCCCAACCTGCGGTTTAGGCCACTATTAAATCAGACTTCTTTGCTATGGCACATGTCCCTGCTGTGATTGGGGCCATAGATGGCACCCACATTGTTTTGGTACCTCCCAGGGTGAATGCACAAGTGTACAGGAACACTAAAAACATTTACTCCATCAATGCCCATGTGTGTGTCTCGCTGACCAGTACATCTCACAAGTGACAGCCAAGTTTCCTGGATCTGTGCATGACTTCTACATCTTGAGGAACAGCAATGCACCACACATGATGGCGCAAATACAGAGAGAGAGGACCTGGCTCATTGTTATGTACACAATAGTATGTGTGCAACTGTTAAGTCATCTAATCTTCACATTCAACCCTGTGTCACTACCGGTATTGTGATAGGTCCAACATTTGTGCACACAGGTGACTCTGGCTATCCTAACCTTCTGTGGCTACTGACACCAGTGAGATATCCAACAGCAGATGGTGAAAACCATTTCAATGAGGCCCAATGCAGGACGAGACGTGTCATTGAGAGGACCTTTGGGCTGCTAAAGGCCAAATGTTGGTGTTTACACGTCTCAGGAGGTACCCTGCTCTACAGACCACTGAAGGTGTGCCAGATTATAGTTGCCTGCTGCATGATACACAATCTGTCTCAGAGATGCCACATACCATTACTGGATGTTGAGGAGGTGGCAGCTGGACCTGTGGCTGATGATGGTGACATAGACACTGATGATGAGGCAGATGATGAGGATGCAGCTGAATCTAGGACAGAGTTGATCCAACAATACTTCCAATGATGTACAAGTATGTGTCTAGTGTCTTGTATGTGAACTGTACTCCTGTCTGCCTTGTGATACAGCTCATCCCAGTGTGTGCCATCAGTGGAGGTGTTAAGTGCAGATATTCCTCTGTGTGTGTTTGTGGCAATGACATATTGCCCATCAGGGATGGTGTCACTGTTCATATGTCAGTGCTACGTGTACTGTGCTATTGGCTGCCATCACATCTGCATGGAAATGGCAATGATGTATAGTCTCAGTAATACAGTGTATACAGCTAAGGGACTGCCAACCAAGGTTGTGTCAGCAGTATTGCAACTTGTCCTCACTGTACACAATGGACAGATAATGTAGGAAACTAATATCGACAGTGGAACTCGGCTTTAGTTACATACTGTGAGCTGTGAGGGATGGACCATTGGGAATGGATGTTTTGACAATGTGGATTTGCTACAGTCAATTGTGTTCACATGCCACTTGGATACACACACTAGGGAGGATGACAATGTACTGCACGTGTTTTGGCTGGGCAAAAGTGACTCCTATTGTGATGGTTGTCCCTGTCTTGGTGTATTTGCAGATAATGTGGGTGGTGCTACTGTGGTTCATGTCTTGATTGGTGGCTCCCTTGACACAGGATTTGAGGATGAGTCTGTTCTACTAACAAATTTTATGCACATGCCTCCCCTTCTCTTCACCTTACAGACTTTTGCTGTTCAAAGGTTTAAGTAAGCTGACATATTGTACAACAATTAATTCATACATGTTACAATAAAGAGATGTAAGCAGCAGTTGTGATCAATGATGTTTACTGTTATTTACAAGTGCAATGGGTGATGATTGGGGTCATGGTGGTTGAAATCATCACAGAAGTTGGCCCACCTGTTGGTAGTACAGGTCCAGTATCCAAGGATCATGGGTTTATGGAGAGATGACAGTGTACAGTCAACAGAGTGTGTCAGTTGCACACAAGGGAGAATGTTCAGGAGAGTCTCACTTCCTGTCAGTGGTCTTGGTCTTGGCATCAGCTCGTTTGCGGGGAATTCCTCAGCTACAGAGGGAGGGGTGCTAGTGGCCTGTGGGTCCTCTGGCAGGGCCTCCATTCCACTTTCTGAGATGGAAGTGGATAGCACAGATGTGTGTGGCCAAAGGAAGGGGCCTGCTGGTGAGAGGAGGACACACGCTGGATGGATGTGAGTTCCTTTACCACCCCTGCACTGGGGGCCATGGTGGAATTGAGAGCTTGCCACTGCTGCATGCCCTCCTGTCAGTATTTCCTCTGCAGCCTCTGGGACTCCTGCAAGGTGGAGGGTATCTGGCCCATCTTGTCCTGGTATTGCTGGTATGCTCCCAGGACTTGGGAGATGGTCTCCTGGCCAGTCCTTTCCCTTGTGGGTCCCATCCCTTGGCCCAAAGGTGCCCTTCCACTGGCCCTGGCCCCCTGTGCCTGTGCCCCTGGCACAGTGTGCCCACTCCCAGGTACACCAGGTCCATCATTGTCTTGGGTGTGAGGGGTTGACTCAGGTCCCTGTCCTGTGGGGCACACTGCTGTTTGAACAGTCCTTGAGACACAGGTTTGGGGTTGAGGGGTTGCCTGTGTTGTTGTCACCACAGGGATGGGGGGCTCAGATGTGGGCAGAGTAAGGGTGGTGGAGTGACTAGATGTCCCAGATGGGCCAGGTAAGTTGTCAGTGTCCAGACATCCGGAGCTGTAGTCCTCACTGGGGCCTTCATCCTGGGAGGGCTGTCTGTCTCTGGCATCCTCTACTGGGTGGCAGTGGCAGGGGTACCTGTGGATAGAGAAGAGGAAAGTTGCATGGTGGAGGTGATCTTGTTCGTATCATTGTATCATGCATACAGTGGCTTGACTTGCTTCCCCGTGAGGGCAATGACAGATGCGGCACTGCAACCATTGTTAATGGGTGATGGATTGTGGAACTGGTACCATGATCCATGGATTGAGGATGGCATAGCTGTCATTGTCATGTAGTGGTACGCAGTTGGAGCCTCCAGTTATTGTAGCTGTTGCAATGGTTTTAGGTGCAGGTGTTCTACTATGAAGTAGGACTGGAAGCTTTTCATGTGTGGGTAGTCATACATTGTCAGAGTTGTAGTGCTATCTATGCAATCGAGGTGGAGTATGTGGGGATGGTGGTAATGGGGTAGTGTGGCATGCAGGGGAGGGGCACTGGGTGATTGGGTGGGGTATGGAAGTGTGAGGTGGGTTGCATTAGGGAGTGATAGGGTGGTGGGGACACATGCTGTACTGGAGTCATTGGTGGCAGGGGAGTGTTAGTAACTTACCAGACTCCAGTCCTCCTATTATTCCTGTCTTGCCTTGCTCTGTAGGGCGTTCCACGTTTTCCTGATATCCCCCCTTGTGTGTGGATGGTTGTCCACTGAATTGTCCCTGTCAATGACCCTTCACCATATCCCCATTTTCCTTGCAATGGATGTATGCTGAACCTGCTCTGTGAACAGTTGTGGCTCTACCATGATGATTTCATCAACCATGACCCTTAACTCTTCGTCTGTGAATCATGGGTGCTTTTGAGGGGACATAGTGGTAGTGAAGTATATTGGGGGAGTGTTGTGCACAAGGGTGATGTGTTTTGTGCTTGATGGGGGTGTGTAGGGTATTTCAGTTGATGTGGTGGTGGGTTGTAGTGTTTGTGTGCAGTTGTGCTGTGTATTACATATGTGTGGCAATGGGGTATATGTTCTATCTATTGGTTATGGCAATATCTCCAGGTCAGTGTAGACCATTGCTTTTGCAAAGGATTGTGGTGCGTGGGGGGGGTGTTTTATAGTGGTATGTGTGGGTGTGTTTGATATCTGTATGTGTCTCAGGTGTGGGGTGACGTACTGTCCCATTTGGATTTGGGTTATTCTGGAGGTGTATTTGCACCGCCAATGGTTCACCGCCACGGAAAGACTGCTTGCTGACTTGAGGATAATTATTTAGAGGGCGGTATGTTGTCAGCTTGGCGGTGCTGCTGTTGGGACCGCCACTTTCCTGCCCTCTGCGAGACTGTTGGATTTTTTACAGATTTTGAACGGGCTTCTGTCTGTGATTCGTAATACAGCGGTTTGTTGTTGAATAGATTCAAACATTAGCTGTGCTGCAGATTTTTGGGAAGGAAATATGTACTTTAGAAGTAAAGTTTGCAAGCAACGTTTTCCTTCTTTTGACAGTATTCCTACTCTGATATCCTTCAGACTATTTCCACATTGCATAGCAAATGCTTGACGCATGTTTCTAATTAGGTCTTTGTATTGGAAATTCAGCAAAATGTTTACATTTCCAATGCTTCCTAAAGAATTATGAGTAGTTTCATGTAAGAGTGTCTTATACACAAACTGTCCTTTCTCGGGGGTAAGCTGAAATAAATCACAAAAATAATTACATGCTTTCCTCCAAAAAGTTCTCTGTCTTCAATATTTGCTCCATTCTGAAATCCACAAAGAAGAGCATTAAGTTTGAGGACATGCTCACCTCACCTCATGAATACAAGATTTCATTTCTTCGAGACTCTGGAAACTTCATGACAAGCTTCACCAGATAACGTTTGGTATTTCAGTTCATTATTGTGTTCAAGAGGTAGCATGAGTAGACAATGCAATGTAATTCCTTTGCTTTTGGGTGCAGTTAATCCAGTAAGGTCTCTTACTACAAATAACAAAATCGAGTCTGTGGTCTTCTGTAGATATATGGTTAGAACTTGGTTTAAAAAAAAACCTTTGCCAGTGCCACCCTGTCCAGTGACATACCAAAGAATTAGCTTACAACTTGAACATTTACATTGATTGTTTTTGTGTTGCGCCGCGTGGTGCGGCGCGAGCCGAGCATTCGGCTCGCGCCGCGCAGCGCGTTCTCAGGACGCGGCGCGCCCCGAGTCTTCTTTGTACAGCGTGAGGCCCCAGATATTATTTTGGGCCTCGCTCTGCCTTCTGTGGTGTCCCTGTTCTCCCCTGACCCCTCCTTACCTGTTTCTTTTTCTTTCTTCTTCTTCTTTTTCTTCTTTACTTTTTCGAGGCATTTTTTGTCCTTTCTTTATGTCTTTCCCCCTTCCCATGTTACCTTTTTCTTCCCAGCATTCCTTGGTCCCTATTTTCTATGGTTCCTGTTCTATTCTATCCTATGTACTTTTTCCCTATCTAAAATGTTGTCCTTTTACTTCCTGTTGGTCACTTCCTGTTTCTTGGTATATAAGGGCTCTGTTTTCTCCCTTTCCTTGCGCTGCATCACTTTCTGCTCAGATTGTGTCTTCGCTCCTGATTCTTAGCCTTCGGTTCTGAATCTTTTCAATTTTGCATTTACCTGCATTTTGTTCCTGTTTGATTCCTGCTTTTGTTTTCGTTTCAGGAATCCATTTTTTGGAGGTTTTTTCCCCTTTATTGGGGTTTTTTCCCTCTGGCACTAATTCTAAAGGGCACGGTCTGTTCTTGGCGTTTCCACTGCCTGCAGCACCGTGGCTACTAGAAAGAGTCGCCCCTTTCTGGGCCAAAGCCGAACCCTCAAGACCTACGCCACTAGATCTGCGGTTTCCAGGCGCCAGCAGCACGTGAGTCGTGACAGAATGCAGCGCCAAACCATTCCGACATCTTCTGATACTATGGATGACACAGTGGCGGCGGCTGCAGATCCTGATTCATCTTTCTTGACTACTATTCAACAACAAGCTCAGGAATTGCAACAATTGCGCAACGAGAATGCGGTCTTACGACAGGCTTTGGCCTTCCGCAGTGGCGATGTTCCGACTATCTCCGCCTCAACGCCTCGCTTCTCTGGTGAACCAACTAAACTGCGTGAATTCCTGGATGCATTAACGGTTTACTTCGCCTTCAGACCTAGCCAATTCTCTCATGACAGGACAAAGGTGGGATATCTTATTAGTGCATTATCCGGTCCTGCCTTGGCCTGGGCAACCCCGATGGTGTCATCCAACGATCCAGTATTGTCGGACTATTCTGCCTTCGTGACCCGCTTCAAACAAATATTTAGTCGCCCAGGATTGGAAGCCTCGGCAGAGGAAGCATTATGTGATATCCAGCAAGGTTCCCAGGATGTCCTCCGATATATTACACGTTTCCGTCAATTAGCGGCAGAGACCACTTGGGTGGAGCGTACCCTGGTAACTTTGTTTCGCAGAGGACTTAAGGAAGAAATTAAGGATGAATTAGTACATTCCACCAGAGTTGAAGATCTTCGTGGCCTCATGGATCAAGCACTTTCCATCGAGTATCGTCTTCAAGAACGACGAATGGAGAAGAGAAGGAGTAGAGGAGCGTCTCAGCCAAGCTCTTCACGGATGTATCCACCTCATCCTGAGGAATCTCGTCCTCCTGCTAAAGATATAGAAGGGGAACCCATGCAAGTGGATACTGCTCGAGGGCCACTCTCTGCTAGTGAGAAGGAAGACAGACGGAAGAAGGGATTGTGCCTCTACTGTGGTTCTGCTGGTCACCTGCTTCGTACATGTCCTGTACGTCCACCTAGACCCTTGGGAAACGCCACCTCCCGTCCTCTGTAAGAAGGGAGGGGACGGGATCATCGGCTATACCTTCTATCAGCTCATTCAACGACAATACAACTTACTTGTTCGTGTTACCAGTCATATTACAACTACCTGATGGCCGCCAAGAAAGAACTATGGCATTATTGGATTGTGGTGCTAGTGGTATATACATGGATAAGACATGGGCCACTAATCTGCAAATTCCCACTCAACCCAAAGACATTCCTGAACAAGTACACACCGTGGATGGATCTTTAATATCCTCAGGTCCAGTCGATACTACGACCTTGATGTTAAATTTACAGTTTGGTAATCATCAAGAACACCTCTCTTTTGATCTCATTTCATCTCCCAACCATACCATTATTCTCGGAATTCCATGGTTTACTAGACATAACCCATATGTGAACTGGGCAACCCGGACAATTTCTTTATCCTCACAGTTTTGTCAAGAAAATTGCTTTGCTTCCGATAAATATTGGTCACCAAACAGATTAACACCTATGAAGAGTACTACGGAGTATTCCATCAACACTGTCCAAGGGGTTCCTGAACATTATTTAGAGTTCCAAGACGTGTTTCAAAAACCATCCAGACCTGTATTACCTCCACATCGAGAGTACGATTGTGATATTCCTTTGGAACCTGGAACAGTCGTTCCCTTTGGGAGGATGTATTCTCTCACGGAACCTGAAAAGGAAGTTCTTAAGGAGTATCTGGAGGAAAATGTACAGGGTGGTCTCATTGTTCCATCATCTTCTCCAGCAGGGGCTCCTCTCTTTTTTGTACCTAAGAAGACCAAAGATCTTCGTCCTTTCATAGACTTTCGAGGCCTAAACAAGATAACTATAAAGGATCGTTATCCTTTGCCCCTCATTAAGGATATTTTTGAGGCAGTCAGAGGGGCTCAACGTTTTACCAAGTTGGATCTTCGGGGAGCTTACCACCTTTTACGTATAAAAGAAGGAGACGAGTGGAAAACAGCATTCAGGACACCGTTCGGTCATTTTGAATATAAAGTCATGCCCTTTGGTCTTACGAACGCTCCTGCTATATTTCAAAGGTTTATGGACTCAATATTTTCCGATCTCTTGAACCAGACACTCGTAATCTACTTGGACGACATCCTTATTTTTTCCAGACACCCCGAACTCCATTCTTCTCATGTGAAACAAGTCCTTCACAGACTCCGAGCACATCAACTATTCTGTAAACCCGAAAAGTGTGAGTTCGATAAGACGGAAGTCAAATATCTGGGTTATCATTTAAGTTCCACCGGCATAGCTATGGACCTAGAAAAGGTACAAGCAATTCTAGAGTGGCCTTCTCCCTCTTCTATCAAAGAAACACAATGTTTCCTAGGATTAGCAAATTTTTACCAACAGTTCATTCAAGACTTTGCTAAACAGACCAGCCATATAACCCATACCTTAAAGAAGGAAAATCTAAAACAGGGGTTTGTCTGGACCAAGGCGGCTGAAACAGCTTTTCAAGAATTAAAGAAGGCATTCACTCAGGCTCCCATCTTGAGACATCCAGATACCAATAAACAGTTTATCGTAGTTACCGATGCTTCCGAAAAAGCTATTGGAGCAGTCTTGCTTCAACTTCAAGAAGATGATGGTCTTGAACATCCTGTTTTCTATTTGTCCCATATTCTCTCTTCAGCTGAACAACATTACTCTGTACTAGAAAGAGAGTTGTTAGCTCTGAAGACAGCCTGCATCGAATGGAGACAGTTTCTGATGGGATCCAAGGAGCCTTTCGAGGCGAGAACAGATCACCGTAATCTGCAATGTCTACGTAATTTTGTATGCCAAAATAGTCGCCAGGCGCGTTGGGCCTTTTTCTTTAGTCAATATGACTTTTACATCACCTATATTCCTGGATCTCAAAACATTCTGGCTGATGCTCTGTCTCGACGCTATCCAGATTGTACTCCTTCCCCATCTCAGTTTCTACTGGAGCCTAGTAAGATCATTGGAGTTGCTCAATCTTTTCTGGATGAGTTACAACTGGAGTATTCCAGCCTGTCTAATAGCGAAATAGAGAAATTAAGAACCTTTTTATGCAGGAAAGAAGGATTCTTTTTTCATCAGAAGCTGTTATTCCTCCCTACTAACAGAGTGCGAGACAAAGCATTACAGATGTGCCATGATTCACCGGTTGCTGGACATAGAGGTATTAAGGCCACACAAGAACTTCTTTCGCGATCTTTCTGGTGGCCTACCTGGAAATCAGATGTCGAAAGATATGTTCAGGCTTGTCCCATATGTGCCCAAGTCAAGATTCCCCGTAGCAGACCTGCAGGATTACTACAGCCTTTGCCAGTTCCACCAACGCCATGGCATACTATTTCCACTGACTTTATGTGTTCACTTCCGCCATCAGCTGGAAACCAGGTTATCATGGTCACTGTTGATTCTTTCACTAAGATGGCCCACTTTACTGCTCTAAAGAAATTACCAACATCCCAAGAATTGAGCCAGATATTTATCGACCATATTTTCCGTCTCCATGGACTTCCACATACCATTGTGTCTGACAGGGGTCCCCAGTATATTTCCCGGTTTTGGAAACATTTTTGCAAGACACTGAATATCAATATAGCACTATCATCCGGTTTCCATCCTCAGACCAATGGACAAACTGAGCGTTTGAATCAAGGACTAGAACAATACCTTCGTTGTTTTTGTAATTCCACCCAAAGCAACTGGAACACTTATCTTCCTATTGCTGAATATTCCTACAACAATTCTGTCCATAGTGCCTCCAAGGTCACTCCCTTTTTCTGTTCCTATGGCTATCATCCGACCTCTTTTCCTACTGCTCCTCAATCTACCTCTCCTCTGCCTGCCATTACATCTTTTTCCAAACGTCTCCTGCAACTCCATAAGCTCATTAGATCTAATTTATTGCACACTAAGAGGTATATGAAGAAGATCTCTGATAAGAAACGTGGACCCACTCCTGATTATCACCCTCAGGATAAAGTCTGGCTTTCTTCCAAATTCTTGCCCTCTCGTCTTTCTCTGAATAAGTTCACGCCTCGCTATTATGGGCCTTTTCGTATTCTTCAGTTGCTCAATCCTGTCACTGTTCGTCTTCGCTTGCCTCATACTTGGAAAATTCATCCGGTCTTTCATGTATCCCAACTCAAACCTTATGTCCCTGATCCTTTCTCTCGTCAGTTTCCTTGTCCTCCTCCTGTGTTGGTGAATGATGTCCCTGAATATGAGGTTCAAGAAATTTGTGACTCTCGCCTTTTTCACCGGCGTCTTCAGTATTTGATTCACTGGAAGGGTTATCCTCTTAGTGAATGCTCTTGGGAAGATGCTTCTTCTGTTCACGCCCCTCTTTTGATTTCTCGTTTTCATCGTTTGTTTCCCTTCAAACCTGGACCTTCGGGGGGGGACCTACTGTTGCGCCGTGTGGTGCGGCGCGAGCCGAGCATTCGGCTCGCGCCGCGCAGCGCGTTCTCAGGACGCGGCGCGCCCCGAGTCTTCTTTGTACAGCGCGAGGCCCCAGATATTATTTTGGGCCTCGCTCTGCCTTCTGTGGTGTCCCTGTTCTCCCCTGACCCCTCCTTACCTGTTTCTTTTTCTTTCTTCTTCTTCTTTTTCTTCTTTACTTTTTCGAGGCATTTTTTGTCCTTTCTTTATGTCTTTCCCCCTTCCCATGTTACCTTTTTCTTCCCAGCATTCCTTGGTCCCTATTTTCTATGGTTCCTGTTCTATTCTATCCTATGTACTTTTTCACTATCTAAAATGGTGTCCTTTTACTTCCTGTTGGTCACTTCCTGTTTCTTGGTATATAAGGGCTCTGTTTTCTCCCTTTCCTTGCGCTGCATCACTTTCTGCTCAGAATGTGTCTTCGCTCCTGATTCTTAGCCTTCGGTTCTGAATCTTTTCAATTTTGCATTTACCTGCATTTTGTTCCTGTTTGATTCCTGGTTTTGTTTTCGTTTCAGGAATCCATTTTTGGAGGTTTTTTCCCCTTTATTGGGGTTTTTTCCCTCTGGCACTAATTCTAAAGGGCACGGTCTGTTCTTGGCGTTTCCACTGCCTGCAGCACCGTGGCTACTAGAAAGAGTCGCCCCTTTCTGGGCCAAAGCCGAACCCTCAAGACCTACGCCACTAGATCTGCGGTTTCCAGGCGCCAGCAGCACGTGAGTCGTGACATTTTGTGGAGAAACCATGTTCTATTTTTTCTTTGACTTCCATTTGTATTTCTTTCCACTCATCATTCAGTTGTTTTACTAACTGTTCCAAGTCAACATTTTCTTATTTTGCTTGTTGCATTGCTGTCTCTACCTCACTCATCATTATGGCGGCTTTATTTTTGATTATTGGCTGTCCAAAAGGATTTTGACTTAGAAGTCCAGAACTCTGCCTGCTTTGCGATCTATCATTTGCTATCTCAGTAGCAATTTTTTCCTCTTGTTCAATTTCTTCATTTGACATTTTCATGTAGTTGGGAAATATTGGACACTCAACACTTTCTTTTACAGCATTGAAAGAGTCTTTGTCGCAGTCATAATGTCCAAGTAATTCTGTTTCAGAACGCCAAGGTTTTAATAGCTGGAGAAGTGCTAAGTAGAAAAAATATTTTTCTCAACAGTTTGGCAAGTAAGTTTTCTATGGTTTATTAAGTTACTTTTTGCATGCCAAACCAAACAACCATCTCAACTAACATATTTGCCTTCATTGATGTTTTCCAAAACATTGTTCCTGTACCTATAGTGTTGCTGAATTTAAAAAAGACACATGCTTTCGAGGTGTGGACTTCTTCTTGGATAGTAGGTATCAAACATATTTGTTTTTACAATATCTGTACTGTACAGATTGAACTCTGCTAGGTACTGAATTTCTGGGAAAGACTTCAAGACTCAGTTTCACGTGTTGGTAAGGCCTAGACTAACCCAAACAAATTCCCTATGTTGAAGTAGGCCTCAGCAAGGCCTACTAGTGCAAGGGGTTCACCTTTCTCTGCAAAAAGTCCTCAGTCCATGTAGGAAGATGTTGGCACAGAAACTGGAATAGAAGACATAAGTTTATTAACCACATGAGGTGGTACTACAGTTCAGACAGCACCCTTTGGTAATGTCTGAAGTAGCACACTGAACTGAGAGAGCATGGTCCTTTTATACCCATGCAGGGGCCAAAAGGAGATGGTACAATTATGGAAACAAGACTTGTATACATGTAAGGTCATGTGGAAAATACACAGTCGACAGATAGGAGGAGCTAACAGTTTCCAAGGACTAACAGCTGCAGACCTTACTGAGCATGTGCGAAAGTAAGAGACGCTAAATATAACTCGTCACTAGGCAGTTTTCAAGAGCAGTTAACAGAAAGGTAGGACAGAGCACATGGTGAGCACATGCTGGCATGTAGCAAAGAAAATGGCTGCCATGAATACAAAATGGATTCTGCAAAATGTAAATAATAGTTACTAAATACAAGATGTCTTCTGCTAATGCTTAATCTAATCACTGCTAAATTACAACAGACGACCCTTTCAGCATTAGCTGAAGACATTTGTCTTTCTGGGATAATCTAAATATTCATCCTGTATATTTATGCTCATTATTTCAGCTATTTCCTTATCTAACATATGTTGTGCTTTCATTTCTGTAATATTTCTTTTGGTAGGCATACAAGCAGTAATACACATGGAGCAGAACATTGGACCACACTGAATACAGATACAGCATGTAAAAAATATTGCAATTATTTCACACAGGATAGTCAATAGTTTCCAGCCCCATACGGAAACAAGAGCGCAAAACCATCCAGAAAAAGTCCAAGTACCAGTCTCTGTATGGATTTCTGCAGCAATTTTATGCAATTTAGATATTGCATCATAGACCGAAGGTGAGTGATCTGGGATAAAAACACAACAACTACTACCGATGACTCGACATGCACCACCTCGATCAGCTAATATCACGTCTAACACCATACGATTTTGGAGCGCTACAATCCTTGCAATTTGGAGCTCTTCAGTAATATTCCCAAGTGCCAGATCTGCCTGATTGGTAACAGTTTCCACAACCCTAGTCAATTGTCTCACTTTCCTACTGTTTAATACAACACCTACAAAGGGGAACAATCCTAAATTAAAATCAACATATTGTTGCAGGCTAGTATCAGTTTGGTCTACCTCATTTGTACTTATTTCCGTTTTATATCTATTGTTAATGATGTCATTGAACAGTTTTAAATCTCGGTGATATGATGCAGGAGCCTAAAACACAGGAGGTAATAGAAAAGATACGTAACACACACCTGACCACCCAACAGGTAGTTGGTAATATCCATAGTTACCACAAACAAAATATGTATTATGTGAAGCTGTAAAACTACTATTATTTAAACCCTCAATAGTTAAAATCAAGGTACAATCGCTTATCCCTACTGGAATTCGTCCAATGCTTCGTATACATAAATCTGCTTTAGTTTTTGTAATAGAAATCACAAATTGTTCTTTCTTGTCAGAGTCTCGTATATTTGTGAAGACATATGGTATTGAAACATTGTCCGGCTGATACTCTTCCGATTCCCATTTAGTTCCTTTAGCTTGGGGATACCCATCTTTGTCTTGGTAGCATACTTTATTAAGGCGAAAAAGAAGTCCGCCCTCCGTACGTTTTCTAGATGCAAACAAAAGCATGTACCAGGCTTGACAAGAACCATTGTGTGAAAAAGGAAGAGGAATGAAAGGTGTTCCTTCTTTCTTTTGATGCGCAGGTATCATTCCACATACCCAACAGTTAGTAGTATTTGTAGCATTATGAGTATGATGCAACATCTGAATGAAAGTATTATTGAAGTACGATTGACAGTGCTTCTGCTCCTGATAGGGAAGCGTAAAGTAATAGTGATCCTCTGGTACTGGAGTAGTGGCAACAAAGAACTCACAAGCAGGAGACTTCTTTTCAATAAACCAGGTGATCGTTGCTGTAACCACCAAAACAACAACAAACCCCATAATACTAATGATCAATTTGTTGTACATTTTAGCAACAGTGATAATCAACCCTTTCAGAAATGAATTCAAAATAATCGTTGGAGCTCTTATCCCTGGGCAGCTGCTGATTTCTTCACCACGGGCCAAGACTGGTGTCACTACTCTAATGCACGGCTGATCCACCCCCCTTGCCACATTGGCTCTCCGTTTCACTAACCCAGGGCGGTAGCTCAACCAGTCCTTTCAAAACAATTTTCAGATTCTTTCCTTGGTCTCAAATTATATCGCGACACTCCAGAAGTCGTATGGTCCAAGAAGACCTCTGCAGATTCGTCAGGTGATATAGCATGGCCTTTCTCCGTAGTCAAAATCTCCAGATGATCGGTCAGCACAGCAGGTTCCACCAAGGTAGGTAGCACTCTCTTGCAGTGAGTACTATGGACCCAATTCTTTCGGTTTGTCACTCGAACTGCTGCCCTTGTTGCAAGGAGCACCTGTTCTGGGCCTCGCCACCTTGGTTCCAAGCTGCTTGATCTTTCAAAAGACTTAATCATCACCTGGTCACCAGGTCGGAGTTCATGGCCTTCACCTGTGGATCTGTCAGGAAGTGCTTATCGAACCTGTTGATGAATAGAAACCAAATTGTCGGTTAACTATGCCAAATAATCATTCATCAAGACACAAGGTACGTCATATACAGATTTTGGTTTGGGAACTCCCCAAATGTTCATTGGCCTCCCGAACACTACTTCATAGGGGCTAAGGCCAAGTCGGGAGTGTGGTACTGACCTAATAGACAATAATGCCAATGGTAATGCATCCGGCCTTAAGGATGTGGAAGCCTGTATCTTCGCTAATTTCAGTTTCAATGTAGCGTTATACCTTTCCACCAACCCTGCTGATTGTGGGTGGAAAACCGCATGGAACTTCTGTTTGATCCCTAATCCTTTCAGGACATACTTAATAACTTCCCCAACAAAATGAGGTCCGTTATCACTCCATAAAAGTCTGCAAACACCAAACCTAGGGAAAAATTATTTCAAAAGCACCTTGGCTGTGGTAATGGCAGTGTTATCCTTTGTGGGGTACGCCTCTATCCATTTACTGAAGGCACAAACCACCACCAAGACATACTTTAAATTATTGCAGCGTTCAAGCTGAATATAATCCATTTGTAGAACTTCAAAAGGTGCAGCTGGTGTAGCAAACCCTCCTGCAGGAGTACGTGTCCCTTTTCCAGGATTGTATTGTAAGCAGATCAAACAAGACTGTACTACGTGTCCCTTTTCCAGGATTGTATTGTAAGCAGATCAAACAAGACTGTACTACTCTCTTAGCTGTACTGGAAATTTCTGGATGCTCCCAAACTTGCGTAAGCAACTTCGTTATTGTTGAAGCTCCAACATGTGCCAGTCCATGTGCCATCTGAACCATAGGTTGTACAAAAGCTATAGGCAATTTCCATTTATCCATCTGCTTATTCCGCCAACAGCCCTCATCATCCAATTCTCCATCTTTAGACCATTGCTCACGTTCTTTCACAGAAGCAGATTTCTGTATATCTAATACGTCTTGTCTTGCATTATGCCAGCGTTCAGCTTGTGACTTCACTACATACATAGAAGTAGTACTTCGTCGCATCGCAGTCTCACGTGCTACACGGTCTGCAAGAGCATTACCTTGCCCTATCTTATCGGTCACTTTCTTATGTGCACTACATTTCACAATAGCTAGTTTATTTGGATATGTCAATGCAGTCAAGAGGTTATGCACTAGTTCTCCGTGCATTATCTGCATCCCGTGGGATGTAAGAAAACCTCTCTCCTTCCAAAGTAAACCAAAATCATGAGCCACTCCAAAGGCATAGCGGCTGTCTGTGTAAATGTTCACACTTAAATCAGTACTAAGCTCACATGCTCGTGTCAAAGCTATTAGTTCAGCTGCTTGAGCTGACTTCTGTGGTATACGAGCTGTCTCCACTACCGTGTGTATTGTGGTGATTGCATATGCAGCTGAGGTCGTACCATCTGGCAACTTCAAACAAGACCCATCAACCCACAGTTCCTCGTCTACATTTAAAAGGGGCGTATGTTGTAAATCAACACGACCCTTTGTCTGTTCTTCGGTAAGGAATATACAATCATGTGTTTCTTGTGACTGAGGCTGAGTCACTGGATATGGCAACAAAGTAGCTGGATTTAGTGTCGCACATCTCTTCAATGTAATGTGAGGAGCCATCAATGTCAACTCATAACCTGTCATGCGGGCACTAGTTAAATGTTGTGTCTTTGTTTGATTTAAAAGAGCATCAACCGCATGGGGTACTAGCACCAACAGCTTATGTGACAAAACTATCCCTTCACTCTGACGTATTGAGACAGCTGTTGCGGCAACTGAACGAAAACACCCAGGCAACGCTCGAGCGACAGGATCAAGTACTGCTGAAAAATATGCACAAGGACGTTGCTTATCGCCATGTGTCTATACTAAAACTGATAATGCACATCCATCTTTCTCATGTACGTAAAGTACAAAAGGCTTCATGTAATCTGGAGTACCTAACACTGGTGCAGAACAAAGGGCTTGTCGCAGCTGCCGGAAAGCAGTCTCACATTCATCTGTCCATGGGAGGGGCATTGGAGTATTTTTAGTCAGAAGTGCTAGCAAAGGTTTGGCAATGTGTGAAAACCCTAATATCCATTTTCTACAAAAAGAAGTAAGGCTAAGGAATGCATGAGCATCTTTCTGAGTAGAGGGTACTGGTGTGTCTAAAATTGCTTGAATACGATCTGATGTAAGTGCACGGCCCTCCTTAGACAAAAGGTGACCTAAATAGGTTACCATTGGGCTACAATATTGCAATTTCTTTCGTGACACTTTATGATGGTGTGAAGCAAGAAAAGAAAGTAAGGACAAAGTGCACTTTTCACATTGCTCCGGGGTATCAGCTGCCAACAAAATATCATCGACATATTGTATGAGAGCCACACCTTCAGGCAAAACAAAAGAATCAAGTTGTCGTTTTAACGCCTGACTATAAATGCTTGGGCTCTCCGTGTAGCCTTGAGGAACTCTGCAAAATCTATATGATCGTTTATTCAAAGTAAAACCAAACAAATATCGGCTGTCAGGATGAATAGGGATCGAAAAAAAAGCATTCTTCAAGTCTATTACAGAGAACGTAGTTGCTGTCGGGGGAACCATAGTAAGGAGTGTCGTGATGTCAGATACCACAGGATATTGAGGTATCACAATCTTATTGACTTCTCGTAAATCAATAATGAATCGGTAAATCCTAGTATCGGTATCCTTTTTTAGAATAGGAATAATCGGGCTGTTACAAACATTATACAGAACTTCCTCGACAACTCCGACTGCAATAAGATCATGCACAATTCGTGTGAGTGCTTCTTCGCCCTCCTGTGAAATTTTGTATTGAGACAAACGTGGCAATACAGCTCCCTCCTTGACACTAATATGTACCGGTGGAATAATCATTTGTCCCACATCAGTATCTGAAGTAGCCCACAAAGTACTAGGGAGTGAAGCTAATGCAACATCCTCTTTAACAAGACAAACTCTTTCCATCACAGGATGATTATCATTTAAAATAACACGCACCCCTTCAGGAGAACATCGTATTGTAGCCCTGAAATACTTGAGCATATCAAGACCCACAATATTGTCTGGTGTATTCGGAGAAAGCAAAAATGGACATGGAGCAGTAAATTTATCAACATGGAATGCAAGTGGTTGTGACAATGGGCTAGGAGAAGGTGTTCCATCGAAACCTATCGATATAATGGCTAAGCCAGACAGGAGAGCCCTTGGAATCAATTGTTTAGACAAGGCGCTACGAGTAGCTCCTGTGTCAACCAGAAACTGATCAGTAAGACCCAAAACATGTGCTGTAACATAGGGACCCCTCTGATCTACTGGAACTTCAACTGATTCCTTACCCCATCCTAGGCAATCCTATGCATAAGCAGAATCTTGGAAATCAGGCTGCACATGATCAGACATCTGGTATTGGTTCCGTCTATCAAAAGTGATAAACCCATCCTGTCCTCGTGTATTAGCATCAACCCTAGCATGATCATTCGTACTTCTTCTAGGTCCTGAATATCCTGAGCGATTTCTCATTTGTCCCCGACCACGTGGACACTGCTGAACACGTAGTGCTGGACAATCGGCAGCCCAATGCCCACATTTCTTACAATACGCACACTGATCATCAGACAAATTCGAATGAGTGTAAGAAGAACCATAAGATCCACGTCCACCTCTATCACTGCCTCTAAAAGGCAGACCATAAGCTTGAGCCAACATAACCTTCGTCTTTAATTCTTTAATCTTTTTCTCCTTGCTACCTTTTGCTTCTAATTCCTGTCGTTCATAATACTGAGCCATAGTCAAAAGAGAAACCGGAGTAGAGGTAGTCCATGAACTTTCACTAGCTTTTAGGCGACTGGCTATTCCTGGTAACAGATTTGCAACATATTTATCGACAAACGAATGTCTGCCCGTATCATCTGACAATGACTGACCACTAAAATCATGAAATGCTTCTTTAAAGCGTGTAAAGAAATCAGAGACCGATTCATCTGCCTTTTGTTTACAAGACACTAAAACCGTCCAATCTATCTTTTTAGGGGGAATAATCGTTTTCAACTTGACTAATATGGCTGCAGGAAGATCTAGAATCAACTGATGTGGCTTTTTCGCAGGTTCCCTATCCCCGTTCATCTGTTCTATTTCTTTCCATGATGCCCCGAAAACTGTACGATCATCAATTTTACGAACAGTTCTCCACATATCTGGCGGTAATATCAATCCAAAAAATAAATCAATGTCAGCCAAAGTCATAGTACAAGAACTAATTGCTCCTTCAACTTCCTCATAAAAGGCGGCTGGATTTTTCAGCGGGTCAGGTAATGCTGTTTTAAGTGCCATTACATCTGCCCTATTCCAAGGAGTATACACCCAATTATAAATAAAATAACCCTTAGCATCAACAGAAGTTTTATCATCATTTGTACCCAATCCTTTAGGAGGAACATACAAAGGCGCGGCCTCCCGCATTGGTTTCACGTGAACTATCATAGTCTTATCTGTTTCAAAGATGGAAGCTTGCTTCCCTTCGGTCTGAGATGCTCGTGCAACTGCGTCCGCAGCCCTTTTCTCCTCCTGCAAACGGACTGCCACAATACATAATTTCATTAAACGCCTGATTGCATCAGCCACCTGGGAGAAAACAAAAAGCATTTGCTTATAATCAGCTGCTACATCATCGGGCTCTAACTCTTCAGAATATTTCCGGTATAGTTCAATCACTTCTGAGCCAAATGCCTCAGTAAAATATAGCTGCTCTTTTTCCGTCCACCCTTTCATGTTGTCTAAAAGTTCAGAAGCAGAAACAGCGTTACGAATTGTTTTACGAGCAATAGATCTAAGCTCAGCCGCACGGTCAGCAGGCAGCATAGAGCGACTGTCCCGCATCTTCTGTTTCTCCGAACTGGAGACTTTAGGTAACTCATGAGGGGCAGAAGGGACGACATACGGAGGTGGAGGGCGATCGAGTAACAATAAATCATCATGTGGTTTATTAAGGATAGGATAGAGGGGTTGCCTAACAGTGTATTGGCCAGTTACCTGTAGCTTACGTTCTTTCTCCTCTAGCTCCTTTAAGTCATTTATTTCTTTCTTTCTCATTTCCAATGCTTTCACATATACATTCTTCCGCTGCTCTTTTTCAAGCAAGGCTTGCTCACGCTTCACTCGTCCACGCGCTTCTTTCTCCCACATTCGTACACAGTCAAACATATCTTGCCTAGACTTTCGCTTAAGCATACATTGTTCCACATACTCAATCTTTCGCAAATCATATGACCCATGCATAGGCCAACGTAACTCAGGATCCGCGCGGGTGTATTTATTCCATAATGTGCTGTACATTATAGAAGAAAGACCATGTTTAACATACATATCTCTATTTGGCGTCCCCTCTGGGGGTGCCGGTTGCGATTCTTCCAGTTTCAAATTGGTACCTTTACAAAAGCAACACATCCTACGAAGTGCGCTAAAAACAGGCATGCCAAAAATAGTGCAGAATATGCAATATTATAATCAAAGTAGCACTTAAGGTGCCGTTCAAATCAAAATCAATTTGGAGAGAATTCTCCTCATTACCTGCCTATATAAATTGCAATTTATATATCAAATCCAAAGAATACAAATTGACTAGTCACCCAAATCACAAAAGCCACAGTAAGTAGTACTAACTACATTACCAAACACAGGCATCAAAACCCACAGCAAGTGCCGTAAAACGGTTCTTACCAATCACAGGGTGTCCAGGTTCCAACTGCCAAGTTCTAAAATCGACCAAATGGTCACTGCATGACGAATGAACAAAAAGGATCTCAGTCGAGGACCGGCGCCACCTGGATGGTCAAATCAGAAAGAAGGGAAAAACGCTGTGGTTGCCAAGACTCGGGTCTCCTCAGGCATTGATCGTCCGCAGCGAGATTCCAATCCGTCGTCGCGACCAATCCATTGGGCATCCGAGTCGCCGATGAGTCCCTGTTCGGGCGCCAATTTGTTGAAGTAGGCCTCAGCAAGGCCTACTAGTGCAAGGGGTTCACCTTTCTCTGCACAAAGTCCTCAGACCATGTAGGAAGAAGTTGGCACGGAAACTGGAATAGAAGACATAAGTTTATTAACCTCATGAGGTGGCACTACAGTTCAGACAGCACCCTTTGGTAATGTCTGAAGTAGCACACTGAACTGAGAGAGCATGGTCCTTTTATACCCATGCAGGGCCCAAAAGGAGATGGTACAATTATGGAAACAAGACTTGTGTACATGTAAGGTCATGTGGAAAATGCACAGTCGACAGATAGGAGGAGCTAACAGTTTCCAAGGACTAACAGCTGCAGACCTTACTGAGCATGTGCGAAAGTAAGAGACGCTATGTATAACTCGTCACTAGGCAGTTTTCAAGAGCAGTTAACAGAAAGGTAGGACAGAGCACATGGTGAGCACATGGCAGCATGTAGCAAAGAAAATGGCTGCCATGAATAAAAAATGGATTCCGCAAAATGTAAATAATAGTTACTAAATACAAGATGTCTTCTGCTAATGCTTAATCTAATCACTGCTAAATTACAACACCTAGACTTTGAGTTCAAGCCAACTGAACTCAACCTGACACAGCACTCGAAGGAACTTATCTCCCTATGTGAAAGCATTTCAAGTTGAAAGTGTACAGTTTCTTAGACAGAGATATTTCTGAGGAAACCTCCTTACAGGTTTCCTTCATCTCGGTTCTCTCTGATTTTGTGATTTATTAAATGAAAAAAGCGAGCAACAGCAATGGAGTTGTCTGCAACATTCTGTATGTTTAAATTTGTATTCCATAATTTCAGAAAGATAGGATTATAATCATTATATTGGAAGTCCTCTGATCTTTTCAGATTATATGTATTTTCTGGTGATTTTATTGTCAGTGTATGTCTCACTACAGACTGTAGCTGTTCACTCTTCTTATTCTTCCTTTTTTAAATGATAGGCCTTGGACATACAAAACAACAATTTGTGTAAAAGCAACAATACTTGCCACATCTATGTGTTTGGAAGTGTCTAACTTGCTGCCATAGGGTTTTGTTATTATTCTCTTCAGGGATGGTGCATATAACATACTGTTCCATGAAAGACAGTACACCCATTCTTGTCAGTATCAGTTCCAAATGTTGATGCATCCTTTATCCATGTGCATGAGCAGCACCTCTTGCCTGCTATGTTTTTCACAAAAAATAATCTGTAACTTCTCCAAGAGGAAGATTTGTTTTGTTGCATGTAAAACCCAGCAACTGAAACCCTGAAACTTGTGAATGAAATACCTATTTACATGAGCAAGATCCAAAGAGCAAAGTTCTCCTGCTCTCTTCAAATTGATTTCCTTATTGTTAGAGTTTGCTTCCCTTAACTACTTCCATGTTTTGGACGGCGAGGAGCTGTCCACGCACATGGCACTTAAAATCCCTCTGGCCCTGGCATCAGAAGGATTTCTTTTAGAAAGAAACAGCCTCGGGAGATGGGGGAGGGCTTCCCCATCTCCTGAGGCTGTCTTTCTGTTTCAGTGGAATGACGATCAGGGTGCACGGTGTGCTGACGTCATTTCACTGAAACCGAAAGTGAAATGAGTTAATTGGCTCATTTTACTTTTCATCTCCTCAGAATCAGGGAGCTAGCTAAGCCCCCCAGGCACTGAGACAGAACTATGTGGCATCATTGAACAGAGGAGAATCTCCCCTTTCCAATGGAACCCCTCTCTAGTGTACCACTGCCTGGGGATTGCAGCAAGAGGGCGATCCCCAAACAGGGATCTACCTACTAGGCGCCAGAGAGGGGGGAGCATCCCCTTGGGCAAGGGCTTTTGCTCCTCCTGTTTTTTTTTTGGTATACTCAGTCTTTCTGCCCACTGGAGGCATTTGGGACAGTAGCCCCCAATCTGCCCCACCCAGGGAGCAGAAATCCCATTAGAAACCAGAATTTATTTTCCATATACATCTGGGGCGGGTGCTGCCCTAAACGGGCATTGGAATGCCCTCACCCCTCTTAAATGGTAGCACAGTCATTCTGCCCCCCCGCGGGGGCAGATGCTGCAATAGCCTCTGATCTGCCCTTAAGGGACAGAAAGCCCACTAGACACCAAGGTTTTTTCACATTCAGCTAGAGGTAGGGGATGACCAGAATGGGCAGCCTGATGCCCCCACCCCCACAGAAAATTCAGCGCTATCTTTCTGCCCCTGGGGAGAAGACAGGGGCAATAGGCCCCCTGACTCTCCCGCTAGGCACCAGCAATTTCCTTTTGGTAGTGTAGGGGTGAGGACCACCCAGAATGGCCAGGGCAATGCCCCCACCGTTTCAAAATAGATGAGCACAGTCTTTCTGTCTCCATGGAGGCAGATGGGGATTATTAACTCTGATCTACCCCCCGGGGCAGGCAGAAAGCACACTAGACACAAAGGAAGCATTTTTTTTTAAAATTGCGGGGTGGGTGCTGGCCGCCACCACCATGGACATGGTTATGCCCTCCACCACAACTAAAGGGGACAACAGTGTTTCTACCCCCACCCCCATGGACCAGACTTCTCATCCCAATGGCAAGCAAGAGGACCCATTTTTGTTTTGATTGTACATATGGATCAAGAAAACCAAGCTTACTCCCAATATCGACCCACTTGCACTAGTGAGTGTCTACATTTTTTGGACTTGGGTATGCTGCCACCTAGGAAAACCTACCAAACCCATATACTTCTGAAAACTAAACATCTGGGGGGGTCCAGGGTGGTGTGCTTCACATGTACCCCATACCATTTTCTTACCCACAATGCCCTGCAAATATGTAGCTTTGCCTCAAATCATGCATTTTCCCTACATTTCTGTGATGGAAACTTCTGTAATCCGAAGGAATCCATAAAATTCCTAACACACAGCATTACCCTAGCTGTACTGATAAAAACTCTGAACCACTCAGCTACTCATGTACCCACTCACATACTCACTCAGGCCCCCATGCACCCACTCACAGAACCACTCAGATGATGATGATGATGCACTCATTCACAGGCCCACTCAGACACTGACTCACCCAAACACAGACCCATTCAGACACTGATGCACCCACTCACAGACCCACTGAGACACTGATGCACCCACTCACAGACCCACTGAGACACCCATGCATCCACTCACAGACCCACTCAGACACTGTCACATTCACTTATAGACCCACTCAGACACTGATGCACCCACTCACACACCCACTCAGAGACTCATGCACCCACTCACAGGCCCAATCCAACACTCATACACCCACTCAGAGACCCACTCAGACACTGACACACCCACTCACAGACCCACTCATTGGGACATGCACCTACTCACAGACCCACCCAGAGACTCACACACCCCCTCACAGAACCACTAAGACACTGACATACAAACTCACAGACTTACTCAAAAGCTCATGCACATTCTCACAGACCCACTCAGACACTCACACACCCACTCACAGACCTACTCAGAGAGTTATGCACTCACTCACAGACCCAGTCAGACTCTCACACCCACTCACAAACCCACACAGACACTCACTCACCCACTCACAGAGACATTCTCATACCCGGAGACTTCCCAGACAGACACTCTCACACCCACTCTAACACACACATACTCTCTCACATCCAGACACTGTCACACCCACTTTCACACCCAGAGACACCCTCTCACACCTATTCCCACACCCAGAGAGACAGGCCCTGCGGCCAAGCCCAACTGCAACATCCAAAGGCCATGCATGACACAGAGTTGGATGGTTATAGGGGGTTGCCAAACCCCACCACACACGGCCAAAGGCCATGCACGGCAGTGGTTTGATTAACATAGACTAATGAAAATTACTACATGTTAAAAAAAACGTAGAAATTCACTCCAAATACAAAGGTTACAGGGATGTTTCAGTTAGGAAATAACATTTAAAAAAACATAGAAATTCAGTTAAAAAACATAAGTTTACTGGAATGTTATAGTTAGGTTCTGAATTTACTCCACAAAATCGTATAAAATTCAGCAGTTATAGTTAGAGCTATTTCAAGTAACTATAACTCACGCCCTAAGGTAACTATAACTCGTGCGCACGTGGTGCAACTGCTAATTACCCCAGACATTAAAGCACTGATGACAACTTTTATAATGTCAATAAAAAATATCGATGAAACAAATTATTGAAGAAAAACCAGTGCATGGCGAGGGTACAAGTTATAGTTACCTTAGCTCACGAGTTATAGTTCCTTAAAAGAACTCTAAATATAACTCAGTGGTCTTCAAACTTTTTGATGCCGTGCCTCCCCAGTGGGGGGGGGAAATCACCCTCTGCATTTTTCACAATTATTCTGTTAAGTTGGTAATGCTTAAATAGGTCTAGACTAATTTAAACATTGCAAATACGTGCAGTCATCTTTTTAAAAAGGCAATCAAACACGTTAGACAAACATACTATTCTGGTCAGGCAGACCTTTCTGACATGTAGAGGTATCCACAGTGTGATTATTTGAAGTGGGGGTTTTAAACAGTATTTGGAGTCCCTTAACTTTTGACACATACTCCCTGCTAGGATATACATGACAAAAGATGTTAGTAATGGCCCTTTAAAGAGCAGATTACTGACGCACATTTTTTCCCTCATAAAACAAAGCCCTGTTATCAACATAATGTGGATTTTGCCAGATCACTTGAGCCCCCCCCAGTTTGAAGACCACTGCTGCAACTGCTGAATTTCAATGGTTTTGTCCAACTAGATTCAGAACCTAGCTATAATGTCCCTGTAACCCTTGTTTTTGTTTTTTTAAGTGAAAATAATAATTATATATATATATATATATATATATATATATATATATATATATATATATATATATGTTACCTAGTGGGGCTTGCCTATAGGTAGTTATAGTTAGGACATGTTTCCATAGAAAAATCGTTTTTTGACCTGTCTATATCTTTGACACCATTTGATCAGTCTTCACAAAATTTTCCCAAAATAAGTGTGCTGGTGATTCTTGTTGTGCACAGAAAACTTTCGAGTGATCCGTCAAGCGGGGGCTGAGAAAAAGGGGGGGTAAAAAAAGTTGTGTTTCCCATGTCAATTCCCATAGGACCTTTTAACATGTCTGCAGTCTGAACCGCTGGACAGAATTACACCAAATTTGGCAGAAAGCAGGCTTTTGGCATGCAGATTTTGCCTTTTAGTGTAAATCTGTTAAGTAGTTTTTGAGAAATTTAGGTAAATCCAAATATGTATATCTCTGGCCGTTGTGACTGTGCAAATTTATGTGAATGCGTTTGTAAAAAGAAGTGCTGTAATTGGCTGACCACATCCTGACTAGAAAGTTGCGTCAGCCATTTTATTTAACGGAATACAGTCCCTGGGGTGAAAATCCAAATTGAAAGTGGCATAAGGGGAAATTATGGGCTTTAAAATAATTTCGTGCCACCATGTGCGATATTCATGAATTTTCATGAATTATTTGCAAAACAATCGCAGATTTGAAAAAATCTGAAAGATAATCAACTGACTCATTAATTCACTAATTCATCCACCTATGCATGCTCTCTAGAGACTCATGCGCCCACTTACACAGCCACTCAGACTTTAATTCACCCACTCAGACCCACTCATAGACTCACACACCCACTTTCAGATCCACTCACATTCCCACCCACAGAACCACTGACAGAGACAGGCCCTTTGGCCATCCGGTCCTGCACATGGCCAAGTTCTTTTAAGTAACTATGGGCCTGATTACAACTTTGGAGGAGGTGTTAATCCGTCCCAAGAGTGACGATAAAGTGACGGTTATACCACCAGCCGTATTACGAGTTCCATAGGATATGATGGACTCGTAATACGGCTGGTGGTATATCCGTCACTTTACCGTCACTTTTGGGACGGATTAACACCTCCTCCAAAGTTGTAATCAGGCCCAATAAGTCGCTGCCTAAGGCAACTGTAAGTCGCCCCTTCACCATGCACAGCTAATTACTCCACATATTATATCCATATATTATATCATGGATGAGATCTTGTATGCATCTTTGATATCATAACTGCAACATCTTGCACTAAAAGTATTAATACGGCAACTGTGCATGGCAAAGGCACAAGTTAGAGTTACCTTGGGGTGTGACGTATGCCTACTTAAAAGAACTCTAACTAAAACTGCTGGATTTCTATGGTTTTGTACGAGTAAATTCGGAACCTAACTATAACGCCCATGCTTTCAGTGAATATATATATATATAGATATATATATATATATTTTATTCGAAAGTGAGTTATTGTTAAGGGCAGGTAGATACCTACACTTAGCAATAGGCCACAAACCTCCACTAGGTCCAGTCAAGGTCTCAACAAATGAATCCTTGCTCGACCCTTAGTAGCTTTGCCCGTGGGCAGTTAGGCTTAACTTAGGAGACAGGTGTATAAAGCATTTAATATCAACAAAACAGTAACTAAGTAAAACACAACACACAATAAAAATCCAACACCAATTTATAAAAATAGGAAATATTTTAATCATTAAACTGACACCAAAATATCAAAAATCCAATGTAGTGAATTGGAGATATGACATTTTAAAGATTACATTTAAAAAATGTGTTATAGCACATAAAAATCAAAGTGCCAACTGTGGACATCTGGTCTTTTTGTGTCCTTGAGGTGTCTGCAAACTTGATTCAAGGTTCCAGAACTCTGAGTTGCTCCTTGAAAGTTGGGACTAC
The DNA here is from genome assembly GCF_031143425.1 of Pleurodeles waltl. NCBI lineage: Eukaryota > Metazoa > Chordata > Amphibia > Caudata > Salamandridae > Pleurodeles > Pleurodeles waltl. Next base: position 867,647,523 of record NC_090449.1, read on the forward strand.
AGTTCCCAGAATGCCCTTGGTCAGAATCCTCAAATGGCCACTGGATGGTGGTCAGCTGGGCTATTGTTGCAGGACTTGATGCAGGGGACTCTAGCCAGCTCCTTTGTACCTATAGCATTCAGGGAGTTCACTCATGAACTTGCAGAAGCAAGGCAAAGTCCTTTTCTTGTTGAAGCTCAAAGTGTGCAGCTGGTGCAGTTTTTGTGAGTGCAGTGTCCAGGTGGAGGTCAGGGGTCTAGAAGGGCAGCCCTTCTTCAACAGTTTCTTCGTCCAGCAGGGATCTGAATTGTGGTGCAGCCTATCATATTTATTCTTGCTTCTGGGGTGGGAAGCAAGGGAGTGCTCCTGTCCAGTGGAGTGCAGGCCACCAGCCTCTGGGGTGACCATTTCCTGTGAAAATCAATCCCAAGGAGCAACATTCTCTAAAAATCCAAGATGGCAACAATTCATCCTTAAAGGTTAGATCTGGCTGAGTCTACCCACTGGTGTGGCTAAGTCTCTCTTAACACAACCTTTCCAGCCCCTCTCCTAATCTATCAGTGGGGCTCCCATTTGTCTGGGGGTGCAGGAAATGGGGAGGTTCTGTTTCTGTCCCAAGTGGCTTTCCTCCTTTGAAGACCAGTTTGGCTACTTTGCCCCCATCCTGCTCTGCAATCTGCTACAACAGTTATCCGCCCACGAGATGCTTCCTTTGTTTCTGCTTAGGCCACTTCACACCTCATTAAGGCTGCCTAGCTCAGGATGCCAGAGGCTGACCAATCAGGAAAGGGCACTAAAGGCTGAATTTGGTAACTTTCAGAAAGAGTTTTAAAACTGTTTCCCTGGGCTATTTCTATCAAATTGACCGCTGGCAAGTTGTTGGATTTATTATAACATTTAGGCGGTCATTCCGACCGCCAGGGCCGGGGACCGCGGGAGCACCGCCAACAGGCTGGCGGTGCTCCCAAGGGCATTCTGACCGTGGCGGTACAGCCGCGGTCAGAAATGGAAAACCGGCGGTGTACCGCCGGTTTTCCGCTGCCCTGGGGAATCCTCCATGGCGGCGCAGCTTGCTGCGCCGCCATGGGATTCCGACCCCCATACCGCCATCCTGTTCCTGGCGGTTTTGGCCGCCAGGAACAGGATGGCGGTATGGGGTGTCGTGGGGCCCCTGGGGGCCCCTGTAGTGCCCATGCCAATGGCATGGGCACTGCAGGGGCCCCCGTAACAGGGCCCCACCATGATTTTCAGTGTCTGCCATGCAGACACTGAAAATCGCGACGGGTGCAACTGCACCCGTCGCACCCCTTCCACTCCGCCGGCTCCATTCGGAGCCGGCATCCTTGTGGAAGGGTGTTTCCCGCTGGGCTGGCGGGCGGCCTGCTGGCAGTCGCCCGCCAGCCCAGCGGGAAACCCAGAATACCCGCGGCGGTCTTGTGACCGCGCAGCGGTCTTCTGGCGGCTCCCGCCGGCCCTGCGGATACCTCGGCCGACGGGAGTCAGAATGACCCCCTTAATTTGGTAACAAACGTGCTATGTTTAGCTCTTCTCTATGGAAAATAAGACTTTATTATTTTAAAACAACATCTCCCAATTTTGGCCCATAGAGTCCATTGACTATATTGGGTAAACATGAATTTGGCTGTTTTTTAACTCACCAGGGCTAATAAAAGATCTTTTATGAGGTCCATGCTTATATTTACACTGCACCCAACCCGAGGGTACCTAGTGTAGCCTTAGGGGTAACTTATATGCAAAAATAAGGTAGTTTGAGACTTTGGAAGTACTTTTAATTCCAAAGTTGACTTTGGGGTTAATTTTACCTTTAACAGCAGCCACAAGACAGGTTGGCTTTTACAATGACACCAAGGATTACAACAGCACACCTAGGGGTGCCTATGTACCCTGGGGTCCCTAATCCTACATGCCCTATCATGTACTAGGGACTTATAGGTAGGTTGGCAGAGTCAAGCCAATTATAAATAAGTCTGATTTGCATATGCCATTTTACACAGAGCACTGGCCCTGGGACTGGGCACAGTCAGTCAGTAACCATAAATATCAATCAAAACATTTGGAGAATGATCAGAGTGAAAGGGAAGAACACATGCAAGCCTACGGCAAAAAAACACTGTCTGGATGCACAAAATGGCCACCAGCCACATGGTAAAACAACAACAGCGAGTATGGAGGCATGTAGAACAAAGAACACATGCAAGTCTACAGCAAAAACACACTGGCTAGATGCACACAATGGCCACCAGACACATGGTCAAACAACAACAGCGAGCGAGGAGGCTTGAACGACAAAGAACACATGCAAGTATAGTAGAAAAGCACACTGGTTGGATGCACAAAATTGCCACCAGCCACATGGTCAAGCAACAGCGAGTACAGAGGCATGGAGAACACAGAACACATGCAAGCCTATGGCAAAAACACACTGGATGGATGCAAAAATGGCTCCCAGCCGCATGGTCAAACAACAGCAGCAAGCAAGGAGGCATGGAGAACAAAAAAACACATGCAAGCCTATGGCAAAGGCACACTGGCTGGATGCATAAAATGGCCACCTGCCACATGATCAAACTACAGCAGAGGGCAAGGAGGCAATGGGAACAAGAACACATTCGGGCCTATGGACATAGACTACACAAAATGGCAGCTGGTCACATGGCATGGAGTACAAAGACAAATGGTGGCTGATGAGACACACGCACACATACACCCACACACATACACAAACATGCACACATAGATATATATTCACTGAAAAAAACAAAGGTTACACAGACGTTATAGTTAGGATCACATGTTAACCGTACAAAAGCATAGAAATTCACCTGTTAGAGTTATTTCAAGTAACTATAACTTGTTCCCTAAGGTAACTGTAGGCATTCTAACGGTGTTGGGCAGGTGGGCCATGGGCATGGGGAGTGTGGGGTCCCTTCTGTGGTCTCCAGCACAATCTCACTGCCAGCCTTTCAATGCCAGTGAAACCGCCATGGAAAGGCTGGCAGTGAGGGGAGTTGTAAGCAGCCAGGCAGTGCTGAGTTCAGCATACCTGGCAGAGTACAACTCAAATCACCGTCACCACATCAGGAACAATGTTCCCTGCAGGGACAGTGGTCCCTTGGCGGGCCCACCCGCCAGAGTTGAAATTGGGCAGTCAGATCTCCTGAAGTGCCGTGGTCCAACCATCAACATGAGAGTGGTGGGCCTCGGTCCGCCACACTTGTAATGAGGCCGTTAGATGCATCTCGCGCAAAAAATCTACTTGAGGTTCAGTCGCCCTCATGAGTGCCACTGTTTTTGCCTCCATCAAGACCAGAATCCGTGCAAGCAGGTTTGAAGTCTCATACATCCTTGCTAGCAGTCCGAGAGCATTGTGGCACTCACGGCCATACACCAAAAATAAATCTCATGCACATGACCAGAAAAAAATCTCTGCTTCCTGCCAGATATCATAAAATTCAGGAGCTCCGTGCTAGTGTAAAGTGACTGAATTCAGAAAACTCTGTGACCAGAGTGGAGATTTCCACCCGGATCTAATCACAAAGGAGAATTATGTGCTGGCAGGATGGGCCATGCTGACCTGACCGAAGGGGCAGAGCAAGCAGTCACATACTGTACTTACACTACAAAGAAGCTGCCTCAGTACATACACAAAGAACTTTACACTAGATTTTTGTGACTCCATACATCCTTTGACCAGGGCATGGAGGAAGGAAATTGCAGAACCCACCGTGGTGGGAAGTTTAGATGTTTCTCCCACTACAAAGCTGGTATCGGGCATAAATATTGCATCCTGAGACCCACTCTTCAGATCACTTTTGGACCTGTGGTGGACCTAGAAGAAGTGCTGCTCTGCTATCCTGCTGCTAGAAGGACTGCCCTGGTGCCATGCTGCAAGAGTAACTGTCTTGCTGCCTTTCGAAGAAAGACTGTACATGTTTGTTGAACCAAGAACCACCAGAGTGACACTAAGGGCCAGATGTAGGAAGATGGCAAATTGCGACTTGCAATTTGCGAGTCCGAGCGACTCGCAAATTGCAACTCGCAATTTGCTATGCAGAACGGTGTCTCAGACACCGTCTGCGAGTCGCTATGGGGTCGCAAAGACCCACCTCATTAATATTAACGAGGTGGGTCGCAATTTGCGCCCCCATAGCGACTATGGGCACTCACGGGGATGGGGGCCTGCTGGGAACAGCAGACCTCCATGTCCGTGACTGCTTTTAAATAAAGCAGTTTTTTTTTCTCCAAGTTTAGCCCGTTTTCCTTAAAGGAAAACGAGCTGCACTTAGAAAAAAAAAACGAAACCTTTAGTTTCTGATTTTTTCAGGGCAGGTAGTGGTCCCTTGGACCACTGCCTGCTCTGAAAAAATATTTTTGGGTCCACTCACAAAGGGGAAGGGGTCCCATGGGGACCCCTTCCAGTTTGCGAGTGGGTTACCATCCACTTCAAGTGGATGGTAACTGCGACTCCATTCGCGGTCGCAAATGGAATTGCATATCACTGCGAGTCGCAAATAGGAAGGGAACACCCCTTCCTATTTGCGAGTCGGAAATGCATTTTGCGAGTCGGTTCCGACTCGCAAAATGCATTTCTGCATAGCAAACACACGTTTGCGACTCGCAAACGCCGATTTTCGCCGTTTGCGACTCGCAAACTGTTTGCTACATCTGGCCCTAAGTGCTAGCTGCCCTGCTTACTGTTCTGAGCTACAGGGACATAACAAGCTCCAGAGACCTCTCCTGCATTTGGCCATCTGCTGAGACAAAAAATTGACCTGCTTGTGCCCTGATGCTGGCCGCTGCTGGAGAAATCCCTGATCCTTAAAAGTTGTCCCGATGTCGTAGATCCTTGGCTGCCATCAGAGTGTACTCCTCCTAGTCCAACTATGTGTTCCCTCACAACTGATGCAGTGCGACTCTTCTCAGGACCTCGCATAACAGGACCTCACAACACCTGATCGGCAACCTCATCGAAAATGATGCAGCGCCTCTCATTTTGATGCAGTACCTCACATCGCAGAACCTCCTGTATGGCCGTCTCATCTGAAATGGCGTATAGCGAGGCAACTCGATGCAGTACCTCACATTTCCTGATCGGCGGCCCCTTCGGAACCAACACAACTCAGCACAGCCCTGCTCAACGCCTCTCACCTCAGTCCAAGCACAACCAGATACATTGCCTAGCAGGTCAAACTGGGTTGTGTACCCAGCCAGTACTCCATTATGATCAGCCTGAACTTGTAACTTTGCTCTGGTCCAGTACCACCAGATAACCCCAGTTTGTGCTTTGCACTTCCTGGAGCTACTTTTACCTAAAACCTTGAAATTGAATATCTCTAGTTCTACTGATTAAATTTTTGTCATTGTATTATCATCTTATTTATTAAATTTGCTCTATTTTTCTAGATGGGTGTGGAATCTTGCTTGTGTTGTGTTTATCACTTTGTTACTCTTTGATTGCTGCATAAGTACTTTACACATTGCCCTTGAATTAAGCCTGACTTTTCTGTGGCAAGTTACCAGAGGTTTAAGTACATGTTAATTTAGTGACTTTTTCTGGTTCACCCTGACGAGGATTGTGGTTGTTGAGAAAGGTTTCACTCCTCTGAACCAATAATCCAATTACTCACAATGATATTTTGGTGTGACAATATTTTGTCATTCAATTTGTGCCATAAATCTAGGTGGTGACTATAAGTAAACCTGTTGTGGTTACTATTGTGCTTATATTTAATATGGTCACTACTGAAGCAATGGTCAAAGCCATTAGTTGCTTAGGACTATTTCCCATGATCGGAAATAGCTCTTGTCATAGACCACGTCATGAGACAATTAGCTGTGCATGGCAAAGGCGCAAGTTATAATTACTTCAGGGCACAAGGTATAGTTATTTGAGATATTCGTAACTGGTGAATTTCAATGGTTTTGTTAATTTAATTCCATACATTTTAAGTGACATTTTCACCTAACTATAACTAACCTTTACTCTTTGTTTTTTAGTGAATTTAAAAGTTTTTTTGACATTTAGATATTATTACAGTTCCTAAATACAACATCACTTTAAACTTTGTTTTTTTAGCGAATTTCTAGTTTTTTTTTATCACAAACTAAGATGTCCATTGCCATGTGCAGGGTGGGACTGGGCTCCCAATCACCACAATGCATGACCTTTCGATGTGCGCATCATGGAGATGGGCAGAGGGTCTGGCTCATGGGCAGGCCCTCACCCAACCCTCTGCTGACACACAACCTCCCACTGTGCTTGGCCTTTAGTACACTCTGCAGTTCCTCTTAAGCATTTAAAAACGGTTCATAGATCCCCTGCCCCTTTTAGGGGCACAGGAAGGCCCCAAAAATATAAGTATGAAGCCCTCACAGGACATTATGTGGTGCTCCTTCTCAGTGAATAATAATTGAGCGGCTTCTGCTGCTCATTTATCATTCTTGTTTTTGTTTTGTTTTTACTTTATTTGAGATGCCTCAGAACCCACTCCGAGCTCCCACAACATTTTAAATGTTGTGGCTGTGGAGGAACCCAAGGTCCATGCAGACCCTGCTAGCTCTCCACCAACACCCATACCAGTGCCAGCAAGAGCCAGCATTTCGCTTTTATTTGTTAAAGTAGTTGCCCCAGAGCTGACCTGATACCACAGCAAAAATAGTTGGGAGCAATGGGGGAAGCCCTAGTGTCCTCACGGTACCAGCTGGCTCCCTACCAGCACCCATTATGGCAATTTCTTTCAGGTGGGTGCATCATGCCTACCCAGCCCTCAGTTACACACTCAGCAAAATTGTGTTTCTGCCTAAAGGAGTATGGGAAGGGGTCCCCAGTGCAATGTTTGAATTGGGCCTCTGGTGATGAGGGCCTGGGAGCAGTGTTTAGACCGAATATAAGAGGCAAAATATCGTGGGCCAAAATATTGTGTCAAGAATGTCAAGGACAAAAATATTGTGAATGTGAGTTTCTATAGGTAAGAAAAGTTTTCCTATATGCAGCTCCTTGATGATAGATATATATATATATTCAAGGCATGTCGATGTGGAGTAAGAATAGTAAATCTATAAATATCTGTTTGCACTTACCTTCTAAATATTTTGATCTTTGGTATTTTTGACACAATAGTCTCAAAATGAGGTCATACATCTAGTCAAAATTGTTTTTTAAGTGGATTTTCTTCTCCAATGGACCCTTCAAGTTGTTTTTTAGTAGGTGAAGATAAAACAGGAATAAAGTGCCCCAGAGACTCTAACTTCCTGTTCCTTTCCTCAGTGCTTGCTCCACCTCCTGGTGACATTTCACTTGGATTGCAAGGTGGAAGGATCACTCGCTTTGTCTCCTGGAAATATACCTTCGGATTTAAGCACTTTGTTTTTGTGATATCACACAAGTAAGTTCAAAACCTATTATATAAAGGTGTTGTTTGTTCATTTGGGTATGCATCAGTATTTCTTATTACTTTAATTTGAGTTTTAAATTTTATAATGATGGGTGACCTGGAGTTCAAGAAGAGGCCTAGGGCCAGATGTATGAAAGCATTCTGCATTCGCAAACGGTGCGAATGCCCGTTTGCGAATGCAAACTGCCATTTCAGAATGCATGAAATACATTCTGAATGCAATTTTAAGGAATCGCTAAAATAGCGTTTCCTTAAAATTGTGACCCTATTTAGAGAGTCACAAATTGCGACTCTCTAAATAAGAAATCGCAAATAAGGATTCCTTATTTGCGATTTCTTAGCACATGTATGAAGCCATTCCTAAATGCGATTTTGGCATTTAGGAATCACTAATTACCACCAAGTTGAACTTGGTGGTAACCATGTGCAAAATTTAAAAATGCATTTAAACTGCATTTTTAAATTGTACATGTAAAGCACACATGCTCTTTTGGCATGTGTGCACCTTACATGTTCCCCAAAAACACTTTTGGGGTGCAGCAGAGGGGCCTTAACCCCCCAGCACCCTTGGGTTTTGCATTTCCAAAATTGCGATTTCTGTTTCAGAAATCGCAATTTTGGAAATGCAAAAAATTTGCAGATATGGGCATAGCTGCGAATGGGGCCGGTATCGCAATTTGCGAATCAGTGATAGCATTTGCGATTTTTAAGAAATCGCTATTACCGATTCGCAAATGTGATACATGGCGAGTCGTCAGCAGCAGCATTTGTTTTGTTAAAGATTGTTCCATTTCCCATGAATCACCTTAGCATCATAGGGTTTTTAAAGGATATTCCATTTTCCCATGCACCTCTCTGAGTACCACAGGTGTCTCCTTTAAAATAGACTGAGATAAAGCAAAGGGTGTTGTTGTGTTGCCTACTTTGTAGTGACATTTTCTGGTATGTGGTGGTGGTGAGGTTTGATCTTACAATGTTTGGATAGACTGTTATTTATTACATAAGTGACCAACCACACTAATATTGCATTTGACTGTACTATTTCAACCTGCAACAATGCCACACTTCACTAATACAATTTTTTTGTTTTGCTTGTTGCCTTTAGATGCACAAGAGAAGAAGAGACATCACCTGCAGTACTGCCAAAGAGAAGGCCTGTACAGTGATTTCAGTCTTCCAATCCCTTTCACTTGTGCAGCTTAGTGCCAGTGCCAACTGAGAGCTTTAATAAAGTTGCTTCCAAGAAAGTGGTAAGTGAGAAGGAGCAGCTTTCCTCCAGAGGTGTGACGACCACAACCTTTTTCGGGAGACGTGTGCCTGCCAAATGGTCCTCCGGAGAGGATCCTGGGAGCAGCACTCCTGCACTAACAGCACCGCCCCAACCTAAGCACAATCCCATGTCTGTCAGTGAGGCAGCCACTGCAATTATGGTGATGCTGATGAGCAGTGACATTGAATTTGATTTGTCCCTTTTGCAAAGTAGTCTCCAATCAATTCAGGAAATGGAGAAAAGTGGACAGCAGCATCAGCCAGCAATAGTAGATCTTCCTGAAGTTGGAGCAGCACAGGATGTTGAGCTGCCTGCCGAGCAAGAACCTCCTCTTTTAGAATCATTGGCTCCCAGATCTCCAGCAAGGAAAAGGAAGGGTGCTACTCCACCATCTTCTCCAAGCACCACATCTGATGACAATGAAAGGGACATAGAGTCGACCCTGGCAGAGTCCAGGAAACGTCAGGAGAGGCAAGGGAAAAGAAAAGTTCCACAAAGCCTTAGAATCAGGAAAGGTGATGATGATGAGGAGGATGATGACGAGCCAGTCCAACA